>NC_086112.1:46453607-46774295 GCF_963921235.1 Mobula hypostoma
TTCGTCTCTCCGCAAGCGTGCGTAAGGATGCTTGGTACAATGACGGTTGGCATGTGTGAACCTGCTCCCACAGCCTGTACAGAAACCAAGAGATGGAGCTTGTCTCAGTGAGAAATCACACACCCTCATACAGAATAAGGCTGAAGAATTTCACCCCCCCCCCATTTCAAACAATTTGTTTTAGATGTTGCGTCTGCATTTCATTTGCAGCAGCTCTCTACTTCACTGGATTCGCTGAAAGCACTAAATTATACTATTTATTATAAATTACTATAAATAGCTCATTTAGATGGAGACGTAACAAAGATTTTTACACCTCATGTCTCTGATGTAAGAAATAAAAATCAATTCATTTCAAATTAGGAGATCAGACTTGTGAAAAATTCTTTTGATCTTCAAATTCATCTCTATCAGTGTGCAGTCATATTATCCAAAAGGCTCATCAAGACCCCGCATTAATGCCCAACAAAATTTGGCATTTGCTCTTCCAGTGCAAAATAACAAATGCAGGGAAAGCTCCACAGGGCAGAAACTGGTCACAATATCAAACGTGTCTCAATACAACATACTGGGCTTCAATGCAGAGAACAATGTAATAACATTACAAACCAGAAACAACACACTTGGTACATCATTACTGGCCATGGTAACCAGCATACGTAATTATGTAGCTAGTGGTGTCCATGCATATAGGAACTTCCCAAATAATCAGCTTATCAAATGATTGATCTGTCTAACCCAAGAGGCACATGTTGCTCATCATGCAGGACTCAGGGCACAAGAGGAGTTTACCAGCTTACCAGCTTCAGAGCAAACAAATGGCTTTTCCCCAGTGTGAAGGCGCTGGTGAGTTTTTAATTGGCCACTCTGAACAAATGCTTTCCCACAGTTCGGATAATCACATAAATAAGGTCTTTCACCTATAAGAAACCCACAGTACAGAACATTAAAATTTAAACTTTTCTCTATTGCTCAAAGGAAAAAGAAACACAAAGAATTTCCAGGACCTCTGGTAAAAATGATACTAATTAGCTCATCTACAAGCAAATAACTTGCATTTACAAGGCTTATAGATATGTTACAAAACAATTCATAATGATGCTAATTAAATTTGACAGTCTCATAACAGTTGACAGATATTTGACACTAAGATGTAGTTGGGAGCTCACTGTTGATTCCAACATTTTGTTTTTATTTTTAAACTTGAAGGGTATGCATTTCTGATTATGCTGAAACATCATGTGGTTTGTCCAAAGTAAAAACAGAGACTTTCGGACCATTGTCTTTCGATACACATCCTCCAGTGTCATAATGGTCACTTAGCTCTGATCAGTGACATTTTGATCTGTTCCACATTAAATACGGCCAAAGGCAAAATGGAACAGACCATGACAAGAAGAGCACTTTATTCTTCATTTTATTGGTTTACTTGCACTACCTCAAAGCCCTGATCTGATCTGTATGAACAGTATGAAAGATGAGCTTTTCACTGTACCTCAGTACATTTGACAATAATAAACCAATTCCAATCTACCTGAAAGAGTTCCCACCAAGTATCCAAATACTCTTTAACAAAAGATTTACTGTTACAATACCCTAAGATTAATAAAACAGCACATTATTTGATCAGCCACAATATATCAAAGTTACACTTACTATTATATGCACAAGTACACGTACAAACAGTTGCAATGAAAGTAGCAGCAGAAAACAGGTTTTCCTATAAATTAGTCAAGATTACTGAATATTATTGACTGGCATTTTTGAAATCCAGATTTAAAATTATTTATTTTGATAACAGCTCTGGTGTCAGAATAATAATTCAATAATTAACAATACAGTTTAAAGTAAAACAATCATAATAAAGATTGCATTAAAGTCAAGTGGGAAACAGCCATATAATGTTTACTGATAAATGCATTAATTTCTGTAATTTGCTACCAAGTAGTGAACAGATGGCATAACTTGCAATTTCCCGATAGTCAGATTTTGACGATAACATTTGAGGATAAAAGTACAAAAGTGAATGTTACATCAGTTTACCATTAATTTGTTGTGCAAGATTTCATCTTCAATGGAGTCAAAGACATTCTTGTGTCAATTAACTTGATAACAACATAGTTAAGAGCAATAAACTTTACTTGTCCAAAATTTAAAACTACAGCTTTACTGCTTGGATGTATGAATGCAAACAGATGCTAGGTCATCCTGCTCATTCTAAATTTTTGCAGAGCACACATATGCTAGTGATCTTTATCAGTACCAAGTACATGAATGTATTCTAGCCAGGTACTGTCTCTTTCACACAAGACCGAGGTTAGATTCCAGCTGACATTGATCACAATTTAATCTATAATCAAGTTAGCCTTCAATCTAGTGGGAGTGGGAGGACCTAAAGATGGTGCCAGAGGTTTTTTCGGATCTGGGCAAATTCTTACAGTCCATCCATGAAAGTTTAATTTCTTCTCTTTTAATGTCTTTTCTTTCCTTTTCAAGGTGGCTGGGATTCTGTCAGGGTCCGCAATCTACAGCAACACTCAAACTTCAGTTCTTCATGGCAGTGGGTTCTCGCTCAGCAACCTGAATCCAAACAGCGAGCTGTTGATCGCCCTCTCACCATGGCAGGAACAATACCTCTGTCTCCCTTGTTAAGGGGAGGGAGGGAGGGAGAGAGGGAGAGAGGGAGAGAGGGAGAGAGAGAGAGACACACACACACACAGAGTCTGAGATGTCAAAGTGTTGGGATGGATAGTAGTTTTTGATGGTCTTTGCTCGCATTGTGGGTTGTGAGGGTTGATGCTTTCACTGGAGCAATTGGGGACGGCGGGGGAGCAGAGTTGATGCTTTTCCTGCTGTTTGTGCATTGGGGGGGTGAGGGAGGGGGACCTTTGGTGTTCTAATGTTTTCTGTCATTCATTCTTTGCGGTTTTTCTTCTGCTTTGGTGGATGTCTGTGAAAAGTAAGGATCTTGGGTTGCATACTTTATATATTCTCTGATGTTTAATTGAGTCATTGGACCTTTGTAGGTCCCACCAAGGTTTGGCCATTTGGTTCTAGTTGCTCGGTTGTTGAGAAATTTAGTAAATACAGTTGCAAGAAAAAGTTTGTGAACCCTTTGCAATTACCTGATTTTTGGCAATAATTTTTCATAAAATGTGGTCTGATCTTCTTTTAAGTCACAATAATAGACAAACACAATCTGCCTAAACTAATAACACACACACACACACACACACACACACACACACACAATTGTACTTCTTGTTAACACTGAGTATACCACTACCATCACAGTCTAGGTTCAAAAAAGCGTGAACCTCTAGGGTAACACCTTTTATAAAAGCTATTTTGAATCAGGTGTTCCAATCAATGAGATGAGGTTGGAGGTGCGGGTTGTGGAGGTGCTCTGCCCTATATAAAAAAAGACAAAATCAGGTTACCAGCAGACTCTGCTCTTCTCAAGAAATATCGGTTTATGTGCACCATGCCTCTATCAAAACAGCTTTCAGAGGACCTTAGAACAAGAACTGTAGAGATGCATGAATCTGGAAAACAAAAGCATTGCTAAAGACCTGAGACCTGAATGTTCATCAGGCCACAGTCAGAGAAATTGTCTACAAATGAAAGAAATTCAGCATTTTGCTACTCTCCCTAGGTGTGGGTGTCCTGCAAAGATCATACCAAGAGCACAATGTGCAAACCTGAAGGAGGTGAAAAAGAACACAAGGGCAACAGCAAAAGACTTGCAGAAACCTCTAGAATTTACCAAAAGTCTCTGTGCGTTCATTATAAGAAAAACACTGAACAAGAATGGTGTTCACAGGAGGACAGCATTGCTCTTCAAAACAAACAAACATTGCTGCACATCTCAAGTTTCCAAAAGGCCACCTGGATGTTCCACAACACCTCGAGAATAACATTCTTAGAAAGATGCAACAAAAATTGAACTTCGAGGCAGAAAAGTATGGTGGAAGGAGCATCGTGGTTTGGGGCTGCATTGCTGCCTCAGGGCCTGGACAGCTTGCAATCATTGAGGGAACAATAAATTTGAAATTGTATCAAGACATTTTATAGAATGTCAGGGTAGCGATCCTTCACCTGAAGCTTAATAGAAGTTGAATGATGCAACAAGACAATGATCCGAAACAAGAGCAAATCAACAACAGAATGGTTTAAAAAAATATATCATGTTTTGGAATGCCCAAGTCAGAGTCCAGACATTAAGCCCAATGATACGTTGTGGCATGACCCGAATAGGGCTGTTCATGCATGGTATGCCAGAAATATTGATGAACTAAAACAGTTTTGTATGGAGGAATGGTCCAAAATTCCTCCTCACTGTCGTGCAAATCTGCTCAGCTGCTACAGGAAATGTTTGGTGGAGGTGATTGCTGCAAAAGGAGGTTCTACCAGTTATTAAATACAAGGGTTTACATACTTTTTCCAGCAATGATTGAGAATGATTAAATAATATGTTCAATAAAGACATGAAAAGTACAATTGTTTGTGTGTAATTAATGCAGGCAGACTGTGTTTGAAGATCATACCACATTTTATGAGCAATTAGTGCAGAAAACCAGGTAATTGTAAAAGGTTCACAAACTTCTTTCTTATTACTGTATGTTCTAATGTTTAACCTTGAAATGGCCAAGTGAAAAATAGCAAGATCCTCCCTCGCTGGGACATTTCATTAATACTGTACGAAATCTCTTATTCAGTTAGGTTGTGCAGCTGGTGTTCCCACAGCGGATTCTCGTTATCTGGAACTGCTTTCAGCTCGTTAAGACATTTCAAACAGCCTTGTAAGCACTTCAAACTTCGCTTTCCAACCTCCTCATCCTCCCTGCATTCCACTGAGTAACCTCAATTTTATTGTTACAAGATCTTAATAAATATAACCTCACTGATGTCATGGACTCATCCAATGTATTACATCTTACCCGTGTGCGTTCTCTTGTGCGCTTGCAAGGACTTCTCACGGGGAAACACTCGGTTACAAGTATTGCAGCGGATTCTGCTCGAAGAGTGCTCACCCTCGTTTATGAGATCACGGATTAGCTCTGCTCTTGGGCGGCCGCGTCTTGTTCCATCCTGCAACAAGGCACCCAGATCCAGATTAAAAATTTAATCTTTAATTAATTCTGAAAGTATGTTGCAAGAAACCAGTGTCCCAAGATGGTAACGATACTGGTCTGTACAATCCCTTCAACACCATGATTTAGTTTCGAAAGCCCATTAAAGAAACCATTCTGGAGTTCTGGGAAGTGTACACAACAGACTTTGTCCTCTAATAGGGTCCAAGCCAGTAACCAATCTTACACAGTTCAGCAGAGGATAGAGGGTGAACATTTAAGTTTGTGCAAGGGTATTAAACAGGCTTAATCTTGAACTGTAGCTCAGCGTTATTGAAAAGGACTCACTTCTTACTGCTTGCTCAACCTACAAATACAAATTTCTGCATAAGGAGTTAAACAAGGGAAACAGAAGTCTCAAAGGCAGGTCCATTTAGAGCAGCTACACCCCTGTGCACCCAAATTCTGACCAGTCTCCTTTAAGATGCTCCTTAGTTGTTCCTTCTTGATTAAGATTTTGGACTTTTAAATTTTTCCTTTGACTCAATGTCGAATATTCCTATTGTGAACGTGCTTCAGTCCAGCCTCATTATTGAGGAATCATAGAACTGTGAAAAATAGAAACAGGCCATTCAGCCCAACACAATCACACAAGCCAGTGGCCATCCTTCCATACTAACCCCTTCTCCCAGCACTCAGTCCATAACCCTCTATGCCCAAACATTTCACTAGGCGTGTGCCGTGCGAGGCGTCAGCACATTACGGTAGCTTCATGTGTTTAGATAGATAATTTATTGATCCTAAAGGAAATTACAGTGTCACAGTAGTATTACAAGTGTAGAAATATCTATCTCTCAGATGAGAAGTAGAAAGAATTTTTAAAAAGTTACCTCACACAGCTTAATGGTGGGGGGGGGGGGGGCTATAGGTTGACTCCTTATGAAGCCTAATGGCCGAGAGTAAAAATGACCACATATAGCACTCTTTGGAGTAGCGCAGTTGTCTTACTCTATTACTAAAAGTGCTCCTCTGTGCAGCCATGGTGGCGTGCAAAGGGTGAGAAACACTGTCCAGAATTGCCAAGATATTCCGTAGGGTCCTTTCTTCTACCACAGTCTCCAGTGTGTCCAGTTTGATTCCTGTAACAGAACCAGCTTTCCTAATCAGTTTATTGAGCCTATTGGTATCACCTGTGTTGATGCCATTGCCTGAGCACACCACCACATAGAAGATTGTACTGGCGACAACAGACTGGTAGAATGTGAAGGAGAGGCCTGCATACTCCAAAGGACCTCAATCTCCTCAGGAAGTAGAGGCGACTCTGGCCCCTCTTGTACACAGCGTCTGTGTTGGTGCTCCATTCCACTCAAGTCTATCATCCAGGTGTAGACTCACAGACTTAAAGGACGTAGAGTCTATAACCCTGTCTTAATGCTGCTTAGCGTGTTTCTTTCATTTGATTTTGTACTGGCCAGCAATACTGCAAAATAACAATGGACATTAATCTGTTTAAGTACATGGTCACCATTCGTCTGGCCCTCGGGACAACTGTACTGCTCCAAAGTGTGCTGTACGAGGTAATTCTTACCCTCGGCCATTAGGCTCTATGAGTCAACCTATAGCTGGGGAAGTAGTGATCCCCTGATAGACTGAGGTAACTTTTTTAAATTCTTTCTTACTTCTCTTCTAATATTTGTTTATCTGTGTATTTGTAATGCTATTGCAACAGTAATTTTGGTTGCAATCTACAAAGCACCTACCTATCAAGCATTCATTTAGAAACACCACCATTGCAATCAGAATCCCAGCTTTAACTACTGTCTGCAGTGGAATTGAGTTACTTACTACTATCTAGGAGGTGAAGGTGGTTTTCTTCACATCCCTTTTGAATCTCTTTCCCTTGCCCAAAATCCAAGTCCTCTAGTTATACAGTACTTAGGCACATTACAGTATATAGCTAGGGTGCAGAGTACTGTATTCGTCAACGTGAAGCTGACAGCGAGTTTGTAAATCTGGTGGGAGCAAAGGTCAGAGTGGAGCATCGCGGGAGGGATGTGGGACAGGTGTCAGAGGAGTGCCAGGCACAGGGAGTGGCACGGGTGCAGAGAAACCCAGCCGTGAGACACCAGTCAAGGTCATTTTGATTCTAAAGAATTGGTTTATTGATCATTACAGAATGTCTCTGGTGCTTCCTGCTCTTTCCCCCTTCCCTAACCACGATTCTCCTTTCTCTGTCCCCTTCCCACTCAGACTCAGTTGACAATAGAGGCCCAGATCAGAATCAGGTTTATCATCACTTATATACATCATAAAAATTTGTTTTTCTTTACTACATGCAGCAGTACAGTGCAACATATATAAAATTACTGGAGTACCGTACAATAATATTAGACACCCTAGGTAGAAATACAAGGTGTACACAGTACATCAGCTGAGGTCGGGCTACATCTTAATGAAGTTGGAACCCAATCACACTGCCCGGCTGATGAAGGTCAGTAGTCTACAGGCCTTCCTAACGACATCGCCTGTTACTGTTGCCACCTTCGAGGAACTATGCTGGAAGTCAAAAGGTCTCCCCGTTACTCAACACTCCCCACAATTCAACCATTTATACGTCCAAGCCTCATTAGTGTTCCCAAATGCATCACCTTGTATTTGTTTGGATTGAACTCTAGCTTCCATTTTATACCCATCTCACTATCTCTCTGCAGCCTAACTCTACCTTCCACACAACCAAAAACTCCAAGCTTCGAGTCACTCACACATTATAACAGGAAGGATCGCAATAACGTTCAGTGTGGGGCTCCAGAAGACACAGGCATTCAATCACAAAACGTCTTACCTCAACCCTGGTACTAAGCCAATATTGAATCCCTCTGGGAACCGTTTGAACCATTATCCCACGTGGGTCTATGTCAAAGTCTTTATTGAAGTCCATGTAAATCACATCTACTGCCCAGTCAATACAACTTGTTACCTCGTCAAAGAATTCAACTATAATGGTCAGAGAAGATCTGCCTTTGACAAAGCTGAAATAGCCATTTCTGATCAGCACTTGCCTTTCCAAATGATTGATCGTTTCCCTCAGAATTTTCTCCAGTACCTTCTCTACCAATGATATTAAACTTACTGTTCCATGGTTACCAGGCTTTTACTTACTGTCTTCCTTGAAAAAGACGGGGGTGGGGGGTGGGATACTTGTTGCTCACCAGTCATAACTCATAACCAGTAAACATCTCAACCAGAGCCATAGTTTCCTTTGCCTTTGGCAGACACCTAAGATAAATCCTAAATCCTGAGGCCAGCAATAAACTTTCCTCACCCCTGCACCAAATTCTCCAACTACAAAGCCTGCTTCCTTTGTGAATTCTGATGAGAAGTATTCCCTTCTGGTTCCATGCTTAGATGGATGATGTTGTCACTAATGGACACAACCTTTTCCCTGCTTGTTCTCACACCCTCAATTTACCTACAGATCACCTTCAATTTTACCTTAATTCTGTCTGCCAGAGGTTCTTCATGATCCTCATTTACTTTCTAATTCCTTGTTCTCTTCCCCCCCCCTTCACATTTTATATTAACAAGCCTCTCCCATCATTAGTTCCCTATAACTGTCAGGTAACAATGAGTTAGCATACAGAAAGGGGGATCGACCCAAGCAGCATGGTGTCATGATATCAGTCTTTCCCTCAACTTCAGGAAGGTGGGGGGTGAGGGCTGCTCTCCCCTTTTGGCCAGGATAGCAAATTACAAACCCCCCCTAACAAGAACTCTCCGAATTAACTTTTCAACACGTGCATTACTTTGGAACTTAATCAACTCATAAGAGAATAGGTTTACTTTGATAATAAATTTACTTTTTACCCCATGGCTGATGTCAATTGCTGAACTTTTACAGGGCAAGGCAGCAGATACGACAAACGTGCTAGTTGGGAAATGTGAGCAGTAATAGCAGTCAGTTTAAACCTGAGTGCATGATGCTGCTAACTGCAGCACACTCCTTCAAAAATGTGTGGAATTCAACATCAATCCAACTATGTATCACTGTACCTAAAGTATAGAATTAAACGTCACTATGAAATAAGATCAGGTGCTCCTTTGAAAATGAAGTGAAACAGATCTTGTGCGGTTTACCAATTCTCGGTGTCACACAACCTCAACAGCGCGTGGAGAGGATGGTAAACAATCACCACACTTCCCCGAGCGCGCGTGGGTGGCCTTAAAGCACCCGGCGGGAGGAAGTTACGTCTTTTTGGCGCGCTGGAGCACTGACAAGCTCTCCAGGAAGTGATTTCATTCATTTAATTTCTGCACCCCGGCGGAGAGAGAGAGAAAATCAAACGTAGATCACAACACACACACACAGAAAAAATCAGTCGGTCCATTACAGACGACAAAGTCACTTGGCGAGGAGAAAGCAGCGAGCGCCCGGCCGCCGATCTCCCGCGGACGCCTCCCCCGCTCTGTTTACGTCCCCGCCGGAGCCGCAGACAGTTAGCGATAGGCAAATGCGCGCCAATCTGAACCAGGCAACTCCACAACAAACATTAGCGGCTGCCCCGCGCCGCAAAGCAAGATGTTTCACATATTTACAAATAGTGAAGCATGCAAAAATAAAACCACAGAAGCCTAAACTAGCAGTAGGCGAGCGAGAAACTAAAAGCGAGCGACTGCGCAACCAAAAACAAAAGTCTTTCCAACAAGTGGGCTGACGCGTACAGGCTCTGCCTCTGACTGACCTGCGAGAGATGCTCAAGTTCCCGATCGAGAGCCGCGGCTCCGGCTGGACCACGCTGGGAGTCCCTGCCGCCGTTCCCGGTGAAGGAGGCGCCGGGGCTGAGGGTGACATTGTGCGCGTTCTCACCCCACTTCCACGGGTACACCATGAAATCGCTGAATCCGGGGCTGGTGGGCGTCACATCCATGCGTTTGGGCTTAATCGGCGTGGTTTTAATGACAGAGACGCGCTTGGGAGAACCGCAGGCGATCTGGTTTTCTGCCATTGCGACGACGGTGCGCAAAGACAGACGGAAAAATATTGAAAATAAATAAATAAACTCGCGGCGACCGAGTGGCGGCTCGAGCAGAGATTCCCGCGTTTAAGCATTTCCCGCCCTTTCTGCAGAGACCAACCGAAAGCCGCTCCGGCTCCCTCCACGTCATAATGAATGATTGGCAGCTCCATTCACGCGCCGGTCCGCCGGGCTCAGCCAATCAGCGGCGAGCGCGCTCCGTTCATTGGCCGAGCTCGGGTCTTTACCCGCCAGCAGTTATAACGTCTTCTGGCGAATGAGTTCATCATCTGCTGCTCGGCTGCCTGAGGAGTCCCAGCATTTTCTGTTGTCATTTGTTTTTGTTAAAGAGATAGCTATACTAGTTTGTGAAATTACTATCTGAACCTCAGTTTCGCCAATGTATCTCAAGCAAATTCGTGATGGACAACGACTTTTTGTATAACCATGTACATGAAGTAACAATTGCACCCGTAGATCAATTAATATTTCCTGTTACTGTGCTTGTTTTGATTTTACGTGTTGTACCAAATCTAAGTGGGGATAAAATAAAGCCAAGTTCACAAATCATTTTCGTATTAATACACAATTCAGCTGCAACGCGCGGGATCAAAGCAATACACTGTAGTGCAGATAGTGACAACCTAAAGAAAAACATGATACAGTAGCTGGTTTGGTTTACACTACGTTGCCATTTATACTCTGCAAAATAGTACCTCCTTTCCGCACCCTTGATATGGTAGTTACAAGATTTTTTTTAGAATTTGCATTTTGTCTATTAAACTCGGTCTTAGATCAATTTAATAGTGTGTGGATCCATTTCAACACTAATTAATTACACTTGACAACAAAGATTTTGCTTCCTGAATACTTTTGGGTGTATCATGTGGATTTTGGGCTGTTGATGATGAAAATCACCATGAAATTTCCCTATCAGGCACTATTATTTTGAAATTGCCTATATTTGTTATTTCAATTAAAATGTTGCACACAACGTTAGCTGAAAAGTTTTCTATCTTGTCCAGGCATGTCTGCATGCTTAGGCAAGCAGAATGCTGTATGGCGGGACAGGTTTTAGAAAGGCTACATGATCAGTTTGCGATCACATTGATTCACATGGTCTACGCGCAAAGCATATTGTGTGTACTCATAATAAATTCATTATATTTTCAGTATTTGTGATAGCAGAATGTCTTGCCAATGTTGCAACAGCCACAATACTTTTTGTTATATTTGTGGCAAGTATACACTTAAATCTCAAAGACGGAACATGACTCCTCTCATTAAGAGAGCCTGTGAGCTCTAATTTGGATGTAAAATTGGCTACCAGGGTAAGGCCTGGGCTCCTCACATTTGATGCACAACATGTGCTATCAATCTTAAAGCTTGGCTCAGAGGTACTTGGAAGGTGATGCTGTTTGTTGTCCCAATGATATGGCAAGAGCAGACTGCTACATTCAGTCCTGATGAAGGGTCTCAGCCCGAAACGACAACAGCTTGCTCTTTTCCATAGATGCTGTCTGGCCTGCTGAGTTCCTCTAGCCTGCATGCTGCTTTGAAATCCATCAATGCTGGCTGACTTCACTTTTAATAATATACAGTATTTCTGTTTTTGCACTTTTTAAAAAATCTATTCAATATACATAATTGATTTAATTGTTTATTTATTATTATGTTTTATTTATTTTTTTCTCTCTCTCTGCTAGATTATGTATTGCATTGAACTGCTGCTGCTAAGTTAACAAATTTCACGTCACATGCCAGTGATAATAAACCTGATTCTGATTCTGATTATTGTTGGACACTTAAGTGAGAAGCCTCAGACACTGAGTACAAATGAAAACCATCAACAAAACATTTTTAGTTTAGTGTCAGCAGCTTAATGCAATTAAACACATATTCAAAAAAATGTTCATTTGTTTCTCCAAATTCCTACACGATACAAGTAACCTGAAGTGTCGTGAAACTTGTTGTTGTACGGCAGCAGTACTTTGCAATACATACTCATAAGAAATGGACCCGGCTGGTGGCGTAGTGGCATCAGTGCCAGACTTCGGGATGAGAGGTCCCGAGTTCAGATCCAGCTGGCTTTCCATCCGTGCTGGGTTACAAGCTGGTGATCTCTTTGGAAACTGCTGTAACTTGCCTGGTACGCGGTTCCCCACTACATCAGAGAGGCGTGGAGGGTAATCTTCCACTAACCGGAGAAACTCCGGATGTGATGTACAGTAAGAAGTATATGTATTAAAAAGGTTAAATTAAATGAGTAGCAAAAAAAGAAAAAAATATGTAGTGAGGTGGTGTACAAGGGTTTAACATCCTATCAGAAATCTGACAGCAGAGGGTTTAACTGTTCCTGAATTGTTAAGTGTGTGTCATCAAGCTCCTGTACCTCCTCTGTGATGGTAGCAATGAGAAGAGCCATGTCCTGGATGATGCAGGTCTTTAATAACAGATGCTACCATTCTGAGGCATCGCTCCTTGAAGATATGGTGGATGCTGGGGAGGCTGGTGCCCATGATGGAGCTGACTGAGTTTACAACTTCCTGCAGTTTATTTTGATCCTGTGCAGAGCCCCCTCCCCCCAATACCAGATGGTGATGCAGTCATGCTCCATTTGTAGAATTTTGGTGTCTTTGGTGACACCAAATCTCCTTGAACTTCTAATGAAATATAGCCACTGCCTTTCTAATTGCACTGATATGTTAGGCTCAGGATAAATCCTCAGAGATGTTGACACTGAGGAGACTGAAACTGCTCACCCTTTCCTCTTCTGATCCCTCACTGAAGACTGGTATGTGTTTGCCCGTGTTACCCTTTCTGAAGTCCATTGGTCTTACTGGCGTTGAGTACAAGGTTGTTGCTGTGACATTTTCATTATTAGCTTTCATTTGTATCACTTTATCCAAAATTTCTTTCCTTTTCTTATTTTTCTTTATAGCTATTTTGACTCTAATTTGCCTTATTTCACCACTGTTCCCTTCCCCATCCTAAACTTATTGCTTACCGAGATGCTTTACTGGTACCCTTGTGCATAAACTACAGTTATGGCACTGTTCTCAACTTACACATCCAGCAGGCTAAATTCAGATTATAACTGGGAAATGTTTGTGTTTCCTATGGCCAGGCACAAATTCAACCTATATCTAATGTGCTTATTAAAGTTTAACTGCAAAGGGAATGTAACTAGTAAATGAAGTATTAATGCTTTTTCATCTGTCTTGTTGCCACAATATGTGTGCTCAAAGCAAGCACTCTCTCTTTCCAATAAAGTTATTATTAAGGCCAATTTAGAAAAAAAACTTAACTCAGAAACGTATATTTGGACAAAATAAATAATTTGTCTCTTATTTAAACCTCAAATTAAGTTTACAAAGGACAGTAAGGATTTCTAGTTTTATTGCAGTTGAATTGGAATTTTCATTTCCCAGGAGGTGGTGAGTTTCAGAAGCTATGCATATACAGAACAAATTACTTGGAGAGCGTATCTACTTTAGTGGCTGCTGTTTGTTTCAAAGCATCCATTTTCAGTAAACTAATCGCCAAGGTCAGAAGATATGCAGAAGAAATCTTCATGAATATGCATTCATGAGAGTTTTCACCATGTTCCTTTTGACCTAAACCAATTACTAATTTCACTGATCCTTCAGCATCACAGACCTGTGCTTAGGCCTATGCTGCCATACCTTAACACTAAAGAACAGATCAGTATTTCTAGAGCCTGTCTGACATTTGTGAGAAAATGGAATAATAGATGCTGTGATGAAACTTCTTTTTCTGTAAATCATTTGATTATTGTGTTGTGTGAAAATAGAACATTTATTCAGTTTTGAATACATTAATCATAAAGTAATATTTTACTTACACAGTAGGATATAAAACTTCTTAACTTTTTAAAGATCTACTTCTTAGACCGCAGGTTTGTTTTTTTCACAATAGATGGCACAAAATAGGTATCATACATCAAAGTTGCTGGTGAACGCAGCAGGCCAGGCAGCATCTGTAGGAAGAGGTGCAGTCGACGTTTCAGGCCGAGACCCTTCGTCAGGACTAACTGAAGGAAGAGTGAGTAAGGGATTTGAAAGTTGGAGGGGGAGGGGGAGATCCAAAATGATAGGAGAAGACAGGAGGGGGAGGGATAGAGCCGAGAGCTGGACAGGTGATAAGCAAAAGGGGATACGAGAGGATCATGGGACAGGAGGTCTGGGAAGAAAGACAAGGAGGGGGGAGGGTGACCCAGAGGATGGGCAAGAGGTATATTCAGAGGGACAGAGGGAGAAAAAGGAGAGTGAGAGAAAGAATGTGTGCATAAAAATGAGTAATAGATGGGGTACGAGGGGGAGGTGGGGCCTTAGCGGAAGTTAGAGAAGTCGATGTTCATGCCATCAGGTTGGAGGCTACCCAGACGGAATATAAGGTGTTGTTCCTCCAACCTGAGTGTGGCTTCATCTTTACAGTAGAGGAGGCCGTGGATAGACATGTCAGAATGGGAATGGGATATGGAATTAAAATGTGTGGCCACTGGGAGATCCTGCTTTCTCCGGCGGACAGAGCGTAGATGTTCAGCAAAGCGGTCTCCCAGTCTGCATCGGGTCTCGCCAATATATAAAAGGCCACATCGGGAGCACCGGACGCAGTATATCACCCCAGTCGACTCACAGGTGAAGTGATGCCTCACCTGGAAGGTCTGTTTGGGGCCCTGAATGGTGGTAAGGGAGGAAGTGTAAGGGCATGTGTAGCACTTGTTCCACTTACACGGATAAGTGCCAGGAGGGAGATCAGTGGGGAGGGATGGGGGGGACGAATGGACAAGGGAGTTGTGTAGGGAGCGATCCCTGCGGAATGCAGAGAGAGGAGGGGAGGGAAAGATGTGCTTAGTGGTGGGATCCCGTTGGAGGTGGCGGAAGTTACGGAGAATAATATGTTGGACCCGGAGGCTGGTGGGGTGGTAGGTGAGGACCAGGGGAACCCTATTCCTAGTGAGGTGGTGGGAGGATGGAGTGAGAGCAGATGTTCGTGAAATGGGGGAGATGCGTTTAAGAGCAGAGTTGATAGTGGAGGAAGGGAAGCCCCTTTCTTTAAAAAAGGAAGACATCTCCCTCGTCTTAGAATGAAAAGCCTCATCCTGAGAGCAGATGCGGCGGAGATGGAAGAATTGCAAGAAGGGGATGGCGTTTTTGCAAGAGACAGGGTGAGAAGAGGAATAGTCCAGATAGCTGTGAGAGTCAGTAGGCTTATAGTAGACATCAGTGGATAAGCTGCCTCCAGAGACAGAGACAGAAAGATCTAGAAAGGGGAGGGCCGCGTCGGAAATGGACCAGGTAAACTTGAGGGCAGGGTGAAAGTTGGAGGCAAAGTTAATAAAGTCAACGAGTTCTGCATGCGTACAGGAAGCAGTGCCAATGCAGTCGTCGATGTAGCGAAGGAAAAGTGGGGGACAGATACCAGAATAGGCACGGAACATAGATTGTTCCACAAACCCAACAAAAAGGCAGGCATAGCTAGGACCCATACAGGTGCCCATAGCTACACCTTTAGTTTGGAGGAAGTGGGAGGAGCCAAAGGAGAAATTATTAAGAGTAAGGACTAATTCCGCTAGACGGAGCAGAGTGGTGGTAGAGGGGAACTGATTAGGTCTGGAATCCAAAAAGAAGCGTAGAGCTTTGAGACCTTCCTGATGGGGGATGGAAGTATATAAGGACTGGACATCCATGGTGAAAATAAAGCGGTGGGGGCCAGGGAACTTAAAATCATCGAAAAGTTTCAGAGCGTGAGAAGTGTCACGAACATAGGTCGGAAGGGATTGAACAAGGGGTGATAAAACAGTGTCGAGGTATGCAGAAATGAGTTCGGTGGGGCAGGAGCAAGCTGAGACAATAGGTCGGCCAGGACAGGCAGGTTTGTGGATCTTGGGTAGGAGGTAGAAACGGGAAGTGCGGGGTGTGGGAACTATAAGGTTGGTAGCAGTGGATGGGAGATCCCCTGAGCGGATAAAGTCGGTGATGGTGTGGGAGACAATGGCCTGATGCTCCTTAGTGGGGTCACGATCGAGGGGTAAATAAGAGGAGGTATCCGCGAGTTGTCGCTGTGCCTCGGCAAGGTAGCGGTCAGTACGCCAGACTACAACAGCACCCCCCTTATCGGCGGGTTTAATAATAAGGTTGGGATTAGTGCGGAGGGAGTGGAGAGCAGAGCGTTCCGAAGGAGTGAGGTTGGAATGGGGACAAGGTGTGGTGAAGTCGAGACGGTTGACGTCCCGTCGGCAGTTAGCAATAAAGAGATCCAGAGCAGGCAGAAGACCAGAGCGGGGTGTCCATGAAGAAGAGGAGGGTTGAAGACGGGAGAAGGGGTCATCGGTGGGGGTGGAAGAGTCCTTGCCGAAGAAGTAGGTATGTTGGGACAAGGATGCAAACCTGATTTTAAATTCATTTTATTTACCCAACCATATACCAATTCTCACCCATGATATAGATTCTATGAGATTTAGTACTGGGAAACATTAGTTGGTGCTATGTCTTTTGCAGACCTATCAAATCAGTTATACATTCTAGGTTTGCTCTATGTTACTGCATTTTCCCATTCAAGTAATTATCTAATTCCTCTCTGAATATTACCATTGAATTTGCTTCTACAGTCTTTCATCTGGTGCTTTCAGGATCACCACTCACTGTGATTAAAAAGTTATTTTCTCAGATGGCCTCTGGTTCTTTTGCCAATTAGCATATATCACTGGCTATTGATCTGTTAACATCTGTTAAGATGATTGACCTATAGAATTTTTAAATAATTCCTTTAAAATTGTTCACTCTAGTAGCTTTTCAAAGTATATGAATGTTTCTGGAAGTCAAGAACAATTTGGAAATATCCCAGTGTCTGACATCTGGCTGAGTTTGAAAGTATAGCTTTGCAGTCCATTCTTTTTTTTTCAGCTGTGCTCTGAGTGAGGCTTATTCACCCATTCATATTTTGCCATTGCATCATGCAAGGGCCTATAGCCATGCAAGGCCTGACTAGGACAGTGTTGGGAGCCAAGTTTGGAAGCACAATGAGGTACAAGGATAGTAATATATTTCTACCTCAGACAGGCAGATGGAATGGGTGGATAGTAATCAGATAAATTTTAATGCTGAGAAAAGTGAAGTGTTATATGTATTTTGGTAGAAAGCAATATTAACTAGAGAACCCTGTTCAAAAGGCAGTCTCTATCAAAATGAATTTTATATTTTGCTATACTCTCTCTTATCATCACCGCCCCTGGCAGCATGTTCTAAGCACCTGCTGTGGTGATAACATGATTAGACAGAGTTCTGAGCATGCGCAGAAATGACAGAATGATCTAGAAACTGTATGGTGAAAACATGGTTGCTGTTTGCTGTGGTAAATAAAAGTTCTAGTTTTACTTCTTCCAGAATATGGTTTGTTCTTAGTAACCCACATTATGTATAAAGAACACAACATGGTGTCAGAAGTCAGTCTGAAAGAATAATACGGAAACGGGAGAATCGAAGGAAAAAGAAAGCACAAACTTTTTTTTGTTTGCTAACAGCTTTAAAAATGGAAGTTTTGCAACCCCCATCGATGCTTCAGCTGACTGGAAACATAGCTGAAAACTGGAAGAGACTTAAACAGCGTTTTGAAATTTATTTATCAGCGATTGGAGCAGATAATAAAATGGAAAAAACGAAAGCTGCGATTCTACTCCACATAATAGGGGATGATGCAATTGAAGTATATAACCATTTTACTTTTGAAAATGGAGATAATTTGAATCTAAAAGTGATAATCGACAAATTTGACGCATTTTTTATCCCGAAGCGTAATGTGATGTATGAGCGCTATAAATTTTTCAAGTGTCTGGTCAAACGATTGATCAATTTGTTATGGAGTTGAGAAACCACAGTAAAAGATGCTAGTTTGCAGAGCTTACAGACTCTCTCATTAAAGACAGAATTGTTTGCGGCATTCTGGATAATGGTCTGAGAGAAAGACTGTTAGAACAAGATTTGAGTTTGGAAAAAGCTGTGGCACTCTTCAAAGTTTCTGAGACCGTGATGTCGCAGGCTAAAGAGCTTTTTATCGAGAACGGCTGCGTAGATGCTGTAAAGCGCGAGCATATTAGGAAAAATAATGCAGTGACAATGAAACCGACAGACAGCAAGACATCATCTGAAGGAAAAAAACTTTGTGATCGCTGTGGGCGGCAACATCACCTAAAAAAGTGTCCAGCCTATCGGCAAATGTGCAACACCTGCAGTAAGAGTAATCATTTTTCACGCTGTTGCAGAAGTAGAAAGGAAATAAAACACATAAATGCAGTGCTTGAAAATGAACGCGAGGAGTTTTATATAGATGTGCTTTGTGAAAACAAACGAAGTAAGAATGACTGGACTATGCCATAGCAAGTGAACCAAAACATTATTCTGTTTAAATTGGATACCAGAGCCCAAGTAAATGTTCTTGCAGAATCTGAGTTTAATGCATTAAAGCCTAGACCAAAGTTAGATCAGACAAATATAAAAGTGACTGAGTATTCAGGTGCAGACATTCCAGTTAAAGGAACATGTGTGGCAAAGGTATCACACAAAAATATGATGCACACGCTTTCATTTGTGGTGGTGCCAAAGAATGTACAGTCACTACCGGGTTTATCTGCCTGTGAGAGACTGAATTTGGTGAAAAGAGTATTAGTCCTGGATAGTGATCCAATTGAAGAAGTGAAAGCACAAGTGAAGAAATAGAGAAGTTGTATTGAAATGATGAAGTCTCAGCATAAAAAAGAGATTACACAGTTAATGAATGAATTAGATGAAGAAAAGAAGGTTCGTATTTCATTACAAGTGGAAGTGGAAGGGATTAAGAAAGCTACAGTACTTGAAGAAGTACAACCCAGATCATACATGGTCCAAACAGAAGCAGGAGCAGTGTTAAGAAGAAATCACAAAGACCTTAAGAAAGAGCCAGCTTCAGAGTTTCAGTTAACTGATGCAGGCCAGACGAAACATGAAAATAACAACGAAACACAAGAACTGTGTGAACCACTTCGAAGGTCTACTCATGTTCATAAACCCCCAGAGAGACTGATAGAGACATGTTAAACTATGCATTTGTTTGTTTAATGTTGCTAATTGTTTTTCTTTTTAAGAAAAGGAAGATGTGGTGATATCACGTGTCACGTGTAAGAATGTGATTGGACAGGGTTCTGAGCATGCGCAGAAATGACAGAATGATCTAGAAACTGTATGGTGAAAACGTGGTTGCTGTTTGCTGTTGTAAATAAAAGTTCTAGTTTTAATTCTTCCAGAATATGGTTTGTTCTTAGTAACCCACGGTATGTATAAAGAACACAACACCTACCACTCCCTGTGTAACAAAAACTTGTAAAACTGTGTAAACAATCTTCATTCAATTTCACACCCTCACCTTAAATCTATGTTGTCTTATATTTGACATATTTACCCAGGGAGAAATAGTCTATCTACCCTAACTATGCCTCTCTTAATTTTATAAAAGTCTAGCAGGTTACCCCTCATACAAAGATAGGTAGGTCATCAAGTTGAGAGGACCCACAGACCCCTTAAAGAGATGTACTGTAGATAGGATGTGATTACACAAGAAATTGACAGATGGAGTGTAATGTGTGAAAATTTGATAGAATGAAAAAGCAAATGATTCTCTAAATCAAAAAAGACTGTAGAATGTTATGGTGCAAAGGGATCTGATTGTTCTAGTTCATGAAGCACTAAAAGCTGGCATGCTGATAATGGGGAAAGTTAGCGGAGTGTTGGTCTTTGTTGGAAGAGTTTTCAGTATAAGACACAAAGTTCTGATCATTTTTGCTGGGTGCTGGTTTGCCATACTAGGGGGTATTCCATGGAAATATGTCATGAAGATTCACTGGGTTGATTTCTGGAGATGAATGGGTTGACATACACAGAGGGTTAAGCAAGTTGGAGTTTAGAAGAATGAGAAATTATCTTGTTGGCTAAGAGCAATAGATGGTTGCTGAAAGGAAATTTTGATAGTGGAGGTATCTAGAACCGGAAGGAACAATTTGAGAAAAAGGTGTCACCCATTTAAAATGAAGGCAAAGCGTGGTTGTAGATGATGACCAGTGGTGTTCCCCAGGGATCTATTCTGGGACCCCTCCGCTTAGTGATTTTTTATAACTGACCTGGATGAGGAAGTAGAAGGGTGGGTTAGTAAATTTGCTGATGACACAAAAGTCAGGGGTGTTTTAGATAGTCTGGAGGGTTGTCAGAGGTTACATCAGAACATCGATAAGATGCAGAACTGGGCTGAGCAATGGTAGATGGAGTTTAACCCAGATAAGTGTGAAGTGGTTCATTTCAGTAGGTCAAATTTGAAGACAGGATATAATATTAATGGTAAGACTCCTGGAGGTGTGGAGGATCATCAAGCTCTTGGGGTCCATGTCTATAGGACACTCAAAGCTGCTGCGCAGATTGACAGTGTTGTTAAGAAGACATATGGTGTGTTGGCATTCATCAATTGTGGGACTGAATTCAAGGGCCATGAGGTAATTTACAGCTATATAAGACCTTAGTTAAACCCCGCTTGGAGTACTGTGTTCAGTTCTGGACACCTCACTACAGGAAGGACGTGGCTACTATAGAGAGAGTGCAGTGGAGATTTACAAGGATGTTGCCTGGATTGAAGAGTGTGCCTTATGAAAATAGGTAGAGTGAACTTGGCCTTTTCTCCTTGGAGCGACAGAGGATGAGAGGTGACCTGACAGAGGATGATGAGATGATGAGAGGCATTGATCATGTAGACAGCCAGAAGCTTTTTCCCAGGGCTGAAATGGCTAGCATGAGAGGGCACAGTTTTAAGGTGCTTGGAAGTAGGTAGAAGGGGAAGTCAGAGGTAAGTTTCCCACACAGAGAGTGGTGGGTGTGTGGAATGCACTGCCAGCGACGGTGGTAGAAGCAGACGCAAAAGGGTCTTTCAAGGGACTCTTAGATAGGCGCATGGAGCTTAGAAAAGTAGGCGGCTATGTGGTAGGGAAATCCCAGATGGTTTCTAGAGCCGGTTACATGGTCGGCACAACATTGCCAGCCGAAAGGCCAGTAATGTGCTGTAAATTTCTACGTTTCTATGACGTGGAGATTTTCTTTCTTTCAGAGGGTTATGAATTTTTAGAATTTTCTATTATAGAAAACTGTGAAGATAAAGTCATTGAATAAATTACCAAATCGTTGATCCACAAGAAAATCAAGAGTAAGGGAGAGCACGGGAAAATAGTGTTGAGGCCCAAGATGGGATCAGCCTTATTAAATGGTAGAGTGGGGAGGGATCGATTGTCTTCCTATGTTTATACAGTCATAGTAAAATTGATACAGCCCAGAAATACAATATTCAGACCACCAATCAAGTACACATTTGTACATTAATCTCATCCTGACTCATTTTATTCTACTCATATTTCCATCAAGACCCTCCAGATTCTACCCTTCATTTGTACACAAGAGATAATTTACAATGGCTAGTTAACCTATCAACCCACACAATTTTTGGATGTGAAGAGAAGCCAAAACACCCAGAGGAAACACGTGTGATCACAGTGTGAGGATGCATGTTCCACACAGAAAGTACCAGAGGCCAGGTTACCGAGCAGTGAGGAGGCAGCTCTATGTTCTTATGGCTTGCTTATTTAGATCTCCCTCCTCTTGTAGCCTTTTAAAGTTGTGTCAATTGCTTTATATTGCTTCTTATACAAACCAAAATTAGTCATTTTTCTCTGTTCATTTCATTTGCTATGTGTTTCTCCATTTCACCAATATGTTTGTGACTTCAAAAGTACATAGCAATCTTCCTATCTATAAGAACTTTGGTTTGTTTGTGGTCATCTGCAAACAATCAAATTACTTCTTAATGAACAAGCTTAGGTTGTTAACATATATATAAAAATGCTGTGGCCCTAATACTATCCTCTACAAACACCAATTTAAGCTTCCACCTTGTCTGAAATACAGCTGTTTACCTTACCAAAACTCCTTCCTTTTTCATTAGCCAAATTCACAACACACCAACACCAATTTAATTTTTGTTGTCTTTTATTTTGCTAACTACAGGTATTCTACAATAGCATTGTTTATTAAAAGTGTTTTCAAAGTCCATTTACATGGCATCAATCACATCAAGCTCTTTTACCTTCGTTTCACAACGAAATTCATTAGAAAAATCAGACTTGGCTTTAACAAAGTCACCATGACTTTCATTCATGAGTTTATACTCTTCCAGGTGTTCAGTTTTGTTCAAGATTATTGTTACAGGATATTTCCTCAGCAGATATTAAGGTACTTTATTATTAGTGTAGCTCACTTAATTATTGTTTGGAAGTTCCCTTGAATTTATGTACAATGAATTCCACAGATGAATAAAAATTATCTCTGTTCCTTCAAAATGTAAATTAAGATTGAAGATGTTCAAATGCTTCGTGTATACCAGTGATTCCCAATGGGAGTGGTACTATCCTCCCCAAGGGTGTGGTTATGTATTCTAAGGGGGCATAATGGGAAACAGAAGTCATCAGGGGACATTCAAGATTCTTGAGGGAGATGGTGAGAGGCACCCTAACCTGAGGCACGAGACCTGACCGACCACTAGTAGAGCAGGCACTTCCAAAAAAAAAGATGAGGCACTAGAACACAGGAAAAACCATAGCTCTGCAGGTGTTAAACACTTGTCGGTCACAACGCGTCTGAAACTTGGCAATCTCATATGATCTTGACAACCAAAGAGACATTATTGGGAATGCATAAGTTAGCAACCAGGGTGCCCAAAATTTCCCCTGACCATAAGACTCACGGCACGGAATGAGATCATGCAATTTAACAATTGGTAAGTCAAGTACACCCTCTCAACTTACTGTACAGATCTATAGACAACAGGTTGTGCAATGACACAGCGCTGGCCAGAACCAAACAGTGAAATAGAGCCAATTAGTGAACATGCCAACCTCAAGGATTCCTCTTGAGGTGTTCAAAGTGACCTTGGCTCTATATGTGCGGTCAAAAACCATCTTTGGGGATTATGACACTTTAGTGATTGGTCAATCATGCTAACTGGAATAGTATAAAGGTGGCTTGCCGAACACCAGCTCTATCTCGACTAACACTAAGATTCCATTCTGAATCTTTGTCAATGTAATTTTCGCTGTTGTGATCATCTTCATTTTCACCTCACCATTTCTTAGCATCGTTCCATCCATGTCAACTCACTGCCTCTGTCAACATCCGATAGGCATTCCCAATTTGTGTTAATTCTTTATTTTAATTTAGTCCTGTTAATGATGGATAAATACGTGCGGCGCGATCTCTGTCTGAAGGTGGTGAAGCCTTGAATTCTCAAGCCTGATATATACTTGTGCATATGGGCTATGCCGTAGGCCTGATTTATACTTTTGTGTAGCCCTACACCGTAGTGAGTATGCGTAGTTGTGTCTGCGTCGCTCTGCAATTCACCACCTAAACGCTAGTTGACGGTGGGGTTTCTAGGCCACTGTGTTGAGTTTCCTCAAGAGAGACATGGACGAGGAAATGCATTTCAAATATTTTCTGATGTTGGCACATAGATTTGAAGATTTGGTTCATCGTCTCCAACTATTTGTTTCGCATCAGTGTACAGACATGGCGGAGAAAAGCAACCAGAAATGCGATGCTACCAAGCAAACCAATCACAGTTGTTGCGGTCTGCGTCCCCACGACGCATGAGTTACTTTTTTGGGGAGGTGCACGTCACCCTACGGCGTAGGGTACGCGGTACCTACGGCGTACATTTGACGCAGAAGTATAAATTGGGCTTAATCTTGCTAAAAAATAGAAACTACAGAAAGTGTATCAATACAATGTTATCATTCAATCCCTAGAGTATAGTTTTGTTCCGGTCCTGTCAAATCAGCAACTCCCCATGTGTGGAAAGTGTGGAAAATCTCATATAATTGGTAAAAGACTGATAATGCCTGTTGTATCAGAAGTGCTCATCATTGTTCTCAAACTGGATACCAGCATTTTAAAATCAATTCCACTAAGTAATAACTCTGTAGCTTGTTGCATTGACAGAAAGAGTGAGGACATTGGGTATCAACTATGCACAGCTGCAGAAAAGAGAATTTGGGATACAAATGGATGAGGCAGCCATGTGAGACAACGAGGCATTGCTATTGGCATATGTACAGTTTATCAAAAATGGAAAAGTTTATGAAGAGGCTCTCTTTTGTAAAAAATTAAAATCAAATATCAATGGAGAATCAATCTACAATTAGCATAAAATGTATATTGAGGATTAAAGTATTCGAATTAGGAACATGATTTCTTATGCAACAGATGGATCGCCATATATGACAGGTCACTATGCTGGTTTAGTGGCATTTATTAAAAAAGAAATTCCGTCTGTTTGTAATCCATTGTATAATTCATCATCAACATCTTGCAGCCAAAAACCTCAGCCAGTGATTTTTTTCAAGCATGACTCTTGTAATATCTGCTACCAACATAATTAGAGCTTAACCATTAAACCACAGAATATCTTACCAATTTTGCCAAGATAACGATGAAGAGTTTGAATGTTTGTTTCATCACACTAAAGTGCCTTGGCTGTCAAAAGGCTGCTGCTTAAAACATTTCTTTGATCTTTTTGACACCTTGGTTGAATTTTTGCTCAGTCGCCAAGAGCTTGGGAAACAAGATTAAACTTCTTCATGGAGATGTGGTACACCTAGCCGATCTATATGACAAAATGAACATACTAAACATGAAACTGCAGAGTGAGAATTTCAATTTAATGCAGGCAAAAAGTGCAGTGTCCACTTTTATCAGAAAATTGGAAATATATAAGCAAAACATTGGGAGAAGAATGTTCTCACAGTTTCCCTGCATGGAAATCATGTCCTTTTCTTTCAGAGATGGTGATTTGCAAGAGTTCTGCTTACACCTGCAGTCACTGGAATAAGATTTTCAGAATTAATTCAAGGTTTGAGTGATCTGGAAATTCCGGACATGGTAATTACCCATTTTTTTGTAAGATAAACGAGCAGGAAGAGAGCCTGCAAGAAGAAACTATCAAAATTCAGAATGATGAAGAAGCAAAAATGTTTTTCTAAACTGTTGGTTTTTGTGGTATGTGGCTACACTGTCATACAAAGATTCCTGTTCTTTGGAGAAGAGCCATACTGTTCTTCAATGCATTTCCATTCTGCTACCTTGTTGAAAGAGGCTTCTGTGAAGTGAGCCACATACTCACAAAAAACAGAAACCACATGGACATTGTTATGCATAGGGTCTTCAGGCTTCTGCTGTCACAGCCTGAACCAGATATTTCAACTCTTGATAAAAACCATCAAGTTCAAGGATCACACTGATATTGAAGCTGCTGTACAGCACACAGGTACTGTGTAAACTAGGTTTAAAGACAAATAAAATTTAAAACAGTATCATTTTCCTCATGTTAGCATATAACAGACATGTTTTTACACAATAGGGGTGCTGGAAAGTATATTGTAAGAAGGGTGTTGGCAAGAATGAAGGTGCTTTGGCATGTATTAAAGTGCTTTAGCTTTGGGCTGAAAACGGTTGGGAAACAATGATGTACACAATGACACTGGATTCTATACAATACCAATGTAGCCTCAAAATTGTCAAAGAACTTCAAGGCTACTATAAATTTAGCTACCAAACATCTAATGGCATTGTATGTTCAGTATTTTAGGGAAACAAAAATAGTTTGCAAAATGAAACTTTTGAAGTAATCATCTGCAAACTATATTTCTGAGAGAATTTCCTTGGAATACCTTATTTAGCAATCAAAGACATTGCAAAACACTTATTTTAAGGAGGTAGTATGTACTAAAACAAGTATACATTGCACTAGCAGATCAGACAGATTCCTGTATGCCTTATTTTGGATATTTTTGTTTCCTTCTAACTACTAGAAATAACATATTCTGCTGTGCGTTTTTATAGGAATTGTAATGCATAGATCTATTTTTTTAGAGCAATGACCCCCCCCCATTAGCACTACATGTTGTTCTGTTGTCTGCACATGCACTGTTGTCTACACATGCACATTGTTTTCCCTCTCTCTCACTGCAATGTGAATACACCAGTTAAAGCCATCTCTCATGTGCGTGCTTTTATTTAATTTGATATGTAGTTGTGCACAGACACAAAAAATTGGCAGCGAATACGAACTTGAATGTCAGGAAATATCACGAACTGCACTAACAGTTACGGGACAAAACAGCGGAGTTAAACAGCGTGAGGAAGTCGTCACAGACGCTAACAAAGGAATGCATGAGTAAAAGTAAAAGACGCGCTGAATCTAAAGTGAAAATAACATGGTGATGGCCTCATTTGGGAAAGTTGATGAACTTAATAGTGCTATTGAAGACTGAGAGTTTTATACCAAGAATGTAGAACTGTATTGTAACATGAACAATGTGGAGGAACAAAAGAAAACCCCTACATTTCTTAGCTTAATGGTCCCAAGAATGTATAGTCTCTTATGCAACCTAGTAACCCCTGAAAAGCAAAATGTTCGACAAAATTGTTACAACTTTACAAAATCACTTGAGCCCTAAACCACTGGTAATAGCTGGGAGACTTAGATTTTACAAAAGGAACTAGTCAAAATATGAAAGCATTTCTAAATACATTGCAGAACTACGCACACTTTCCTAATACTGTGACTTTAGAGATGGACTTTCTGATGCATTAAGGGACAGACTTGTATGTGGCATGCATAGTCAAAGCACTCAAAAGAGGCTACTATCTGAAAGAGACCTAATCTTAGAACAGGTATTGACCATTGCAATATCGTTAGAGACTGTAGCAAATAATGCAGCAGAGCTACAGAAAAGAAGGTTAGAATGTGAAATGCAAAGTGTCCCTGAATTGTGCAAAAAGCCAAAGACATTATCAATGTGGCAAATCCTCCCATGATGCAAATGACCACTGGTTCAAAGAAAAAGTCTGCGGACAGTGTCACAGGCAAGGTTACATAAAGAGAATGTGCAAGAGAGACAAAAAGCACAACCGAGTGAAAAACCTCAAACACAAAACTAAGCAAATGCATTAAGTTACTGAATGTAAAACAGAATCAGACAACGTAGAGTTGACAAAGGTGACTGGTCATGCGAATGTAAAACAGAACCAGGCAACATAGAGTCTGACAAAAGTGAACTGTCATACCTAGAACTGCGTAATATAACTGAAGCAGATCACAAATTCATTTGGATCACAATAGATGTGACTGGTGTAAAACTGAAAATGGAGCTGGATACAGGGTCAACTTTGACTATAATTCCAGAGGTTGACTACAACAGATTATTTTCTAAGATACCATCAGAGAAGGCCTCAGTGATGCTGAAGACTTATACAGGCGAAAAAGTGTTTCCCAAAGGCAAACTGGAAGTAACTGTGACATATAGAGTTCAATCACAGTAGCTAGAGCTTTATGTATTGAAAAGTGGAGGGCCAGCACCTTTCAGATGTGAATGGTTGTGAAAAATCCAACTAAACTGGCACATAATCAAAGCTTTCAGTGTGACATCAACAGGCAATGGCAGCCCAAATGGTAGTGCTAACCAGAGACTGGCACAGCTGCTTAATGCTAATGAGAAGGCATTTAAGAAGGGACTGGTAAACTCAAAGGCATGAAGGACAGAATTGAACTGGATGAAACAGCAACAGCAAGATTTCAAAAAGCGCATCCAGTGCTTTACCCACTACGTACTAAAGTGGATACCGAACTGCAGAGCTTGGAGGCATTTGGAATTCTCTCCAAGGTTGAGTGGAGCAATTGGGTACATTGTCCTGGTAATCAAGCAAGGGAAGGCCAGAGCCGTTCGCATATGTGGGGATTTCAAGGTGAGCATCAACCAGTGCTGCATACAGTTACAGTGCAGTATCCCCTGCCACGAGTAGAAGACATTTTTGCATCTTTGGTAGGCAGGGAGAGGTTTTCAAAGATTGATTTGTCACAAACCTATCTACAAATGGAGATTGAGGATTCAAGCAGGAAGTTCCTCACAATCAGCACTCACAAGGGGCTATTCCAGTATAATCGTCCCATCTGTGGCATCACATCAGCTCCAGCAATTTGGCAAAGAGCAATGGATCAAGTGCTCCAAGGTATCTCAGGAACAGAATGTTACCTTGATGACACAATTGTGACTGGCAAGAATGATGAAGAACATCTCCGGACCTTGGTAGTGCTTACCAGGCTAAATGAGTATGAATTTAAAAATGCAAACATGAGAAAATCTGCAGATGCTGGAAATTCAAGCAACACACAAAATGCTGGTGAACGCAGTAGGCCAGGTAGCATCTATAGGAAGAGGTACAGTCGATGTTTCAGGCCGAGTCCCTTCACCAGCTTCTCCCCCTTCCCCTCCCACTTTCAGATCTCTTACTATCTCTTCTTTCAATTAGTCCTGACGAAGGGTCTCGGCCCGAAACGTCGACTGTACCTCTTCCTACAGATGCTGCCTGGCCTGCTGCATTCACCAGCATTTTTTGTGTGTGTTAAGTGAGTATAATCTGCACCCAAAGAGAGAGAAATGTGAGTTTTTCAAGAATTAAATTTCGTATTGTGGTCATTTCATTGTCAAGCATAGCTTACATAGGTCACAAGAGAAGACTGAAGCAGGGCTACAGGCACTCAAACCGGAAAATGGGAGACAATTCAGGTCATACTTTGGCCTTGTAAACTACTACAATGGATTTTTCCCAAACATTCCTGCAGTGCTGCACCCATTGAATGCACTGTTGCAGACAGGAGTAAAGTGGGAATGGTCAGAAAGATGTGAAAAAGCATTCAAGGAAACAAAGTGACTAATAACATTCAACGAACTGTTCACCATTATGACCCATCCCTGCCCATCAGACTGATGTGCGATGTGTCCCCTTATGGCTTTGGAGCCATTTTGTCATACATCACGAAAGATGGATCTGAACGCCCAATTGCGTTTACTTCAAGATCACTGACAAGTGCAGAATGCAACTACGCACAGATCAATCGAGAGGCCCTTAGTCTAGTATGGGAAATAAAGAAGTTCCACCACTACCTCTACAGCAAAAGTTTACGCTCGTGACAGACCATCAGCCTCTTGTGTTCATTTTAAATCCCAGGAAGGGAATTCCAGTGAAGATTGCTACCCAGTTACAACGATGGGCACTGTTCCTAGGAGCCCAGTCTTATGACATAGAGTTTAAGGGTGCCAAACAACACAGCAATGCTGATATCTTGTCACGTCTTCCTCTATTAGCAACTGGAGAAGAAGTGTTCATGCTGTGACCCTGCAGAAGTGTTTCACACTGCATTGGTGGACCAGTTGTAGGTAACAAATTCTGAAATACAAAGGGAAACGTGGAATGACCCAACATTGTCGAAAGTCTATGATATCACCACGCAAGGATGGCCAGCTCAGGGTAACCCAATGTTTCCAGAGTTCTCAGTGAGACGAGACCAACTGTTTGTATGTCAAAGAACGCTGATGTGTGGATCTTGTGGTTTGGTTCTCTCAAAACAGCAAACCAGAGTGTTAGAAAATCTGCATGAAGGACATCTGGAAACAGTAAAGATGAAGAGTTTTGCCTGTAGCTATCCGTGTTTGCCGGGAATAGATAAACAGATTGAAGACTTGACCAAAAGCTGTGCAGGATGCCAAAAGGTTGAAAATGCACCCCCACAGGCACCGTTACACATATGACTTTGCTGGGCCATTCATGGACTCCATGTTTCTGATTGCTGTAGATGCTCAACCAAAGAACATACCTGAGTCAATTGCATCCAACTAGATAGACACATTACAGTCATCAGACTTGCCTTTCAGTGATGATGTTACTGACAACAACATGACACTGGAAGCCAAGAACATTGTCTTAGACAAGACACCTACCAAACCTGATGCCATTCCACAGATCCAGAGGCATGACAAAAACATTATCACTGACAAGACACCTACCAAACCTGGCGCTTCTCCACAGGTCCAGAGGTGCTATCCTGAAAGAAACAGAACTCCACCCAAAGGACTGAACGTTTAGAACTGTGAAGTTAGTTATGGACTGCTATTGTGAAAGCATGTTTATTTGGAATATGGGTTTATGAAAGGGAAGTTGAATGTTTTGCATTAATCTAAGGGGGAAAGAAGTGTAACCAATGGTTCTATTTCTTTTAGAGCAATGACCCCCCCCACCTTAGCACTATGTATTAATCTGTTGTCTGCACATGTGCATAGTTCTCTCTCTCTCGTTACAATGTGAATACACCAGTTAAAGCCATCTCCCGCGTGCGTGCCTCTATTTAATTTGAGATGTAGTTGTGCACAGACACAATAGGAATTGTGGGCTACTATCTCACTCCTGAATTCCCCCTTTTTATGAAATTAAAAACATCTCTATTGTAGCAAGAGGAGGTGGTATATGTTTTATGATTAACTCATCATGCTGCACAGATATAACGGTTCTGTCTCAGTCCTGCTCATCCGACTTGGAACATCTAGTGATCAAGTGTCATTTTTTTTTTATCTGTGGAGGGAGTTTTCTGCCAACACCCTGGTAGTAGTGTAATTCCACCCCAGGCCAACGTCAGACAGATTCTGGAGGAGCTGAGCACCGTAATCAGCTGCAACAAAACTGTGCAACCCAATGCCTTCCCTATCATCGTGGGGGATCTCAACTAGGTCAGCCTGAAGAAGTCCCTGAACAACTACCACCAACATATCACCTATGGAAAGAGATGGGACAACACACTTGACCACTGTTATACCACCACCAAGAATGCTTACCTCGTCAACCCACACCCACACTTGGGAAAAGTCTGATTACCTGGCTGTACTTCTACTCCTGGCCTATACACAGAGACTAAATACTGCAGCTCCAGTGGTGAAGGACAAGAAGGTATGGTCAAGGGAGATGAAGGAGTGTCAATCAACAAGCTTCAAAGCCTGGGCCTCTGTATCTTCCTCTGCACCTGGATCCTTTTCTACCTAACGGAAAACCACTGTTGGTGTGGATCAGAAATAACATCTCCTCCTCACTGACAATCAATACTGACACAATTGAGGAATGCATTCTTAGCCTACTGCTCTGCTCTCTACACCCATGACTGTGGCTAGGCACAGCTCAAACATCATCTATAAATCTGCCAATGACACAACTATTGTTGGTAGAATTATTGGACGAGCAGGCATATAGGAGTGAGCTAGATCAGCTGGTTGAGTGATGTCACAATAACAACCTTGCACTCAATGCCAATAAGACCAAGGAATTGATTGTGGACTTCAGGAAAGGGATGTTGAAGGAAAACATACCCGTTCTCATTTGAGGGATCAGCAGTGGAAAGGGTCAGCAATTTCAAGTACCTGCGTGTCAACATCTCTGAGGATCTATCCTAGGTCTAACAATGGTGCAGTTACAAAGAAGGCATATAGTGCTTATATTTCATTAGGAGTTTGAGGAAACTTAGTACGTCACCAAAGACTCTCGCAAATTTCTACAGGTATACTGTGGAGAGCACTCTAGCTGGTTGCATCACTGTGCAGGATTGGAAAAGCTGCAGAACGTTGTAAACTCTGCTAGCTCCATCATGGGCACTAGCCTCCCAGCACCAAGGACATCTTCTAAAGGCAATGCCTCAAGAAGGTAGCATCCATCATTAAGGACTTCCATTACCCAGGACTTGCCCTTTCTCATTGCTACCAGCAAGGAGGAGGTACGGGAGCCTGAAGACACACACTCAACATTTCAGGAACAGTTTCTTCCCTTCCAATATCAGATTTCTGAATGAACCTTACTCACCACTTCTTTGGTCTCTTTTTGCATTACCTACTTAATTTAATTTTTATATATTGTATATTTCTTATTGTATTTTTTATATTTGCAGCAAAACAACAAATTTCACAAGATATGGAAATATTAAACCTGATTCTGATACCTTCTTTTCAACTTAACACAGTCTTATATGTCCTAAATTAAATATTTCCAGAAGAAAACGGGCTTTATTTTTGCTCCTCAGTAAGTTTGCTCTAGTCAATGGTGCCCACATATTCCAATGGCATTATAAAATCACATATGTTATCAGGTTAATAGGTCCCTATTTTAAAGGACTTGATAAGATTTGAACTATTTTATCAGGTCTCTTAAGGATTTCCATAACTCTAAGGTTTCCACAGTTATTTGTTCATGATTTCTTAAGTGTTGTGGTTTGGTGTTGGTGCTCAGATAATATACAGCATATTTACTTAATTCCCTGGTCAATATCAATTTTTTATTAGTTAGTTTCTTATGAATTATTATCCTTTTATCTTTGTTATGCATTTTAACTATAGTAAGAGAGGAACGTGTAACGTTATCTTTCCAGGATCCTGAGAGCGATTCACAGATTCTCATCAAAATTAGAAGCTTTTGTAAACCTATATTCTAAAACACAAACTTGGCTTGCCTTTATTCATTTTTCATTCACCTTCTATTTTGATACTGGTGTTATATCTTAAGTTCATACACTTTCAATAATTATATCTGGAAATGTCCTGTTCTACATATTTCACAAGCAAAGCATTATTACTTCTGCTTCATTTGATCCTCATTTATTTATTTATTGAGATTCGGTATGGTATGGGTCCTTCCAGCCCTTTGAGTCCCATCACTCAGCAACCCCTGATTTAGTCCTATCCTACTCATGGGGCAATTTACAATGAACACTTAACCTTTCAACCATTATGTCTTTGGACTGTGAAACAAAACCAGAGCAGCTGAAGGAAACCCATGGGGAGAGCATACAAACTCCTTACAGACAGCGATGAGAATTGAACCGTGGTCACTGGTACTGTAAAGTGCTGTGCTAATCACTACACTACCGTACTACCCTTGTCATGTTGGACTTAGAATCATTCAGCGTGGAAACATGTTCTTCCACACAGTGAGTCTGCACTGAATATGAAGCACCCACTTACACTAATCCCATTTAATTCTCCCCACAATTTCAGCAACTCCCCTCAGATTGTAGCACTCACTGACATGCTAGGGGCAATTTATAGTAGTCGATTGACTTACCAACCTGCTCATCTTTGGGATGTGGGAAGAAACCACAATAGTGGGAGGATCCTCACGCAGTGAAAATACAGAGACTCTGTAGATGTGTGAAAAAGAACTTTTTGTTCACCTCCACCCCAACTATTAGATAACTCCAACAACTCATGCAACTTCAGACTTGATCCTTCACCAAAACAAACTTTCTCCACACCTGTGCTTTAGTATTTTATTCAAACCAGATCACTGTATGTTTTTAAACACTGACGAATCCAAGTCAAGTACAACTGAGAAAAATACAACTGTAATAATTGAAAATTTCTGGTTAAATGATTATGCCTGTCACCAACATGACTTCCCATGTGTGACACCATTGTATGTTGACTATTACTACACATGATTACTGATAGTGATACTCAAATTAAAATGATTTCTTGAAATATACTTTTCAGAGAATTGAGATAAAAGTAATTATAGACCACTTGGGATATTCACTCAGTTTATAAATTAATCTGAGTCCCTTAATATTGATGCCATTTTGTAATCACCCCAGGATCTCATTATTCTTTATAAAAAGCAATAAAATGAAGTAAATTTCCATATCCAGGTAGTAATTGTCAGGAGTTATTCATCAATGTAAAGTAGTTTTTGCATATTATAATACACTGTTGAGTGATCTTTATTTAATTGGTAATACTCTCACTTGATCATTCGACCGATTTGCCTTGGTGGCATTCTTCTGTGTATAAACTGATCATTTAATTTGCCAGGTAACAATAATTCACTTCTTGCTCAGCACATCAGGAACCGTTTGAAAGACCTGACCAAAAAAAATAACATTTAATAAATCCTCACCCGCTGACATATATCTGTGTTTTCACAAGTGCATATTAATGATACTGGGATGGAATCTGGTTCAATATGATAGCACTTCCAGATTCAATATATATTAATGGGATAGAGTGGAAATAAAATTAGAGACTGTCTTTGCTTAAGAATTCGAACTGGAAACACCACATGAAGAGTTTGCTTCCAGATTGATAGCGGCCAGTGGGTGCTGGGCTGCTGTGTGAACCGCCGAGCCGGGAGGGGAGAGAGTGAATGAAGGCGCCATATTAGCGAGTGGGACGTGCAGCGCCAGGCGGAAGGAGGAGCTCCAGAGGCAGACACCCGCTTGGGGGCTGCCCGAACACCGCTTAATCATTCAGCATAGCTGTTGACTTAAAGGGCCGTGGTTTGGAGTCGCGTTTGGTGTGGGATCTGGCCGTTTGGTTATGAAAGGAATGCCCCAAGCCTGCGCCGCTGCCGCCATGCAGGAGACTTTCGGCTGCGCCGTCACCAACCGCTTCAACCACCTGCTGGACGATGAGTCGGACCCGTTCGATATCCTGCGGGAGGCCGAGGAGAAGAAGCAGCGGAAGAAGAAGGAGGAGGGAGGCGGCGGCCGAAGGAGTAGGGCTGGAGCTGGAGGAAGAGCCGCTGGCTCTTCACCTTCCTCCGGCGGCCCGGCTTCGGCTGCGGGGCCGGGGGCCTCCGCCGGTGCGGCTAAATCCGGCAGAAGGGAGTCGCAGAAGGCTCGGAAAATCCCTGCGGGCAGCGAGGCCGGCTTCGGCTCCGCGGCTTCGACCGCCGGGGGTGGCGGTGGCATCAGGCTTGGCGGCGGTGAGAACGTGTCGGTGGGCGGCGGACAGCGACGAGAAGGTCTGTTGGGTTGTGTGGTCTATGTGGTCTCTGGGTGTGTGGGGGGGTGTGGTCCCTGTGGCCTGCTTGGCCGATGTAGGCTAGCTGTTTGGGTGGTGAAGAGTGAAATTGTGCCTGGGGTGGCCCGTGAGCTTGCTGTGCTGGGGGGTGGAAGGTGAACATGGATGGCTTGGCTTTTCTTTTAGGTGTCAGGTGAGTTTGGAATGAGAAAGGGCCGGGGTCATTTAATTTAGTCGCTGTTATGTGTTGTGGAGAACTTGGGATGGCACTGGCTGGTGTTGCCTTATTTAAACAATATCGCACCGGATGAATCGGGTTTTATATCACTGGCATATATCGTGAAATTTGTTGTTTTGCGGCAGCAGTACATTGCCGTAGAAAATAATTTAAAAACTATAAATTACAATAAGAAATATATATGTAATTAAGTAGTGCAAAAAGAGAGTAGAACTAGTGAGATAGTATACATTGTCTATTCAGAAATCTGATGGCAGAATGGAAGAAGCTATTGTGTATGTCTTCAGGCTCCTGTACCTCTTCCTTGATAGTTGCAATGAGAAGAGGGCATGTTCTGGATGGTGGGGGGGGGGGCGGTGGAGGGGTCCCTTAATAATGGATGCTACCTTCTTGAGGCATAGCCTTTTGAAGATGTCGTTGATGCTGGGGAGGCTAGTGCCCTTGATAGAGCTGGATGAGTTTACAACCTTAAACCATAGAAACTACAGCACAGAAATAGGCCTTTTGGCCCTTCTTGGCTGTGCCGAACCATTTTCTGCCTAGTCCCATTGACTTGCACACGGACCATATCCCTCCATACACCTCCCATCCATGTATCTGTCCAATTTATTTTTTAAATGTTAAAAAAGAACCCGCATTTACCACCTCGTCTGGCAGCTCATTCCATATTCCCACCACTCTCTGTGTGAAGAAGCCCCCCCAATGTTCCCTTTAAACTTGTCCCCCCTCACCCTTAACCCACGTCCTCTGGTTTTTTTCTCCCCTTGCCTCAGTGGAAAAAGCCTGCTTGCATTCACTCTATCTATACCCATCATAATTTTATATACCTCTATCAAATCTCCCCTCATTCTTCTATGCTCCAGGGAATAAAGTCCTAACCTATTCAACCTTTCTCTGTAACTGAGTTTCTCAAGTCCCGGCAACATCCTTGTAAACCTTCTCTGCACTCTTTCAACCTTATTTATATCCTTCCTGTAATTTGATGACCAAAACTGAACAGAATACTCCAGATTCGGCCTCACCAATGCCTTATACAACCTCATCATAACATTCCAGCTCTTATACTCAATACTTCAATTAATAAAGGCCTTCTGCAGCTTTTCCTCCATATCAGACAGTGATGCAACCAGTTAAAATTATCTCCACAGTACATCTGTTATTAAAAAAAATGTTAGTCTTTGGTGACATACAGAATCTCCTCAAACTCCTAATGAAATGTTGTCACTGTAGTGCCTGCTTTGAAGTTGTATCATTATGTTAGACCCAGGATAGATCTTCGGAGATGATACCCAGGAACTAGAAACTGCTCACCCTTTCCACTGCTGATCACTCAATGAGGACTGGTATGTGTTCCCGCGATTTATTTTTTTTTTCCCCCTTCCTGAAGTCCACAATCAATTCCTTGGTCTTAGCGTTCAGTTCAAGGTTGCTGTTGTAATATGACTCAACCAGCTGATCTATCTCATGCCTGTATGCCTTGTTACTATCTGAAATTCTGCCAAAAATAGTTGTCATCAGCAAATTTAAAGATGGTGTTTGATCTGTGCCAAGCCACACAGTCGTGGGTATAGAAAGTAGAACAGTGGACTAAGCACGCATCCTTGAGTTGTGCCAGTATCGATTGTGTCACTGAGGATGTGATGTTACTGCCAATCTGCACCAACTGTGGTGTCCTGGTGAGCAAGTCAAGGATCCAGTTGCAGAGGGAAGTACAGAGGCCTAGGTTTTGGAGCTTGTTGAACAGAATTGAGGGTATGATTGTATTCAGTGGCGAGCTGCAATCAATAAACAGCAGCCTGACGTAGGTATTGCCATTGTCCAGCTGATCCAAAGCTGAGTGGAGAGCCGGTGAGATTTCATTTGCTGTCGACCTACTATGGCAATGGCACATTGCAGCGGATCCAGATCCTTGCTTCAGCAGGAGTTGATTCTGGCCATAATCGTCAAAACACTTCATTGTAATAGATGGGAGTGAAACTGGGTGATGGTCATTGAGGCAGCTCACTCTGCTCTTAGGCACTGTATGATTATTGCCTTTTTGAACTGGTGAGATTGCCACAGTCAGCAGACTGATATGTGGCATTTTACACTGGAGGTTGTTGAGCCAGTCTTCAGTCACGTTCTGCAAATGGACTCTTGCTAAGGCTACAGTGTTGGACCTATGTGAAGATGTGGAGCTTCAGAGCATGGCAGTTGGACTGGTGAGAATTTGATGCACTTGAAGTGACTAAGGGAGATTCCTGTGGGATGCCACAGAATTATTACACTCTCTCTCCTTGTGGTAGGAAAACACACAAAACTGTAGATGCTGAAAATGAGGAATAAGAATGGAAACTTAGCAGATCAGGCAGTATGTGTGGAAAGTGAAATGGAATTAATATTTCACGTCCAAAGAATCCTTTGTATTCTATCTTTGGTTGTCAATTGGTGGAATGAAAATAAAAGGATATTTAAATTTTGGTCCTGGAACATCTGGACAGCAAAGATGCATGTATCGGGATGCTCTTTATCAACTGCATCTGCATTCAATACTATCATCCCCTCAAAACTAATCAATGTTTCAAAACCTTGTCCTCAATACTGCGTAGTGCAGTTGGATCCACAATTTCCTCACATGCGACCCCAGTCAGTTTGGATTGGTAATAACCTCTCTTCCACAATCTCTGTCAGCCCAGGTGCACCACAAGACTGTGTGCTTAGCCCCCTGCTCTACTCACTTTATACTTATGACGCTCAGCACAGCTTCAGTGCCATAATTGAAGGTTGCGAACGACACCACTGTTGTTGGCCGAATCAAAGATGGTTATGAATCACCATATAGGAGGGACATTGGAAATCTGGCTGAGTGGTGCCACAACAACAACCTCTCACTCAATGCCAGCAAGACCAAGGAGCTGATTATTAACTTCAGGAGGAGGAAACCAGAGATACATAAGCCAGTCCTCATTGGGGGATCAAAGGTGGAGAGGGTCACAACTTTAAATCCCTCAGTGTTTTAATTTCGGAGGACCAGTCTGGGGTCCAGTACGTAAGTGCAATTACAAAGAAAGCATGACATTGTCCCTACTTCCTTAGAAGTTTGTAAAGATTTGGCATGACATCTAATACTTCGACAAACTTCCACAGATGTGTGGTGGAGAATATATTGACAGGTAGCATCGCAGCCTGGTATGGAGGTACCAGTGCCTTTGAATGGAAAATACTATAAACAGTAATGGATCAGGCCCAGTCCATCATGGGTAAAGTCCTCCCCACATTGAGCACATCTACATAGAATACTGTTGCAGGAAAGCAGCATCCATCGTCAGGAACCTCCACCATTAAGATCATGCTCTCTTCTTGCTGCTGCCATCAGGAAGAAGGCACAAGAGCCTCAGAGCCCTCACTACCAGGTTCAGGGACAGTTATTGCCACTCAACCATCAGGCTCTTGAACCAGTGGGGATAACTTCATTCAACTTCACTTGCCCCATCACTGAGTATTTGACGACACCTTTCTCTCAAACTGCTCTTTTGTTTTGAATGTTTGCAGCAGCATGATTTTACTAAATAGTCAAAACTGTCAAGTCAGCAGAGAAGAGCAATTGAAACTGGGTGTATCTTTATTCTTCATGCTCAATATTTTACTGAGGAGTTGGACATGGAGCTTAAAACTGTACTTGGGAAGAGCAAATTCACTTTCTTGCCTATATTGGGATGTAAAAGATCAAGAAAACTCCTACCTGAGTTCGTATTCTAAATTTCATGAGACACAGACTTATAAATTCATCAAACCTTGTGCGTTTAAGTACCTACTGATGTGGACGATAATATAAAATGAAAGATCTGTGGTGAAATTCTTTTGATCTAATGTGAACTAAATGCATGGACATAGAAATTGCTGACCAATCTGCTGAAAGTATCCAGCATCCACTGACAAAGAAAGAGTTAATGAGCTTTCATCATGACTGGACAAGTTAAAGGAAAATTAGTATGAAGTTGTAGCAGTAAGTCTGATTCTCAGCTGCTACTGCTCTCATGAAGAACTTTTCATTTAAATTTAGTATTTACCAATCTTTTCATTGTATCTATTCTGACAGGGCCACTTTCCATGTCAGATTTTTTTCAACTGTGGTTTCCACTCCACCACAGTTGATAGGGCTTGTAACCACATTGGTTTGATTTTTGTGTGTTTCTCCTATCTCCCTTTCTGCATCTCAACAAGAGTAGGTATCCTGTGCCTTTACCTTTCACTCAATGGATCATCATTTTATAATTTCTAATTTCAGCATTCTAAAGGGAATGTTCTGGTGCTGTGATCTTTATCAACACTCAGTCCTCTTTAAAGGCTTCTTTTCTGTTCAGATGCTCTGTTACCACCTTTCTTTCTCTTGTACAGGTACCCAGACACTCCATCCAGGTGAAGAGCAATTTGCTTCCAAAATAGTGTAGTGCAAGGGTGACCATGAGGTTTCTATTGCCTGCCATTTTAGTTCCCCATCCCACTCTGCCCTGTCAGTCTTGGCCTTTTGCATGAGAAGAGGCTTCGTGTAAAATTGAGGAACAGCATTTCATCCTCTTTGATTTATACTGCAGCCTTCTAGATTCAGTTTTGGATTCTACAGCTAGAAATAACATTTCTTTGCATGTATTAGTCATCCATCAGTGATAATGGCTCAGCTTGGTTTGTCTTGTTTTTTGTCTCTGAAAGTGGAGGACATGCCCTGCCTGACTTGCTGGGTATGTCTTCCTTTTCTGCATTTCTACTGAACTGCCTCCATTCATTCTTTGACCAGGTAGCCCTGTTTGTTTGTCCCCATGCTCACCCTATTGGAGAAATTAGACCTGTCCTGCAATTTAACAACGCACATAAAAGTTGTTGGTGAACGCAGCAGTCAGGGCAAAGGGTCTCGGCCGGAAATGTCAACTGTACCTCTTCCTAGAGATGTTGCCTGGTCTGCTGTGTTCACCAGCAACTTTTATATGTGTTGCTTGAAATTCCAGCATCTGCAGATTTCCTCGTGTTTGTGATGCAACTTAACAATCTATTTTTCTCCTTTTATGGTTCTGACAAAGGGTGTTTGACCTGAAACATTAACCATTTCTCTTCTCACAGTATTTTCAGCAATTTTGATTTTAGTACATAAATACAAATGTTCATTTTGTTACTGTCTGTAGGTACAATCTGAACTGGTGGGAAGTTCCAGCATTTTGCTTTTATTTCAGATTTTCAATTTTAATAGCTTATGCAGGTTGATCCTCTTGCCTTCCAGTTATTTAATTGTGTGGAGTAGTTTGAATTTGAGGTGAATCTGAATTGTTGTAATGCAGAAATAAATTTGAGAAAGTTAAAAGAAAATGAGGACAAGTCCTGTTTGCCAAATGGATTTACAGGATTACATCAGGCTGGGAACTGAACTTCATATGTGGTGAAAAGGAACCATGGGGAAACTTGACTCTAAGTGGTGTCTCCTTGCCCCTTTCAGAAGCCAACATGGTTAGCAATGATTTCTATAACCATTCTTGCTCAAACCAGCACACTGGAAAATGTGGCCTTTATCTGACTCTTGTATGTTTCCCGTTGAGCATCTTTACTTGTGCTTCGTCTTTTCTGTAGTTTCTGTTCCTCAGAAGTACTTTTCTTTCAACTTGTGCACTAAGGAGTTCTTAAAGCTGAGGACTGTTTTCATCTTGCCCTCGCCTCTAAATTTCACTGCCCTTGTATTCTCTGGAATTCCTTTACTCCTTTTAAAGCACTCTTCTATATGATTTTCGGACTTGAAAATATTTTTGACAAATTGTTCACTTTTCTTTGCTCCCAAGTAATTCTTTAAGATTTATAATGCATTTATTTCAATTTGATAAGTTCGATCAACATTTTCAATTGTGTGCATACACTGTAAATCTAGGTAATTCTAGTGTAAGTTTTGAATGATTTAATGGTTAAAATGAGTTGCTCAGATCAGATGTTAGCCAGTTTAATCTGCAGGCAGCAGTTCTCAGATTTATCAATAATGGATGGGCTAGTGGCCTGTCTTCCCCCAAAAAGTTATTATAATTTTAGCTTCCTTTTAATAATACCAATTCAAGTTGTGTATGCATCTGTTCTAATCCATACTGGTAAGCATCAGAAAATACTAATTGAATCATAAAGATTAGCAAAGGCTAAAAATTGGCTGTATTTGCCACATGGACATCAAAACATACAGTGAGAGGTGTCATTTTGTGTCAAATTAAATGAGCATGGATTATCCTGGGGGCAGCCCACTAGGGTCACCACACTTTCAGTATCAATATAGCATGCTGACAATTTACTAACCTTAACCCTATTGTAGGTCTTCAGAATGTGGGAGAAAATCAGAGCACCCAAAGGAAATCCATGCAGTCACAGGGAAAGTGTACAGAAACAGAATCTGGTTTAATAGCACTGGCATTTGTCATGAAATTTGACTTTATGGCAACAATGAATTACAGTATGAATACGTATGTTAAATAGTGCAAAAGTAGTGAGGTAACATTTGACTTCTCATTTGACTCTTGAAAGTGTAATCCTTTATCCAGTTACCATTCTTGTAAACCTTTCCTGGATCAAATAGTTGAGGTACTGTATGCGTATAAACTAAAACAAATTCTATAGGCAGACCATGAAATGAGGGAAGTCTGAGGGACTAAACTGAATTTATTTTACTGTAAGCAGTTTGGCAGATAAGATAGATGAATTGTGTATGTATAGGTACAGGGACTGGAATATTATAGCTGAGCAATTTAATGTTCTAGGGTACAGATGCTGGTGTGAAAGAGGAAGGGGAGTTTTGTTTGTTTATTTATTTATTTTAGAGAGGATCTTCCTAGGAGAATTCCTGGGTGGAACATGAAAATAGGTGGATAATTGCTTTGGGATTTATATTATAGCACCTACTTGCCAAGGTAGTCAGTGGGAATTAGAGGAGCAAATATGTAGGGAGATGGTTATAAAAATAGGTTTGTAGTAGTAGGTGACTTAACTTTATAATACTGACTGAAACTGTAGTAGTGCTAAGAGCTTGAATGTAGCAGAACTATGCCTAGGAAAGTTTTCTCATGCAATATGTAGATGACTCTTCTAGAGTGGGAGGCGGAGGGACAACACTCCTATTTGGAAATGAGGCAAGGCAAGTGACTGAAATATTAGTGGGAAAGCACTTTGAGATTAATGACCATTATTATAGTTTTTTAACCTATGAAAAAGAATATGACTGGGCTACATTGGAGCAAAACTAATTTTGAAGGCTTTAGACAGAACTTGCATAGGCCAATGGGAAAGACTGTAGGTAAAGAGTGTTTTGGTAAGTGAGAGTTGCGTAGAGTTCATGGTTAGCGTGCTCCTGTCAGGGTGAAGGGCAAGGCTAGCAGGATTAGAGAACCCTGGTTGACAAGGGATATTGAGGCACTAATCAGGAAAAAGAAGGAAATGTGGTTTGTAGACAGCTGGGATCAAATGAATCCCTTGTGTAAAAATGAGTTAGGAGTACACTTCAAAATTTTGTTATCAAAGTGCAGGAGCATCACTACATACGACCCCAAGATTCTTTTTCCTGTGGGCATACTTGGCTGATCTATAGAATAGTAACTGTAAACAGGATCGATGAACAACAGACTATGCAAATGTAAATATAAATAAGTAGCAATAAATAACAAGCATGAAATAACAAGATAGACCTTAAAGTGAGACCTTTGGTTGTGGGAACACCAGAAATAGAATGAGTGCAGTTATCCCCTTTTGTTCAAAAGCCTGATAGTTGAGGGGTAGTAACTGTTTTTAAACCTGTTGGCGTGAGTCCTGAAGCATTGTGCCTTCTATGTGATGGCAGCAGCCAGAAAAGAACATGGCCTGGGTGGTGAGGATCTTTGATGATGGATGCTGCTTTTCTACAGCAACATTTCATGTAGATGTGCTCAATGGTTGGGAGGGTTTTTCCCGTGATGTACTGGGCTGAATCCACTACCTTTTGTAGGATTTTCCACTGAAAAGCATAACAGGCCACAAAGTAGCTGGTCAGCACACTTACCACCACACATGTATAGAAGATTGCCAAGGTTTTTGATGACCTGCTGAATCTCTGCAGACTCTTGAGAAATTAACAGAAATTGGGAGAGCAAAAAAAGGGACATGAGATAGTTTTGGCAGATAAGTAAAAGGAGAATCCCAATAGATTCTATAAATATGCTAAGAGCAGAAGAGTTACTAGGGAGAAAATGGGTCCTTTAAGAATCAATGTCATTTATGTGTGAAGCTACATTCATTTGGCAAGGTCATAAATGGTACTTTCTTATCTGTATTTTAAAGGTGGCTGGGGAAGGTAGGGAATCTGAAGAAGGGAATAGTGCTGTCATGAAACAGATCCACATTACCGAAGAGGAAGTTCAGATGGTCCTAAAATGCAGAAGGTGGATAAATCCTCAGGGCTGGACTCTGTATCCAAGAATGTTGTGGGAGGAAATTGTTTGTCGCCTATGTTAACAGTTTGGATGAGAGTATAGGTGGTGTGATTAATATGTTGTGAATGACATTAAATATGACAGATAGTAGGCAGTGAAGATTATCCAAGATTACAACAGGATCTAGATCAGTTTGGAAAGTGGGCCAAGGAATGGCAGATGGAATTTAACTCTGTCTCAGTGTTGCATCTTGACAAGTTAAACCAGGGCAGGATGTGTATAGTTAATAACAGGACCCTGCAGAGTATTATAGAACAGAGAGACTCAGTATATCATTTCCTGAAAATAATAATGCAGATGGATTGGATGGTGAAAAAGGTATTTGATGTGCTCGACTTCATTGGTCAGGGCAGAAAACTTCGGTTAAACCATATTTGGAGTGTATGCACATCTGGTTCCCTCTCTGTAGGAAGGATTTTCTTCAGCTGGAAAAGGTACAAAAAAAGATACATAAGGATGTTACTGAGAGTTTGAGTTAAAGGAAGGATTGGACGGGCTGGGGCTTTCTTCTCTGGCATGTAGATGGCTAAAAAGGGACTATGTCGAGGTTTACAAATTCTTGAGACCTGTCGATAAAGGTGAGTGGTAAGGGTTTTCCTAGGATGGGAGGTCTAAAACCAGGGGCTGCAGGTTTAAGGTGACATGGGAAAGATTTAAAGTGCACCTGAGAGGCAACTTTTTCCACATAAAGGGCAGGGATTTATGGAATGAGCTGCTGGGGAAAGTGGTAGAAACAAGTACAATTACAATGTTTATATTTAAAAAAAAAAACATTTAGACAGGTACATAGATAGGAAAGGTTTAGAGCAGGGCTTCCCAATCCTTTTTTTATGCCATGGAGCCTTACCATTAAATGAGGGGTCTGTAGACCCCAGGTTGGGAACCCTTGGTTTAGAGAGATGTGGAACTAACTCAATTTGGCAACTTGGTCAGCATGGTTGCATTGCAACATGGAAATATGCTCATAACTCTGACTCTATCTTTCCTAACACCTTCACAATTTTCCCATAATGTGACCCAAGTTGAATACACAACCACCATAGCACAGTTGTCTGGTACTTGGCTATCTTTTTATTAGTGCTATGGGTGTCCTTTTTGTGCCATGTGTTTCAGCTTTGCTGTGGCACGTTATTAAAAGCTTTCTAGAAGTCTGTATACATCACTTCTGAAAGATTTGTTGGCAGATACTTGTGGCAAGAAAAAAAACTCAAAAGTTAATCACTACAGAATTGAGAAGCATTTGTACTCAGTAGTAGGGTGAAAGATGTAGATTACTTAAGGGAACAGACAGCAAATGAAAGAAAATGGAATGCACATTTATTCTGATGAACTGCCTCCCATTATCTTTCTTGAGTAGTAAAAGAAATTAACTTTGATAGGAGGTTACATATTATTGGGATTTTCCTTAAGTATTTGGAGGGAAAACTCTTTAATTTATAAAAGCTACAATTAATAATTGAATTATATTAAAGGTGGTTTTCCATCTTGATCTGAGTGGTTATCATAAAACTTTGCACAGAGTTTTATGGAGCAGGATTACAAATGTTTTTAGAAGAATTTTGGATGCATGAAAATTCAAGTTAGAGATCTGGGATAAGAAAAGTGAAAATAACTGGAAAGAGAAACCCCTGGTACCTGCATCTGTTAAATGTTTTCAGCAATTCCTATTTTTATCTAGATGCATAGTTTCTAGTTTCAGGTGCCTAGCTTTTATCACTGGAAAGTGACAAACTTCAGGAGGACTACTTTCAACAGTGTAATCTTGTGTTTGATCAGGGCCGAAGAGAGGCCCAAAAAGGGCTGAAATCAGAGGACAGAATGAAAACCAGGATATTGAGAGGAAAACGGAAAGATCGGAACGGCGGGTTGTATTCCGAGAACGTCGTCCTAATGACACAGAAGGAACAACTGAATTTTCATTTGAAGTGTAAGGCTAAACCACTCTTTTGAACGTTTTAAGAAAACTGATGAAGGATTGGGGGTAGATGGGCATGTATGTTCAAGTTTATTGTCATTCAACCATACACGTTTATGCAATTAAGCTAAACAAAACATTGTTCCTCTGGGGCCAAGGTACAAAAACAGTACATAGTACATTTATGATCCAGTCACAAAATAATATTAGCATGACCTGGAGATTGATAGGTTGACATTAGGTGCAAGGTGCATGTTTATATAAGACAATACAATGTTACTGGCACTATTATAATTAAACAAACAGTTGTATCAATATGTGAAACAGCAATACGAAATGAAACGTGACCATGGAGGACGAGTGTGTTTCAGTTGGTGGGGGGATGGATGGGGTGAAGCTTAGTTTTAAATTTGTTTCCTTGCTTAGATTAATCATGTAACATTTCACCTTTGATCAATTTGTAGGTTGTCGATGGTGGGGTGTTAATAAATTTGTTTTTAAACTTTTATTTCTCACATGTGAAATAACTGGTTAGAGAACATCCATTTAAATCAATAAATAAACTACATTCCTTGTTACATGACTATTTCATCTTTATGAATTCTGACAACTAGCCATTAATTTATGAAGGCCAATTATTTATAAATTGGGGTCAAATTTGATTTTTCCTTTATGTATAAAAAAATTCTGAGCATAGTATTTGAAAAATACTATGGTGGTGGCAAATGCATTCAGGACATTTACGAGACTCCTTGAAAGGAGCACATAGATGAAAGGGAAACAGGGCTATGTGGCAGAGAAGGGTTAGATTGGAGTAGGTTAAAAGGTCAACATAACATTGTGGGCCTGCATTGTACTATACTGTGTTATGTTGTGTCAAAATATTGTGTCAACATAAGTAGTGTTTTGAAAATTGAACATTGAGAAACATCACTGTCTTATACTTTTAATAATTCTATTTTCCATAATTGTGTTTCGTGTCCATAAACCAGTTTCATTATAGCGCTCTCACTCTTGCTCTTATTCCACGAGCTTCAGATTTGTATTTGGGCTTTACATTTTGTCACAATCCTTCTGAAACTCTGTATGAATTACATTATTCATACTGACCTCGTAAATGTTCTCTTACTTTGATTTAAAAATTACTTGAGAACCTGATTAATGTATCAAGTGTACAAAACAAAAAAAACACAAGTTAGAGTTCTGATTGATATTTCATTATGAGTTGTGCATAACAAGCTTTTGGCACATTGTATGTTTGACATGTTGGAAGTGACATTGGTTTAATTATGCTCAATCTTAATGTTCTCTGGCAGATGGTGTGTAATTATCTTTTTGCCTATCAGACATACATGACAAAAAAGCTTCATAAAAGAATTGGAGCATGATCAAAAGTTTTTGGCTTCACTGAAGGAAAAGTTTGGGTCCTTTCTTAAAGATGTCCATTTTAAAGGGGAAAGTGACAGATGGACTTTAATTATTAATTTGATAATTTCTGAACTATAATGAGCTTTTTACTTGTATTTTGAGAATTGGTAAGCTCCAGTCCCCTGGTCCATCTATTGTACCTTGAGGGTGAAGGGGGGCCTTATCATTTGGTCGTATCTGCTTTTGAACCACTTCTTTAAAGTAGTTACAGAACAAAATTTAGCGTTGAGCAATTTAGAGTTTCTCTTTTAATTGTCAGAGTGCTGCACTGACTTTTTTTTTGTGTGATACATAAACTACAGAAATAAGATGCCCACTGCAGCAGTTTGTAGCAGGGTGCTTCTGAAGGTGAATGATATTAAGTTACTGGAAACTTTGAAGAACAAAATTCATAAATGGGTTAGACAGTTCTTTAGGATGTTTAAGAGTGCATAAAGTACTATTAGAGGAGAGCTTTTCCTGCCCTGATATTTAAATTGTTAATTTCTTAAGCATGCTTGGACTGAAAACAATGTCAACAAAATTTAATTTTGCACTTCTTGAACAATTTAATAAACAAGTTTATAATGTCTGTGTTCCATATTGTATGTAGACAATTAATTTGAGTCTGAGGGGGATACCAGCTAGAAGAGCAAGGAGTATGGTTAGTTTTATGATTCCTTCTATCCAAAGCTTCTGAAAATAGAAATGCAGTCTTAACATTTTCTGTAAACAGCTCCATGTGAAAAATATTAGTTTTGCCTGTGATGAAATCTATCTTGCTGGTCAGGGATTCTTTTACAGGAATGATCTTGCAACTTGTCCAATGCATTCCTCTCATGTAATTTTTGCTGGACAGCTCTTTGCATGCTCCATTACCATTTCTAGTACACAAATGTGTATTGAAGCAAACAAAGGTGTGGTATTCCGTAGAGTGATGCATTAGAATATCATCTGCCAGTATGGTCTTCTAATAGGAATGCCAGAAACAAAAAAAAAATTATTGCTGTAAAGGCAACATGAACAGTAAGTAGGCTTGATATTTGCTTTATGGTGGACCTTAAAATAGGCAAGATATCATTTAATGAAATCAAACAATATATTGCAATTAATATTTTTAATTTTGTAGACCAATTGACAGGATGGACAGGTCTTCAATGAGAGGGCGAGGTGGAAGAGGGCGTGGCCGTGGAAGAGGTGGCTATCCCAGGAGCATTAATGGATTTGATCCAAGAGGAAGACGAGAGTTTGAAAGACACAGTGGAAATGACAAAGTGTGAGTTGCTTGGATGATACAGTGAGTAAATCAGGATTGTAATGCTTTAAAATGAAACATACAGAGGTATGTCTTTAACAAAAAATGTTTACAATTGGATTATGATCTTGGTTGCAAAAGTTGAAGTTTGTGGAAAAGTAGGCTTTCTTAGCAAAAATTTCTGTATTGGCACTTTAGTATTTTAATTTGTGAGCAGGATTAACATATGAAAAGTTGGTCTGTAAAGGTTTTGGTAATTTATCTAAGTTTTATGTGCACTTGGCTTCAGACACCAAGCAAATTGATTGAAGTACAAGTGCATAATTGTTCTTGTCTCGTACCATGGTTGGCTTGGATATTAAAACATCTTTAGAGTTTGTTTTTAAGGTTTTGTCATATGTTGGAGTGATTTTAAGGTGGTGTGTTGTTTTGAAATATTCTGTTATGTTTTCTGTTTGGTTTTAAACATGCTATCATGCTTTGTCTCTCTGAACTGTGTAAAATGAACTGTCTGCTTGGTATGTGTTAAAATGGCAGTTACTTGCAGTAGGCCAGAAATATTTTTAGAAGAAAATCTTCTGCTAGTTTGGACCTTGGAGTATGTGGTTTCTCTTTTGTTTTCTCTTGAACTCAGCTAATTTCATTCTGCTCTTGATAGAATCTTTCTCCAACTTAGAGAAACATTTGTTAATTGAAAGAAAACAAAAGTGGGTTCATTGAAAAGTGAAGAGTGGTTGTAATCTAGCTGTATGGTGTTAATGGGAGTATGTTCTAGTTTTGAGTAATTTGCATTACCATGTGTGGTGATGGTGTGTTTTAAAAAAATATTGTAAGACTTTTTTTTACAAAAGATGAACAGATATCCTGGGGGGGGGGTCAATGTTGAAATTTAATACAGTCTATTAAAAGTCATAAATTTGGGTAAAAGCACATCGAATCATAGGGTAAGGCTCAAAACAAAATAGAGTAGATACCAGAAATATGAAACAAAAACAGAACGTGCTTGAAGTGCAGTAGCCATGGAAGGAGAATACAAAGTTTGGAGTTGATTTGCATCTTATCATAAATAGAATTGTTAAAAACCAAGTTTTCAGGTGCTGAGTGGGATGGATTAAGAGAACAAAAAGGAAAGTCAGTTTGGTGCAAAATTAACAGTGCAAGGTGATAAGGAATGTAAGGGAGTGTGGCAGAGGTGTGAATGCAGAAGAATAAGCTTAAGCATATGACATTGGAAATCTTTAACAAATACTTATGATTATCTGAAGTTGAGTTGTAAAGGGGTTTTAATCTGACAGTATAATTTGGCTCTTGCTTTTGGCAAAATGATTATCAAATTGCTTTTATTCTTACCTTGAAGAGACCACATTTTGAATCTTGATTGAAAGAAATACTGTACTAGTAAATTGCTGCTCCTCAGAAATGTGGATAGAGATGTGGCAGGTGGACCAAGTGAAGATGAATGTATGGTAAAACTACTCCAGAACAGAAAGTATTCCCAATGCAGTCAACAATTTACCAGAAATTAAGAGGAGATGAGAGGACTTAACTTGTTCCATACTTTTTCCAAGCCACAGCAGGGCTCCATTCCTGCAAATTGTTTGGGTTATGAACAGTTTACAAGGTGGAAATACATTTGCATACCATGCTCTCACAACAGCCAGCAAATCCATTTGCCATGTATACTCTTGATTATATGTATGATCTGTATGCAAGTGCAGCGTTCATAAGCTGGGGAGCGTCTGTACGTCCCACAACAAATGGCATTGTTTGGAACAAAAGGAATTCCTAAATCAACAAGTGTTACTTGGTGTGTGGGCCTATTAGAGCAGATCTTTCAAATTGAAGAATTCCACCCGTTCATGGAAGGTGATTGGTTCGGAGTCTGCTGAAGGAGAAAGACTATGCTGTGGCGACCCACTTTCTAGCGCACACGAACCGGCTCACAACAACGCGTGTAGGCAGAGGGCCGGCACCAGAAAGGGCGCCAGGCCATCTTCACCAGCAGGGGGAAAATCCCGCGCGCGGAAAGGGTCTGGGAATATGCATTCCCCACAGCAATCCCGCCTCAGGGAGGGCGGGAATGGGAAGGCTTTAAAAGCAGGCCGCGAAGTTTGAATAAATCTCTTTCATCGCAACTCTAACTCACCGACTCCGTGTGGTTATTCTAGCGCTGTGTGTAGCACACCGCTACATTTGGTGACCCCGACGGCCCAAACGATATTTGGGCCAGAGATGACCGACGCCGCATCTGTTCATGCAGTTTCGTTACAACTGCCAGGCTTTTGGCCGCGGAAACCCCGTCTGTGGTTGGAACAAGCAGAAGCACAATTCCGCATTCGGCAGATAACCTCGGAGTCCACTCGTTACTACTACGTGCTGAGCTCTCTCGACCAAGAGACTGCTGCACAAGTTGAGGAGTTTATACAGTCGCCTCTGGAGAACGGCAAATACACAGCATTCAAAGCCCTGCTCATAAGGACTTTTGGACTCTCACGGCGCGAACGAAATGCCCACTTAATGCACCTGGAAGGTTTGGGAGACAGGTCGCCGTCGGCATTAATGAATGAAATGCTAGCCCTGGCTGAAGGACACAAACCCTGCCTCATGTTTGAGCAGGTGTTCCTAGAGCAACTGCCCAAGGACATACGCCTGCTGCTGTCCGATGCAGATTTCAGCGACCCCCGGGAGGTGGCGGCCCGAGCAGATGTGCTGTGGAATACCAAGAAGGAGAGAGGAGCATCCGTCGCACAGATCACCAAGCTGCATGCCCAACGACAGACCAGACCAGGCCGGCAGCAGAGCCCAGTGAACAATGGTGCTTCTACCACCAGCGGTGGGGCACAGAGGCCCGCCGCTGTAGACCACCCTGCAAATTCCCGAGAAACGCCAAGGCCCAGCCGCCGCCGATCGCTACGGCAGCTGGCCATCAGGACAGCCTCCTGTACGTCTGGGACAAGCAGTCGGGACGCCGATTTTTGGTCGACACCGGAGCAGAGATCAGCGTTTTACCTCCAACGAGTTACGACACCCGCAACAGAGAACCGGGACCCACCCTGAGGGCCGCAAATGGCAGCACAATACGAACCTACGGCACCCGCATGGTGCGGCTACAGTTCAGCTCCAGTCGGTTCACGTGGGACTTCACACTGGCCGCCGTGGCCCAACCACTCCTGAGGGCGGATTTTCTGCGAGCCCACAGCCTGCTGGTCGACCTGCAAGGGAAGCGACTCGTCCACGCCAAGACTTTTCAAACGTTCTCCCTGGGTGAAGCAAAGTTGCCAGCCCCACACCTGGACTCCATCACACTGTCCAACGATGAATTCACCAGGGTCCTGGCAGATTTCCCATCAGTACTGACACCGCAGTTCACGGCAGCCATGCCCAGACATGGAGTACAGCACCACATCCCGACCCAGGGACCACCCCTCCACGCCCGTGCTCAAAGGCTTCCCCCGGACAAGCTCCGACTGGCGAAGGAGGAGTTCAAGAAGATGTAGAAATTGGGGATCATACGACGGTCCGACAGCCTATGGGCCTCCCCCCTGCACATGGTGCCCAAGGCAATGAGGGGCTGGAGACCATGCAGTGACTACCGCAGGCTGAACGAGGCTACAATGCCAGACCGCTACCCTGTCCCGCACATTCAAGACTTTGCAGCAAACCTACACGGCGCAAGGATCTTTTCCAAGGTAGACCTCGTCCGGGGATACCATCAAATCCCTGTACATCCGGACGACATCCCCAAAACAGCACTTATCACCCCGTTCGGACTTTTTGAATTCCTCCGAATGCCGTTTGGTCTAAAGAATGCCGCACAGACTTTCCAGCGGTTAATGGACGCGGTGGGACGCGACCTGGACTTTGCATTCATCTATTTGGACGACATCCTCATAGCCAGCAGTAGTCAGCAGGAGCATCTGCCCCACCTCCGCCAGCTCTACTCCTGCCTGAGCGAATTCGGCCTTACAATCAACCCAGCCAAATGCCAGTTCGGACTCGATACCATCGACTTCCTGGGCCACAGGATTACTAAAGACGGGGCAACCCCGCTGCCCGCCAAGGTAGACGTGGTCCGCAACTTCCCCCAACCCAACACAATCAAAGGCTTGCAGGAATTCGTGGGTATGGTGAATTTCTACCACCGTTTCCTCCCCTCAGCAGCCCGAACCATGCGCCCCCTGTTCACTCTAATGTCGGGTAAGGGCAAGGACATTACCTGGGACGAAGAGGCCGCAGCCGCTTTCGTTAAAACCAAAGAAGCCTTGGCAAGCGCCGCGATGCTAGTGCACCCCAGAACGGACGTTCCTACTGCCCTCACGGTGGACGCATCCAACACAGCGGTCGGTGGAGTGCTGGAACAACTCATCGAGGGTCGCTGGCAACCCCTGGCGTTCTTCAGCAAACACCTACGACCACCTGAACTCAAATACAGTGCTTTTGACCGGGAGCTATTGGCACTATACCTGGCAATCCGGCATTTCAGGTGCTTCTTAGAAGGTAGGCCCTTCACCGCGTTCACAGACCACAAACCGCTTACCTTTGCATTCACGAAGGTGTCCGACCCCTGGTCGTCCCGCCAGCAGCGACATCTGTCCTACATCTCCGAGTACACGACGGACATCCGGCATGTCTCTGGAAAGGACAACGTTGTGGCAGACGCACTATCCAGACCTACCATACAGGCCCTATCCCAGGGGGTGGACTATGCAGCGCTGGCAGAGGCACAGCAGGGAGACGCTGAGATCCCCAGTTACAGGACTACGGTCTCCGGTTTACAGCTCCAAGACCTCCCTGTAGGCCCAGGTGAGAAGACCCTACTATGTGACGTAGCTACCGGCCAACCCCACCCCGTTGTCCCAGCAGCCTGGCACCGGCGAGTTTTCGAATCCATTCACAACTTAGCGCACCCCTCCATCAGGACAACCATCCGGCTGGTCGCCAACAGGTTCGTGTGGCATGGGCTTCGTAAACAGGTCGGAGAATGGGCCAAAACGTGCATGCAGTGCCAAATGGCCAAGGTGCAGCGGCACACCAAGGCTCCGCTGCAGTGGTTCGAACCCACCCGCCGGAGGTTCGACCACATTCATGTGGATATCGTAGGGCCCCTGCCAGTGTCACGAGGAGCGCAGTACCTCCTAACTATGATAGACCGGTTCACCAGATGGCCAGAGGCAGTCCCACTCACCGACACCACCTCCGAATCCTGTGCCCGAGCACTGATTGCAACCTGGGTAGCCCGCTTCGGGGTACCGGCCCACATTACCTCCGACAGGGGCGCCCAGTTCACCTCCAGCCTGTGGTCAGCTATGGCCAACCTTTTAGGATCGCAGCTACACCACACAACTGCCTACCACCCACAGTCGAACGGACTAGTGGAGCGTTTCCACCGTCACCTGAAGTCGGCTCTCATGGCCTGCCTGGAGGGGCCTAACTGGGTGGACGAACTTCCCTGGGTCCTGCTCGGAATCCGCACGGCGCCCAAAGAGGATCTACACACCTCGTCGGCCGAGTTGGTGTACGGCGCACCCGTGGTAGTCCCAGGAGAGTTCATACCAGCCCCAAGGGGGCAAGAGGAAGAACCCACAGCAGTCCTGGACAGACTACGGGAGAGGCTCAGTAACCTGGCCCCCATACCCACTTCACAGCATGGACAGAACCCGACCTGCATACCCAAAGACCTGCAGAACTGTAAGTTTCTTTTTGTACGACGGGGCGGACACCGGGCACCGCTACAGCGGCCCTACGAGGGGCCGTTTAAGGTGATCAGGAACAACGAGTCCACGTTCATGCTAGACATTGGGGGAAGAGAGGAGGTTTTCACGGTGGACCGACTTAAACCGGCCCATGTGGACTTGGCACAGCTGGTCCAGGCTCAGGCACCGCGGCGCAGGGGGAGACCTCCCAAACAGAGGCCGATCCAGATGGTGGACATTGGGGGAGGTATCGCTGGTTCTGGGGGGGGGGGCGGGGGGGTTATGTGGCGACCCACTTTCTAGCACACACGAACCGGCTCACAACAGCGCGTGTAGGCAGAGGGCTGGCACCAGAAAGGGCGCCAGGCCATCTTCACCAGCAGGGGGAATATCCCGCGCGTAGAAAGGGTCTGGGAATATGCATTCCCCACAGCAGTCCTGCCCCAGGAAGGGCGGGAATGGGAAGGCTTTAAAAGCAGGCCGCGAAGTTTGAATAAATCTCTTTCATCGCAACTCTAACTCACCGACTCCGTGTAGTTATTCTAGCGCTGTGTGTAGCACTCCGCTACAGAACCACATAATTCTGTGAAATTTGAAGGTATAGAGATTGGGCATCAATAATGGAAAATGAGATAGTTGGATAGGACACTGAAAACTGTTAATTAGTAAAAAGGATCTGATATGTTTTTGATGCAGGTGGGTAAATGTGAGGATAAATAGAGAAAATGAATCAAAGTTTTAATTAGTTGTTTTCCCTCTGAAAGGAACAGGCTGAAATGGTGAACTAACTGGTATGATATCATTTATAGATATTAGGTAGAAATGAATTGTGAGATCGGATAATTGTTAGGGAAGCAAAATTTCCTCAGTGGGATCACTGTTTGGGAAATGATAACCTATTGGAATTGGTTTATTATTGTCATGTGTACTGAGATAGAGTGAAAAGCTTGCTGTTCATATAGATCAAGTCATCACACAATGCAATGAGATAGGAAATGTATAAAACAATACACTGGTGAATAAAGTGTTATATCTACAGAGAAAGTGCAGTGAAAGAAAGAACAGTACTAGTAATTCTTAAAGGCAGAATTTAAATTTAAGAATAGATTGATTATAATAAATGGATCTTCAAGAAGGAACTTGCAGCAAATTGCCATGCTTCAGCATCATCACTGATGTAACCAATGTCTTATCAGCAGGAAGGTGGTATACAAGCTGAATTCAGTCTTTTAGAACGCTCGTCAAGTCTTTAGAACGGATCTTTTACCTTGATGAACAGAACTTTGAAAGGTAGGGTAGAGTGAGTGGAGTGGGGAATTGAGACAGCTGATGTCACCCTGGCAGTTAGCAGTAAAAAAAGTGCCAAGGGATGATAGGCTGTAAGACGTTAAGAGATCCAGGTGGATGAGAAATTGAGGTTAAAACCAATAATTTGTCTACGTTATTTCTTGTAGGAAATGTGGCCTTATCAATTGTAGGTGTAGAATGACCTGAATTAAAGATTCCAAATTGAGCCGTCATTGTATTTTGTATTGTGTTTGTGCAGTTGTTAAGGGAAACTTCATGAATGTATCAAACATGAAGATGGGGAGAACTTAAGGCCCACAACCCAAATAATCACTATCTTTTGAGTGAAGAAATACCAGCTCTGAATGGCAACACACACAATACTGGCGGAACTCAGCAGGTCAGGCAACATCTGTGGAAATGAATAAAATCGATGTTTCAGGTTGAGATCCTTCATGACTGGAAATGGGGGGGGGGGGAGATGCCAGAATGAAGTAAGAGGCTGGGAGGTAACAAGTGGAAAAGCTTAAGGGCTGGCGAAGGAGGCGTCTGATAGAGGAGAGTGGACTATGGGAGCAATGAGGAGGGGCACTAAGGGAAGGTGATTTCAGTGCAGCAGAACACATATAATTTGCTAAGTATATTCCATTTTGGATAAGGAGATTAAACTTTTAAGCACTGCTCCAGGTGTGGTCTCAAAAATCTTTAGGTATAGCAATCAATAAGGTGATTATATGCTTGCGCTGAAATCTTCTAGCAGTAATGCCTAACCTACTATTGGCTACTACTTATAAGATTGGGGAGGAGGGTGGAGAAAGAATTGAATATTTTATTTCACTCTACTGAAGTGAATAGAAATGTAGAGCATGGAGAATCTCTTGGAAATCTCTGCCTTGGAGGTTCATAAAGACAAGAAATTACAATTGTTTAAATGGATATGTCTTTGAATGAAGAATTGAGGGCTATGGGACATAGACACAGAAGGTGAGGTCTGGGGCAGATTAGCCATGATCACATAGACTGATGCTACAGGCTTCCTTTATGTTTCTAATTCCCTGTTGCACCCATGTTAACTTTCAGTGGTATGCTAAGCAGGACCTGGGTGATGCATGCATCAATATTTCCTATATACTCGCCAGTTTAAAAAAACATACTCTGCGTTTGTGGGTTTTAGTGAACTTTAATTTTTTCCACATTGTACTCTGTCAACCAGTTACCCACTTGCTTGGTTTGTCTATGCTCATTTGTTCTGTTTCTACTAGAATCACTGCTCAGTTTATCTGCAAACTTAGAAAAGTTAATTTTATTTTCTCAACTAAATCACTAATTACAGATTGTGAATAGATTGTCCCCAGTCATAAATCCCTGTGGTACTTTTCTAGTCACAGCCTACCAACCTGAGAAGGTCCCGTTTATTTCAATTTCTCTACGTTAGCCAGCTTTCAGTTGACGCTAGTATATTTCCCACAATTACCCAGGTTCTAATCTTATTTGCCAATTTCTTATGTAGGATCTTCTTGGAAAGCCTGCTGAAGATTTAATGTATTACATCCCTGGTTTTCCTTTGGTATTCTATTTGTTGCAATTTTCAAAGAACCCAAATAAATTAGTGAAATGTTATTTCCCTTTTGTTCTATCAGCCTTCAGATTGTACTTCATTTCCACCAGCCTTAGTGGGATCCCACCACCAGTCACATCAGGCACTGTCCCCTGGATCTGTAGGAGGTGCAACACTCGTTCTTGCGCCTCCCTCATGACCATCCAGGGTCAGACAAAGTTTCACATTCATCTCCTCTAATCTCACATTGCACTTGGGTCTCTGCCATTTTAAATCCCATTCCCACACCAAATCATCTCTGTCCTCAGACTACTGAACTGCCAGGGTGAGGCAAAATGCTGATCTGGAGAACAGCACCTCTATTCCAACTGGACTGTAGACTACCCAATGATATGAACATGAAACCTTCCAATTTTAGTTAATTCCCCCACCACTTTCTCTGCTCCTTTCTCATTCTGGCCTCCTGCCCTCACCATCTAGTTTCCCAGTTCCATTCCACACCCTATCTGGTTCCACTTATCACCTTTCCTGATGCAAGATTTTGACCTGAAACATCAACAATTCCTTTCTCCCTATCACTCTTCCCCCACCCCCCAGCAATGCTGCCTGGCCCACTGAGTTTCTCTGGCAGATTGCTTGTTAATACCATTCTTATCAGACTCCATCAACCTTACTACCTTCCAGCCTCTTATCTCTAAATCCACCCTCTCTTCCTGCAGTAGCTTAATCTGCCTCCTGTTTTCTGCTTATCTGTCTCTATCCACCGTGTCCCAACTCAACCTCTCCCCACCCCTCCCCCAAGACTCCACCTGCCCATCTTCATCCTCATCTGATAGTATTTATCACCTACTAGATCCTGCCTCACACTTGACCCTTCTTTATACTGTCAGTCTCCCCTCTGCACTCAGAATGCAGGTTCTTGATCTGAAACATCATTCACCCCTTTTCCCCACCCTCCAGGTGCTTAACAACCTGCCGGGCTCAACCAGCAATCTGGTGGTTGCTAGTTCTCAGTTTTCTCATCTGTTTAATTATTTGAATCACATTTGTTAACCTTTAATTACAAAAAACCTTTCCAAGATGTAAAGAATTCAGATAATTATAACCAGGGCACCCACTACCTTCTGCAGCTACTTCTTTCAAAATTGGGAATGTAGATTGTCAGGTCCTTGAGACTTCAGGGTTATTAACTTCACTGTTGTTAAATTAATGGTATGTTTTCAATGGACCCTTGGTTTTCCAATGTTTTTCAGAGTTGTTTCCCAAAACTATGTAGTGCTATTTTATGAATTACCTTTTTAACATTTTGTTTTACTCTAATTTTGTTTGGGGTTTTGGGTCTGATTATTTTACTTGTGCCATTTCTAATTTCCACTTCCAATTTTGTTTTTCTTTCATTTCTGCCTCTCCTCACAGGTTCTTATCAGATTGACTAAGGTGTAAACATTTTACAGTGGCAGATTCTGCCTCTCATGCTGCGAAGATACTGGTCCTGGTCCTATTCAGAAGTCGTGCACTCATCTTGCTTTCTTGGTTTTGCTGCCCTTGAAGGTGCTATTGTAAGCTAGTAGCTAGGACTGCCAGACTGCAGAACAGCTTCTTCCCTTGGGCTGTGAGACTAATGAATACCCTGCCACAACTGAAGTCTCGTCACTAAGACAGTGAGCTGTTCACCTATGCATTTGGATTATATTTTACTAAATTTTTGTGGTAATATTTTGTTTTATGTGCTGTGTGATGTTTTGTGGATGCATCGTGGTGCGGAGGAACGTTGTTTTGTTTGGTTGCGTATATGTACAGTCAGATGCCAATGAAATTGACCAGGAACTAATTGCAGCACCTATGGAGTGCTGATGGTTGAAGGGATGAATGTGTGGGTGAAATGGAGTATTGATCAGGGGTGGGGGGGTGGAAGAGGTAGTTCTATACAGAATGATCTTGAACCTGAATATTGTTGGAACTGCACATGCCTGGGCAAAAGGATGTTCCTGAATTGTGGAGAAGCTTTGGAGTTTCAAGAGATAAGTCGCTGCTGCAGGATACCCACTCTGGTCTGCTTTTGTATGGCTGATCACCACTTGTTTTTTCTGAACAATGACCCTCCCAGAAAGTTAGTGGTGGAGAACTTGGCGATGACAATACCATTGAGGTTTCACTTGCAATTTGGAGATGCTCATATTTCCTGCCATTTTTCTGACATCAGTTTATTCAATGATTATGTTGATTATGTTGGTGTGGATTGTAAATTGGTTGATAAGGCCTTGGCTATTCTTCTTAAATACCAATGATTTAAAAAGAGGGTGCAGAATGCATTTTTTTTTGTTTGCTGATGACACTAACTAAGGTGGGATTCTGAATTTTGAAGAAAATGCCAAGTTAAATGAAGAATTGATCATAAACATAGTAAATTAGGAAGTGATATTCAAAGATACCAGAGTGTCATTGCATGTTAGGTACTGAATGTATGGCATATAGATGCAGCAAGCAGTTGAGATCAAAGATCAGTCAAGACCTTCATAGTAAGGTGGTTTAAATACAAGAGCAAGAATATCTTAATACAGTTGTTCAGGACTTTGAGAACACACTTGCGGTATTGGTTGCAGTTTTGGTCTCCTTGCCATGGAGGGTGTGCAACTGAGATTCTAAAGACTGATTCCTCAAAGTATTTGGTAAGTTGTAAGTGTTTTGGGACATATTTAATCTATTGCAAGTTGCAATCCTACTGTCTGCAGTTGAGTTTGCAGGCACTAAGGAGACTAGCGATCTCCAGGTGAGGCATCCCCAACTCCCTAGGTCTTGGATCGTAGGTCCATATGGGTGGGAGCCACGAGGGCTGGTGACTTCCCCACCCTGGGTCACCGGGATTGGATGTCTGTACGAGTCCTGGGGTCAAACCAGTAAATGGAGAGACATGATGTCAACAACCTGAGGCTGGTAAAGTCCATCGGGTAAGGCTGAAAATTAAAGTCCACAATTCGGTGAGTCCAGAGATATAAGCTTGAAGGTCAAATGCCAAAGTAGTAAAGGCCCAAAGGTCATGATCCCTGGCTCGGCATGTCTGGAGGTTGGAGGCCTGATGTCTGAGAGTCCAAGGATTGGAGCCATGGAGATGATGCTAAGGACATGTACAAGGATATTGGCAGGACAGAAGAATTTTGGGTATTAGGAAGAATTAGAGAAGCTGGTATTGTTTTCTTTGAAACTGATAAAGTTGAAGGGAGATTTAGTTGAGGTGTATAAAATTGAGAGGCCTTAGCAAATTAAATAGAAATGACCAATTTTCTTTAACAAGGGGAGGGTCAAAAAATGCCAAAATGGCTTGTAGAAGCATTTGATGGAGGTTAAGGAATCCTCTGGGACTCTGCTTGAAGAGTGGTAGAAGTAGAAATTATCACTTGGGTAAACTAATTTAAGGAGCATTTTGACGGATACATGGAGGGGAGGGGCCTGAATGCAGGAAATTGGCCGGGGCGGGGCGGGTCACTCTAGTTTGCATGGACTTGTTGGGTAGAAGAGCCTGTATCTGTGTTGTATTGCTTTGATTCACTTTGTGTCATGAACCTGTTAAATTCACCACAGTGGAGGCCTATAAGAGGGGCTTTTACTGAATGCATTTCAGAAAATAAATTTCTTGGTGCAAATACATCAAAGTAAATGGGAGAAAAGTGGGAATATAATAAGAAAGTTGATCAGATATGATTGTATTGAATGACAGTGGGTTTGAAAGTTGAATAGCCTGCTTTTTGTCATTGAATGTTGTCTGGGTCTTGCTTCATGCAGTCATGGACTGCTAAATTTTATATCTACATGCTTGGGATATCTCCTGTAGATCCTGTTAAGATTTCTGAGTTCCCTTGCTTGAAATATTGTTTGCTTAGTTTAAGGTTGAGGAAGGCAGAATTTATAATACTTGTATTCTTTTTGCAGGTCTGGACACTAAATGTCCTATTCTATGGCCTGTGTTTGTCAGACTCTGTTTACTGTATTGTATGACTTGAAATTTGTTTTTAGCAGCAGTACAGTGCAAAGGTGTAAAAATTACTATTAATTTTCATTGCAAAAGAAAGGAATAGAGGTACTGTTCATGGACAGTTCAGAAATGTGATTGCAGAGGGAAGAAACTGTTTCTAAATCACTGAGTGCGAATCTTTAGACTCGTGTACCACTTCCATGATGGTAGTAATGACAAGGGGCATGTCCCAATGCTGAAGGTCCTTAAGATGGTACCATGTCTTCAACGGTAAGGAGGTTATGTCCATGATGGAGCTGGGTGAATCTACAACCCTTTGCAATCTCTTGTGATCCTGTGCATTGGGGGCTCTATACCAGGCTGTGACGTAGCCAGTCAGAATGTTTTCCTATAGATGTACATCAATAGAAGTTTGTGAGAATCTTTCATACATTAAATCTTCATAAGATCATTAGACAAAGGAGTGGAATTAGGCCGATAAGCACATTGAGTCTTCTCCTGCCTTCTCTCTGTACCATTTGACACCCTTGCTAATCAAGAACTTATCAACATTGGTTTTAAATGTAGTCAGTGGTATGGCCTCCGCAGCCATCTGTGGCAAAGAATTCCACAGATTCACCATCCACTGGCTAAAGAAATTCCTCCTTATCTCTGTTCTAAAGGGAGTTCTTTCTATTCTGAGGCTGTGCCCTCTGGTCCTAGACTGTCTACTACAGAACTCATCCTCTACATGTCCACTCTATCTAGGTGTTTCAGTATTCGATAGGTTTCAGAGAGTTCCCCCCCCGCCCCAATTCTTCTAGTGAGTACAGGCCCTGAGCCATCCAATTCTCCTCATATGTTAACCCTTTCATTCCTGGGATAATTCTCATGAACCTCTGGTCCCTCTCCAATGCTGCCATCACATCCTTTCTAAGATGAGAGGTCTAAAATTGGACACAGTACTCCAAGTGCAGTCTAACCAATGCCTAATAAAGCGTTGGCATTAATTCTTGCATTTAACTTCTGGTCCTAACATTGCTTTTGCCTTCCTTAGCACTGCAAGTTGACCTTTAGTGATACCTGCACAAGGATATCCAAGTTCATTTGCACATTCTGAAATTCTGAATTTTCTTACCGCTTTGAAAATAGTCAATTCCTTCTACCAAAGAACATGATCGTACACTTCCCTGCACTATATTCCATCGGCAACTTTTTCCCATTCTCCCAATCTATCTAAATCCTTCTGCACACTCCCTGCTTCCTCAACACTACCTGTCCCTCCACCTATCTCAATATCATCTGCAGACTTGGCCATAAAGCCATCAATTCTGCCATTGGAATCATTGATGTGAAACGTGAAAAGAAGTGGTTGCAGAACTGAACCCTGCAGAACACCACTTGTGTCTGTCAGACAACCTATTTTATCATGTGCCTCCAAGTACCTCAAATTCTCATCCTTATTAATAGAACATTATAACACATTACAGGCCCGTCAGCCCATGATGTGCTGACCTTTTAACCTATTCTTGGATTGATCTAACCTTTTCCGCCCACATAGCCCTCCATTTTTTTTTCTTCCACATGCCTTTCTTTCTTTCTTTTTAAATCTTTTTATTAATTTTCCAAAATTATAAACAATAACAATATTGATACAGAGAAATTGGAATTATCTTATTGTTGATAACATGTACAAAAAAGACTTCAAATAATATAGGTGTAATAGACTTCCAAACTCTTAATATAGTTAATCATAAAGAAAAAAGAAATAAAAAGAAAAAAAAATAATGTAAAGAAAACACCCAAAAAAAACCCCAAAAAAACTAAATACTAAACCCAAAAATAAAGCAAACGGAACAAAACAAGGCTGGATCAATATCTTAAATCGAATCCATTCAATAATGTCGTCAACTCCGCTCCTCTATTCGTATATTTTAAATTAATAAGAAGGATTTGGAAAAGGTTAAGTTACATCATATGGGAATGTTGAATTAATGGCTTCCAAGTCTCTTCAAATTTAACCGAAGGATCAAAAATGACACTTCTAATTTTTTCTATATTTAAACATGATATAGTTTGAGAAAGCCATTGAAATGTAGTAGGAGGGTTGGTCTCCTTCCAATTCAATAAAGTGGATCTTTTGGCCATTAAAGTAACAAATGCGATCATCCGACAGGCTGAAGAGGATAAAGTTCTATGTTCCATCATTGTCAAACCAAAAATTGCCATAATAGGATGGGGTTGTAAGTCAAAACGCAAAACTGTTGAAATAATATCAAAAATACCTTTCCAGAATTTTTCCAAAATAGGGCAGGACCAGAACATATGAGTCAAGGAAGCCACCTTAGAGTGACATCTGTCACAAATAGGGTTTATATGGGAATAAAAATGAGCTAGTTTATCTTTAGGTATATGGGCCCTATATACTTCTAATTTGTATTAGCGTATGTTTGGCACATATAGAGGAAGAGCTAACTAATTGAAAAATGTTATCCCATTTCTCTATAGGTAGGCGAAGTTGAAGTTCCCTTTCCCATTCATTTTTAATTTTATCAGATATACTGGTGATGTCAGTAGGGTGTGAAATCGGGAAGGTAGGCAGCGTGGTATTTAAAAAGTTTCACCACATGCCTATCTAAGTCTCTTAACGTATCTGCTTGTAGCACCACGCCTGGCAGGGTGATCCATGCATCCACCACTTGTCTCCATCAGACAAACAGAAAAGGCCCCATTTATTCCCAAGCTTTGCATCCTGCAAAACTTATAATGATCAAGCTCTGCCTCAAGGCTTTATTTGTTTAAACATGAATTATATTAACACCTTTACCTTTGCAATTTTCCAGTCCTTTGAATCACTTCAGAATCTAGTGATTCTTGAAAGATCCCTACTAATGTCTCCACAATCTCTTCAGCTACCTCTTTCAGAACCTTGGACCCTAGTCCATCTGGTCGAGGTGACTTTTTTACCTTCCAACCTTTCAACTTCCCAAGCACCTACTCCTTATTAATAGCAACTATATTCACTTCTGACCCTGACATTCAAATTCCTGGCATACTGCTGATGAAGACTGATGCAAAATACTTATTAGGTTCATCTACCATTTCTTTGTCCCCCATTGATACCTCTCCAGCATCATTTTCCAGTGGTTTGATTTCCACTGTCAAATCAGTCAATCAAAGTATATTTATTATCAAAGAATTTATAAATTACACACCCTGAGATTTGTTTGCTAACAGGCAGCCACAAAGCAAGAAATCCAGAGAACGCATTTTTAAAAAAGCCATAGCACACATCATGCAAACAATGGATGCAAATGACTGCATTCCGAACCAGATTGAGTCCTTGGATCCACTCCTTGGAGTAGTAGGCCCAAGCCTCAATCTCAAGTTCATCATGTTAGCAGGGCAAAAATGCCTCAAAACTCACAGAGACAGCAGCCACTGGAGAGAGAAATGAACATCGCAGGAGTGCAAGCAAAATTAGCTCAATCCTCTGGCTTTCCAGTTTAACAGGGCCAGCGTTTAAATTGTCCAAACACTGAGTAGTGCCTCGCTCTAGGACCCAGGCCCTGGTGCAGCAACTCATCAAGACGGCACAGCCCACAGCTGTTTTTGATCTCACCAAATCCGTTCAGCGCTTGGAGCTATCCAACCTCACACCCATGTTAGGTGGACAGGCATCAAAATTCTTGCGCATTGACTCCTCTCCAAATTCTTCACTCCAACAGTTAAATGAACTCTCTCTGGAACCCCATCTTGAACATGTTGCCCCTCAGCTTTGTGATGCACACACCCTCTGCTTTCTTCTTTGTTAGCAGTGATAGGTGACCACAATTTAATTCAGAAAAGGTGTTATTAGTAATGTTTTTTAGTATTATTTCTTGGCCTCTTTTACTCTCTCATCTCTTTTAACTCAAACTCCTAATGAAGTAAAGCTACTGGTGTTCTGCTTTCATGAATGTTATCAGTGTTGAAGCCAGGACAGATCCTCCTTGATATCCAGGAGGAGATGTTCTCACGACAAGGAAGATCCAGCTGCAGAGGGAGATATAGAGGCTCAGGTTAAGAAGCTTGGTGATTAGTACTGAGGGTATGTAGTATTGATCACGGAGCTATAATTGATAATCTGCTGCTTGACATATGTTTTGCTGTTGTCTAGGTGCTCCACAGCAGACCGGAGAGCCTGTGAAATTGTGGCCATTGAAGACCTGTTGTGGCAGCAGGCAGATTAAAGAGGGTCCAGGTCCTTGATCAGGGAGGAGTTAATTCTAACCATAACCAACATCTTGAAGTACTTAATTACATTAGATGTTAATGCTGCCTGTCAATGAGGTAGCTCGCCCTGTTCTTGGGATTGGTATATTTGCTGTCCTTCTGAAACAAGTGGGGATCTCAGACTGCAACAGTAAGAGGATGAAGATGTCCTTGAAATACTCCAAGCAGTTGGTTAGCACAGGTTTTCAGTATCCCTCCAGGTACACCATTGGGGCCTGATGCCTTGTGAGGGGTTCACCCTCTTGAACAATATTCTGACATCAACCTCTGAAGCAGTTGTTGGATACTGTGAGAATTCACACAGGTGTAGTGTTGTACTCTATTTCAATGTGTGCATAGAAGATGTTGGCCACACTGGGGAGTGAAGTGTTTTTGCAGTTAGATTTCACGTTGTTGGAAGTGATGGTACAGTTGTATATGTAATTGTGTCTATAATTTCACACAATTGTCTTTCACTCTCACAATGGCCTTCTGTAGGCCACGCGTAGACTTGCATCGCTGGTGTTGAACACAGTGGATCTAGCTGTTGTCATACTGTGAAATCTCCTGGCTGGTCCAGGGCTTCTGGTTTGGGAAACCGCAGTATGTTCTTGAAGGCACACACTCACCCACACAGGTGTTGATGATGTTAGTGATGGCTCTGGCATATTCAGATCCGAAGATGAATCCCTGAACATGGTCCAGTCCACAGATTCAAAACAGTTCTGTAACCACTCATTCCCTTGACCATTCCTTTGTGTTCCTCACCTCTGGTGCTGTGGTTGTCAGTCTCTGCCAATGTGCTGAGAGAAGAAGTACGGCCAGGTAATCAGACTTACCAAAGTGTGGACACAGGATGGCTTGGTAAGAGTTCATGATGGTGGTGTAACAGTAATCACTTATAGTGGCTCCTCTGGTTCTGTAAATAATATGCAGGTGATAGTTTGTCAGAAACTTTAAGCTGGTCTGGTTGAAGACACCTGCAGTGATCAGCAAGTCGTCGAGGTGCACTGTCTTGCACTGAGTTTTGATCTTGGTGCTTGGCTCCACCAGTGTCAGACTGACATTTACCAGGGACAATGCAGACTGATAACAAAAATTGCTGTACTTCCTCAGCTGTTAGAACTAATGACCCTTGACCGCTGGATGTTTCTGATCAGGGGAGCAGAACTGAGACAGAATTGCCACCTCTATAGACTATAGTATTAATCTCTGCTGACTCTGCCTTTAACCAATGCTGTCATCTGGTTGATGTAGTGGATGGTGAAGCCCTTTGGGCTGGTGCTGGGGAGGGGGCGGTGGGGCCATATTTCTGAAGCAGAGTGCACAACGGTCCCTGATGAACTTCTAGTACTAGTCTTGCTGCATCTCATCTGATGGGCGACTAGGTTTGCAGATATTTTAGGAATGGGGTTGAGTTCCTTCCATGCTTCTGGCCTTGTAAAGGGTGAATACAAGCTCAATTTTATGATGTGGAATTGGCAAAGTGTCACAAGTTCTGATTTTCAACATTCCGGCACACTGGTCAATGTGTTACAAGTTATACTATGTTAATTTTGGATCCTGTGTCTTCACACTGAAGTTCTGTTTCTCTGCAGAAGCAAGGGAACCATTCTGTGCAGAGGTTAGGCACATTGGTGTTGTGATTACTGGCATTGATTGTATTCTGGAATCAGCATACATCCTGAACCAAAAGTAACATGTGATATATGACCTATGACATAAACAAAATCAAGTTGAGATCATGTTTCATTTATGTTGGCCCGGGTGGTGCAGGTAACTGGCCTTGAAAGATAGTGTTTTTGCTCTAGATACCCTTTTGTCCTCCTTTCAGACAACTTTATACCAAATTTAATAAGGATTTCTCCCCTTTTATTTTGGCTTGTAATTCAAAGTATATGTTGAAAACAAGACCTGAACTATACAAAGATACTTTCTCTTTTAGGGGAATGAAACCAGAGGACAAAAGGGGTGGAAGTGGATCTCGAAACTGGGGAACAATCAGAGATGATCCAAGGTATGGACTTGTATAGATGTGTTTAGGAAAATGCTGTGGAAATGTATAGCTGCCAAAATCATATTCTGCTAACAATTCTTTAGTTAGATTTAAGCTCCACATTTGCCATAGAAAGCCATTAGCAGCTGAAGGGTGGATGGAATGGGTTTTTCTGTTTTTTTTAATTTATTTGCAGGGATGGTCTTGCTTGTTCATAGCTTCCTGCCTGATCTTATAATATTTCATGCCTAGTTACTTATTGGTGGATATGGAAGAAATGCAGTTTGAAGTGTTTGTTCCAAAAGGCTCCCCAGGTTCACTCATTTTTTAAACGTTGTTAACGTTAAATGCTAAAGGTGCTGTTGCTTTGAGGAGTTCTGATAGAGCAGACTGGTATCAAAACCCTTCATAATTACTGGTTCAGCACCCCTTGTCCGAAATTCCAAAATCCGAAATTTGTTTGAGTGCTGACACGACGTCATAAGTGGAAAATTCCACAAGATGTTGGGAAGGTTCCTAGCACATGTAGGTCTCTGTGCACCAGACAGTTCTGAGAAGTGACCTCAAACATATAATGAACAGAAGTTAAGGAAAAGTAGAAAACCACTGCTTAAAGTGAAAAATGATTTTGATCGTGTAATGAAAGAAAGGATGGATTCATCAGTGTCAGGGTGAACATATATCGTTTTACAGTATGCTGATCATAAAACAAGCAAAGATCTATCACAACAAACAAAATTGAAGGTAGTCAAATATTCAGCAGGCTGGTTGCAGGAATTTAAGAAAATGCATGGCATTTTGTTTTTAAAGACTTGTGATCACGAAGCAGCAGAGAAATTCATTTGAGTTTATCAAAATCGTTCCTGATGAAAATCTAACACATTAAGTGGCTGCATCAGTACATGTGTGTGATGAACAGATGTAAGACAAAGACCACTTACCGGTGGACATAAATTCAGAATCAGGAATGATGACAATGCTAAACAGCCAATGACTGTCCACGAGGTAGTGATAGCTTACTTTTTTGATGGTTTAATGTACACATTGTTTCGTGCGCAAAACTATTAAAATATTATATAGAACTACCTTCAGGTATATGTATAAGCCGTTTACTTATTATTGATGTGAAGCTGCCCTCGATCCAGGGCTTGTATGCATCTAGAGTCAGGAAGCGAGCAAGCAGCATCATTATAGACCCATCACACCCTGGACATCACCTGTTCCAACTCCTTCCTTCTGGTGGACGCTTAAGATCACTGTAAGCCAGGACAAATAGGTTTCTTTCCGTATGCCATCAGTCTTATGAACACTTGAATTTTAGTCTATTATAAACCAAGTCCACCTGTACATACACAGGTATACCTCATTGTATATAGTTCACGATTATTTGCACTATTGTTTTGTTTGCTTTTTGATTCTGTACAGCGAGAGCTCAGGGAAACCGGCATCAAATTCCCTGTATGTGTCTACATACTTTGTGATAATAAAGAATTCTGATTACATAATGTAAATGGATTTCGTGTTTAGACTTGGGTCTCTTTCCAAGGTATCTCATTATATAGATGCAAATATTCCAAAATCTGAAATGCTTCTGGCCCTAAGCATTTCGGATAAGAGATGCTCAACTTGTACTGAATTTGGATAGCTCATGAGTAGATGGGGTAAAAAAATTCTCAACTTGTAGGTAGGATTTCGATCTACTTTTTTGCATGCTACAAAAATGCAGTGTACTAAAGTAGAACATTTGAGTGTAGTGTCAACACTTCTAATGTGTTGACATGTAATGGACAGATATTGATGCTGGAGTCTGAAACAGAAATGTTAGAAGTACTTGTTCAGTCAAACAGCATCTGTGGAAAGGGAAATCAGTCAATATGTGTTGGGTCTGAAACCTTTTTTCTCAGACTGAGGTGGTAGTGGAGGATTTACAGTTTTCAAAGCACTTTTTGGGGGGGAGGTGGTTGTGGGTGAAAGTGAGGTGTCAGACAAAAGCCTATGTGGAGTTAAGCCGAGCCACTTGAGTTATTGAGTGATAAGGGACTGATTGTTAGCCATTTTAAAGAAAATATGTGAGAAAGAGTTTGTCAAAGAACAGTGGCCATATGCATAAGAGAACATGAAAGTATGAATTGGATAAAGGAGTAAGAATGGTCTTCTCCACATTCAATACAGCCATTGATTATTGATCTTAACACCATAATTCCTGCTCTCACTTTATACCCCTTCATGGCTTTTGTTTTACAAAATATATAAATTTTAAATGTAAATTCTGTAACTTTTAAAGTGCTTTGTGTTAATGAATCCACAGGTTTACACACCTAGATCGCATAATTTTAAAAAAAAATCTTTTTTACTTCTGAAGGTATTTATTTTCCATTTGCCCTTCTCATTAAGCCTACAAAAGAATCCACTTTTGTTCTTGGCAGCTGCAGGTCTTACTGAGTATATCCAGAATAAAATGGGCAGAATTCCTGGCGCTGCAGCCTATGAAGTACCTTTACCTGTTCAATACAGTTCACAAAATTTTAAAGGTATTAATCACGGAAGATAAGAATTCTACCTCTTTAGTTTGCAGCTCATATCCTAACTGGATCTGAAGTGTGCTCTCTTCCTACCACTTTGGAATTAGTGCTTTGTTGTCAGTCATATTTTTAAAAAAAATCATTACATGGAGTTTGTTATTTAAAGCACTCAAAGCAAAAGCTCCTTTCTTGTAATTGCTTGTGTCTGCTCTCACAAATGAGATTTTGTTTATTAAAACCTTTTGGGATTTGGACTGTCCTGGACCAGTGTCTTACTACCAGTTCCTAATCCGCCTTGAAAAGGTGTTGGTTATTTGCCATCTTGATCTATTGTCATCCTGCTGGTAAGGGTATTGCATTAATACTGTAAAGGAGGTTGTTCCTGGAGTTAGAGTAGCAAGCTATTTTTAAATGAAGATGTGATGTGATTCATAGTTGCTGGTGTTTCCACGTTTTGAAGTCCTTTATCCTCAATGATAGAAGTCTTGTGTTTGGTAGGAATTGTAAGAGTAGGTTTAATAAGTAATTGTTAATCATTACCCGAGATACGGACTACAATTGTTGTGTCATCAGCAAACGTATATATTGAGTTTGATGGAAACTTGGCTACACAATCATGGGTTTACAGTGAGTACAACAGGGGGCTGAGTACACAGCCTTGTGGGGCACTGGTGCTCAGAGTGATTGTGGAGGAGAGCTTGTCCCCTATTTTTACAGCCTGGGTCCTGTCTGTGAGGAAGTTGAAGATCCAGCTGCAGATCTGAGTGCTAAGGCCCAGGTTCCAGAGCTTAGGAATCAGTTTATTTGGAATGATGGTATTAAAGGCAGAGCTGTAGTCAATGAAAATGAGGTACTCGAGGTATATAAAGAATGTAAAGAGAATCTTAAGAAAGAAATTAGAAAAGCTAAAAGAAGATACGAGGCTGCTTTGGCAAGTAAGATGAAAATAAATCCAAAGGGTTTCTACAGTTATGTTAGTGGCAAAAGGATAGTGAGGGATAAAATTGGTTCCTTGGAGAATCAGAGCGGACTGCTATGTGCGGAGCCAAAAGAGATGGGGGAAATTTTGAACAATTTCTTTTCTTTAGTATTCACTACGGAGAAGGATATTGAATTGTGTAAGGTAAAGGAAACAAGAAGGGTAGTTATGGAAAGTATGACAATTAAAGAAGAGAAAGTACTGGTGCTTTTAAGGAATATAAAAGTGGATAAGTCTCCGGGTCCGGACAAGATATTCCCTAAGACCTAGAGGGAAGTTAGTGTAGAAATAGCAGGGGCTGTGATAGAAATATTTCAAATGTCATTAGAAACGGGGATGGTGCTGGAGGATTGGCGTATTGCTCATGTGGTTCCATTGTTTAAAAAGGGTTCTAAGAGTAAACCTGGCAATTATTGGTCTATGAGTTTGACATCAGTGATGGGTAATTTGATGGAAAGTATTCTTAGAGATGGTATATATAATTATCTGGATAGACCGGGTCTGATTAGGAACAGTCAACATGGATTTGTGTGTGGAAGGTCATGTTTGACAAATCTTATTGAATTTTTTGATGAGGTTACTAAGAAAGTTGACGAGGGTAAAGTGGTGGATGTTGTCTATATGGACTTCAGTAAGGCCTTTGACAAGGTTCCACACGGAAGGTTGGTTAGGAAGGATCAATCGTTAAGCATTAATATGGAAGTAGTAAAATGGATTCAGCAGTGGCTAGATGGGAGACGCCAGAGAGTAGTGGTGTGTCAGATTGGAGGACGGTGTGTAGCAGTGTGCTTCAGGAATCTGTACTGGGTCCAATGTTGTTTATATATTAATGATCTGGATGATGGGGTGGTAAATTGGATTAGTAAGTATGCAGATGATACTAAGACAGGTGGCATTATGGATGATGAGGTAGGTTTTCAAGGCTTGCAGAGAGATTTAGGACAGTTAGAAGAGTGAGCTGAAAGATGGCAGATGGAGTTTAATACTGAAAAATGTGAGGTGCTACATTTTGGTAGGACTAATCAAAATAGGACATACATGGTAAATGGTAGGGCATTGAAGAATGCTGTAGAACAGAGGGATCTAGGAATAATGGTGCGTAGTTCCCTGAAGGTGGAATCTCATGTGGATAGGGTGGTGAAGAAAGCTTTTGGTATGCTGGCCTTTATTAATCAGAGCATTGAGTTTAGGAGTTGGGATGTAATGTTGAAATTGTATAGGGCATTGGTAAGGCCAAGTTTGGAGTATTGTGTACAGTTCTGGTCACCGAATTATAGGAAAGATGTCAATAAAATTGAGAGCGTACAGAGGAGCTTTACTAAAATGTTGCCTGGGTTTCTTCTAAGTTACAGAGAAAGGTTGAACAAGTTAGGTCTTTATTCTTTGGAGTGTAGAAGGTTGAGGGGGGACTTGATAGAGGTGTTTAAAATTATGAGGGGGATTGATAGAGTTGACGTGGATAAGCTTTTTCCATTGAGAGTGGGGAAGATTCAAACAAGAGGACGTGAGTTGAGAATTAAAAAGGACAAAAGTTTAGGGGTAACATGAGGGGGAACTTCTTTACTCAGAGAGTGGTAACTGTGTGGAACGAGCTTCCAGCAGAAGTGGTAGAGGCAGGTTTGATGTTGTCATTTAAAGTTAAATTGGATAGGTATATGGACAGGAAAGGAATGGAGGGTTATGGGCTGAGTGCAGGTGGATGAGATTAGGTGAGAGTAAGAGTTTGGCGCGGACTGGAAGGGCCGAGATGGCCTGTTTCCGTGCTGTAATTGTTAATATGGTTATATGATGCCATTCATCGGTGTGCTTTCCTCTTGATGTGTTTGACTTCAATTTCACCGGAGCTCAATGATGTCAAGAACTGTCATTAACATCTTACCTGGAATCCAGCACTTTGATCTATGTTTCGACCAAAGCTCAAATGGAATCTGGAATTGTATGATCCTGGCAAAACCTGAACTGGACACAGTTAACAGCTTATTAGTGAGTAAGCGCTTCTGAATCGCACTGTCAACAAGGGATTCCGTCATGCTGATTGAAGATAGATTGACTTCGAATTGTACCCTGATGGCAAAGCAACAAGTGGCTAGAGTAGAAATTGCAGTTTGGATGTAAAACAATCTTTTAACAACGTACCTGTGTTGTGACTAAGTGACTAGAGAAACTGGAGAAGTTGGTTGATAGGAAAGCTTCATTTACTACGACAAGCAAACATTCTTTTGGAGGCTCTTAGTAGAATCTCTAAAAACTCAAAGTACATCAGTATTTCATACTCTTGAGGACAATGGTAACAGTAGGTGATTCAATACAATTGCAAAAGGTGTAATGACATTGCTTGCTTCAGTATTTTGTGTCTGACAAACGGTTCCTTTGAAATACATTTACAATAGAAGCACACTGTAACTGCTAGGACATCTCTGAAGGTTCAGACGCCTTTGCTGGGACAACTAATTTACACAGATGGTCTAAAAGGTTCTGAGGAGAGAGAACCCAGGCACCCAAGATTAGTGTTCTGATGCTGACACAAAATCCCAACTATAGATAGATCACCTATGTCCATGATCATGTTTAATGTGCTAAGTGACAGTATCAGTCTGGTGTGAAAATTTCCTTGAACTTGGTTACAATGGTGCAAGTAATTTAAGCCTGGTTTGATGCGGGACAATTAACATAACTCCATTGTCTAATGTTTGGCTGATGCATATGAGAATGTCTCATGGTCAATACTTTTCAAACCATATCTCTTAGTAGCCAGCCCCCTGCTCTAGACTAACACCCTGATCTGGCAGACAGTGCTGTTTCTTTGCAAATCTGTCCTTTTAACTTCAAACTGATACTACTTGCAATTTGCATGAAGAGCTAAAGACTGGTTCTTGTTTGAGTTAATATCAGTTGTATTCATGTAATTGCATAGCTAGTGAATAATCCCAAATGTATCTCCTCCTGGATCCTGGACAGAAATATTTTACAGGAAGGCCAAACTTTGAGGATCTAATTAATTAAATGCACTATTTAGGATCCCCTCCCATATCACTCAGCTACCATGTCCCTAAGTGGATCGACATCTACACTGTCTATTATCCCTAACTGGCCATCTGCAAGACTCCAGCAGAAATGGAAATAAAATATTCCTAGTCTACAGCCACCCCCTCTTCTTGATGACTTTTATCCTCTTGATGCATTCAGCTGGTCTCTAAAATGCAGCTTTGTCATTAATGACATTTTGCTTGTTGCCTCCTTCCTTGCTGGCTCATGCAGTAAACATTGTATCCTTTGCTGATTTGGTCTCTGTATAACTTGAAAGTTATCTGGTTCTTGTTTGAATTAATATTTATTATATTCACATAATTCCATAACCCCTGAATAATCCCTAACAGCCTACTGGGAGATGGTGTTTTCTGCTTTTGTTGGCTTAAGCCAGCTGCTACTGCCCAGGAAGACATTCTGATTGTCTTTGAAAGGAGTAGTCGATCAACACCACCTTTGTTCCTTCAAGATTATTTAAACCTTGGGCTGATGTACCATTTCTGGTTATTAAAAAAAGCATCTTGAGTATTTTTGCAATAGTTCAGAAAATACTTGAATCCATTTAGTTCATCCATCTAGAGAGGTATCATTTGTGCCAAAGAAAAATAACATTTTTTAATAATACTAATTGCTAACCACAATTGTTACTATACTTGGTAGGGCATTGAGTACAGGAGTTGGGATGTTATGTTGATGTTGTATAAGATGTTGGTGAGAACAAGTTTAGAGTACAAGACCATAAGATGTATGAGCAGAATTAGGCCACTCAGTCCATTGAGTCTGCTCTGCCATTCTATCACGACTGATATAACCCTCTGAACCCTATTCTCCTGCTTTCTCCCTGTAACTTTTGACACCCTGACTAACCAAGAACCTATCAACCTCCATTTTAAATATACTCAATGGCTTGACCTGTGCAGTAGTCTGTGGCAATGAATTCCACAGATTCACCACACTTTAGTTTCTTAAAAAAAAAACCCTCCTCATCTCTGTTCTAAATGGATGTTCCTCTATTCTGAGGCTGTGTCCTCTGATCCTAGACTGACCCACTATAGGAAACACCGTCTGTACATTCACTGTAAGCCTTTCAATATTCAATAGGTCTCAATGCGATTTCCCTCAAATTCTCCTAAACTCCAGCGAGTACAGGCTCAGAGCCATCAAACACTCCTCTTTACCCTTTCATTCCTGGGATCAGTCTCATGAACCTCCTCTGGACCCTCTCCAATGCCAGCACATCTTTTCTTAGATAAGGGGCCCAAAAGTGCTCACAGAATTTCAAGTGCGGTCTGACCAATTCCTTAAAGTCTCAGTGTCACATCCTTGCTCTTCTATTCTAGCCCTCTTGAAATGAATGCTAACATTGCATTTGCCTTCCTTACTACCGACCTACCCTGCAAGTTAACCTTTAGGAAATCCTGCAGGACTTCCAAGACTTTTTGCTACGAATTTACTACCCATTTAGAAAATAGCCTATCTGTTTATTCCTTCTACCAATTTTCATGACTGTACACTTCCCTGCACTGTATTCCATCTGCAACTTATTTGCCCATTCTCCTAATCTGCCAAGTCCCTCTACAGCCTCCCTGCTTCCTCAACACTACCTACTCCTCCACCTACCTTTGTATCATCTTCAGACTTGGCTACAAAGCCTTCATTTCCTTCATCCAAATCGTTGACGTATAACGTAAAGAAAAATAGTTCCAATACCAACCCCTGCGGAACACCACTAGTCACTGGCAGCCAAGCAGAATATGGCCCCTTTATTCCCACTCTTTGCCTCCTGTCAGTCACTCAATCTTCTATCCATGTTAGTATCTTTCCAATAATACAATGGACTTTATCCACTGGAGCCTTAGGAAAACTAGGGAAGTTCTTAAGGAGTTATACAAAACTGAGGGGTATAGATGGGCTTTTTCTCCTCAGGTTGTGAGACAAGATTTAGAGATCATATGTTTGGGGTTAAAGGTGAAGTAATTGAGAATCTTGGTGGGGGGGAGATCTACTTCAGTCAGAGGGTGATGTGAATATGAATTGAGGGGCCAATGAAAAGGTAGAAGCAGGTTCAATTGTAATATTAAAGTCGGGTTTGGATAGATACATAGATGAGAAAGATAAGAAAGGCTTGTGGTCCAGGTGCAGGTAGATGGAGCTATACAGAAAACCTGTCCAGCATGGACTAAATGGCCAAAGGTTCTATTTCCGTGTTGTGGTGTTCTATGACTGACTGAACAAGGCCCATTGAACCAATTGCTACTAAATTCTACAAGGAGAGAAAACCATTCATGCCAGTGAATAAGCCATTCTTTCAACAGCCATCATCAGCTCTATTTGCTGTCCTATGTGAGTGATCAGTTCTGTTCACGATTACCTCATCGTTCCCAAACTGCTTGCTCCTTCTGACCTGCTATATTTAATGTGATGCAATATTTGCACCAGCCATCGATTTATTTTTTTTTTAATGGAAATTATCTGCTTCTGCTTTACTTTTCTCCCATGTATCTCAATGAACACTTGTGTAATGTCTAAAAGAAAATATTGCCTTGTGCCCCAGGGCAATGTTGCATTAAAGGGTTTTGTAAAGGAGAAATGGTTGTTCTCTTGAACTTGTCACGTTTTTTTCCCATCATATCAGTGGTTGAAGCGGAAGAAAGGATCTGTTTTTAACCCTCAGGTTTTGCATTTAGGCCAGTGGTAGTGAATTGCATGTGAATTTCTCTAAACCTTTTATTTCTACAAAAAAAAATGATGCCTTGTATATCGTAAGGCAAGAACAAAATTATGAAAATATCTAGAATGCTGCCATTAGAGATCTGGTTATGTTTTATATTAGAGGATATAGTGCCTATAAAAAATATTTAATCACAGTGAATTTATTTTTGCTTTTTTGTCACTGATCAACAGAAAAGAATTTTGTGTCAAAGTGAAAATAGATTTCTACAAATTTATTACAGTTATTGAATACAAAATAATTGCATAATTACTCACCCCCTTCAAGGTCAGTATTTAGTAAATGCACCTTTGACAGCAATTGCAGCCTTGAGTCTGTGTGGTTAGGTTTCTTATAGCTTTGCACATCTGGACACTGTAATTTTTCCCCATTCTTCTTTACAAAACTGCTCAAGCTCTGTCAGATTGCATGGGGATTGTGAGTGGACAACCCTTTTCAAGTCCAGTCACAAATTCTCAATTAGATTGAGGTCTGACTCCTGAATTGGCCACTCCAGGACATCAGCTGTGTTGTTTTTAAGCCATTCCTGTGTGGCCTTGGCTTTATGCTTGCTGGAAAACAAATCTTCTCTCAAGTTGCAGTTCTCTTGCAGACTGCTTCAGGTTCTCCTCCAGGATTTCCCTGTATTTTGTTGTATTCATTTTGGCCTCAACCTTCACAAGCCTTCCAGGGCCTGCTGCAGTGAAGCATCCCCACAGCATGATGCAGCCACCACCATGCTTCACAATAGGGATGGTGTGTTTTTGACGTGCAATGTTTGGCTTATTCCAAATATAGTGTTTAGTCTAATGGCCAAAAAGCTCCATTTTGGCTTCATTATACCATGGAACCTTCCAGCTGCCTTCAGAGTCTCCCACATGCTTTCTGGCAAACTCTAGCTGAAATTTCTTGTGAGGTTTTTTCCAATAGTGGCTTTTGCTTTCCCACTCTCCTATTGAGGTGAAACACCTGGGCAATAGTTGTTGTATGTGCAGTCTCTCCCATCTCAGCCACTGAAGCTTGTAACTCCTCCAGAGTTGTCATGTCTCCTCACTAGTCCCCTTACATGGTCACTCAGTTTTTGAGGAGGACCTGCTCCAGACAGATTTACAGTCCTGACGAAGGGTCTCGGCCTGAAACGTCGACTGCACCTCTTTCTAGAGATGCTGCCTGGCCTGCTGCGTTCACCAGCAACTTTGATGTGTGTTGATTTACAGCTGTGCCATGTTCTTCCCATTTCTTGATGATTGACTTAATTGTACTCCAAGGGATAGTCAGTGACTTTGAAATTTTTTTGTACCTATCTCCTGACTTGTCCTTTTTTAACAACCTTTTCACAGAAGTGCTTGGAGTGTTCTTTTGTCTTCATGGTGTAGTTTTTGCCAGGATACTGACTCACCAGCAGTTGGACTTTCCAGATCCAATCAATTGAAACACCTTGACTGTGCACAGGTGATCTCCTTCTAAAACCATTTAGCTGCACCAGTGATGATTTGGTGTGTCATATTAAAGGGGGTGAATATTTATGTCGTTTTTTTTTGTTTTAGATTTATAATTAATTTGGATCACTTTCAGAGATCTGTTTTCACTCTGATACGGAAGAGTTTTTCTTTTGATCGGAGTTGAAAAAGCCAAATTAAATCCACTGTGATTCAAAGTTGTAAAACATTAAGACATGAAAACTTCCAAGGGGATGAATACTTTTTTTATAGGCACTGTATATCATTCCCTCATACTCTGTATTACATTTTAGGCACGAGGTGACTTTAATATGCACATTCGATATACAAAAATTCTGAAGTTTTCACCACTATTTAAAAAGTGTGGCTTATAAGTGGAAAATTGAGACTTTCTTAAAGAACTATCCCTTTTAAAGACAAGAACAGATATGCTGACTGACTAGATCTCTTTGCTGAGACTCTCAGATTCTTTGACCTTTCGGTAAACAACCATAAATTTTAAACATTTAACATAAGGAAAACTTCCTTTGGCTATTGAAAGCATAAATTGCATTATTTTAAGTTATTACTTAGAGTGGCTATGTTATCGAAAGTAAGTAGAATGCTTTAATAAATTGTGACTACATCTGGGTCAGACTGACCACAGCTATTTTTCCCACAATTGCAGGGAGTCTGAGGCTACTCCAGCGGAAGAAATGACTGAAATGGAGGAACCTCAAGAAGTGCACGAAGGAGATGTGGAAAACAAGTGAGTTCACTATTCTTCCTGCCACAATACTGTACACATGCTTTCCCCATTCTAGCAATGGTTCATCCATGTAGAAAGCAGCCTTTTGTTTTAATTACTCAATACTATCCAGAAATAGCTTGTGATTAATATTTCAAATTTCACCCCACAAAATGCCTTTTATAAAAGTGAAAAAGCCCAAGTTTCTTCAGTCTTTCCTTGTAGCTGTGAAGTTTAAGACTTGATCTGATTTGGACTTGCTATTTCTTTAATTGAATGTGTCAGGGGCCAGAATCGACAGTGCTCAAGGTATGGACTGGTTCGGCACTATATAGTTTGCACATGACTTCATCTGACTTGTGCTCTGCTATTTTGGTTAATAGGTCAGCACTCTATTTACTTTGTTGATTGTGGCTCTGCATTGGTTGGACATAGTGTCAAGTCTGCTAAGACTGGTAGGTCTTTTTCAACTTCATCCTAGGTTACTTTGACACCACTCAGAGTACATGTAACACTGATACTGGGTCATTATCAATCACTTTTGTGATCTTGAGCCATAAATTAATTGGTTATAACCAATTTATATATGGTTGATTGCCCATTAAATATAATTTTCCTGCTACACATCATTTCTTGTACACCTTTCTCTCTTGTGGATCAAACTGTCTTCCTTGGCTGATGTGGAGTCGCAAGCATGGCCCAGTTGTTAGATTTTCTTTTTGGGTAAAGGTGGAACAGTTGATTATTTAGCATTCTGTATCTCATGGGATCAATTTGCGCTTCCTAGTTGTTACAGGTATAGACTGCTGTGCTCTCTTTTTCTGTACATTTTTACTGAATACTGCTAAATTATTGCATTTATACTACATATTTTTGGTATAGTGTGTTGAGTATCTAGTACTGTAGTTTTGCTGCTGCAGTAGCCTTTAGTTCTAGCCTCATTTCTAATGCTGCTAAACTTCCATTTATCTACAGCTTTATACTAGATTTGGCTCTTTTACGTCTTGAATATCTGCTTGTATGCGATTTGCCTAAAGCTGAGTTCATGTTCACACCCATGTGTTGACATATTGTGGTTAAGGATGATTAAAGAAAATGGTACTAAGTGGAAAGCTTTTGTTTTCATGTTCACTTTTGCTGTGCATTAGCTGTTTCATTTGCTTTGTAATGATACTGAGAGTTTTTCTTTAACAAATGTACAGCTGCTTAACTTGGACATCTTCCAATTGAAATTGTAACAATCATTTTTTTTAATATATATGTTGGGAAAGAGGGGAAGCAAAATAACGGCCACACTGAGATGTTAAGAGAACACAACTGGAAAGGTCAATTATATGAAATTTCTGGTTGGTGACCAGAGAAAATTGTTAATAAATATACCACTAAAGTGAGAGGTTTGAGTGGATGCAATTGAATGATAAAGCATTTCCTAGAGCTGCCACAACCAGCCAGTCACTGTCATAAGATGATCTTAGGGGCTAATCACTATTTTTGTTATGATTTCTGTTATAGAGTGAATGAAGAACATGATACAATAGTGGATGACGGTCCCCATGAAATGACTCTGGATGAATGGAAAGCACTTCAAGAACAGACTCGCTCGAAGAAGGAATTCAACATACGTAAACCTGATTCCAGTGTTTTGTCAAAGGCAGTTGTGATCCATAAGTCTAGATATGAATGCGATGTAAGTGTATTAAATGTTCAACTGTTCCTTTGGATTGCTTTCGATAAATTTCAGAAAACCTAGATGCAGGTGTGGTGGTCTGTCTGGTGCTAAACACCAAATGTCTTCATTAATTCCATAACTAGTCTATCTTAAACATTTTTGATGTGGTAGTGGTGTCCAATATATGTCTAAGTGGGGAAGGAAGGAGAGAATCAAAATAGACAGCCTGGCTTGTTCAGCAGACTGCTGCAGAGCCCAAAGGTTGGGGATAACCTAAAAGTAGGATTGCATGTTATGTCTTGTTACCAATAAACCTCTCCATGTCAAGACTTGAAGGTAAACATTTTTACTTCCTTACTTAGGAACAGAAGGAAGAATCTGATGATGAGGATCACCATTACTTTAGAAGATCAGTAAATGACATCACCTCTAAGCTGGACATTAACTTTGGCAGTCTTACACGCCCTGGACGAGGACGGGGTGGTGCTAGAGGTCGCGGAAGAGGCAAACGAGTAACTGAAACCAGGCCGGAAGTACCAGCTGCAGAAATGGTAAGCGGTCTTAATGTTGGTGAGGGAGGGAGGTGAGAACACACAAATGGGTGAAGAGTACAAATAACAATTGTGCAGCAATGAATTCCTGTGTTGGTAACAAAATGCAGCCTTTTATATTACCTTTTATTTTATTGACTTTTTAGATATTTCAGTTGGAGAAATAGTTAATCCACCTGTAATCCTCTGGTTCCGTCAGCTGCTTAGTCTAGGGAAGACACCTTCTGGCCCCACCAAGCACGGGAGATTGAAGTGCAAGCCCCTGCCCCCCAATCCCCCTGTTTGTGTGGATGCTGTGCGATTTGTTACCCTGTTACAAATAAGTACCATAAAATAACAGATAGTACACCATATACAATTAAAATACTTAGCTTTATAATTCTTAATTTGTCTAAAGTGTTAGTAAAGGAGAAGCAAAAAAAAAGAAAAGAGCCCATTTTAAATGTAACAGTCTAATGTGCAGAAGTTGGAGCTCACGGTTTCCCCTTCGCTGATCCTCCTTTGATCTCCCCAGGCTTCATCAAATCACAGCTCCGCTCCGGGTCGACTCTTCCGACCTCTTCTCTCCAGCATCTTTTCTCTGCTTCCCCCCTCAAAAAGCCCCAAGCCCAACCTTAGTGTCCCTCACCAGAGAAACCTCCCCTGAATCCGTTCATCCCATTTGGATGGCACACGTTTCTCCTATCTCTTATCTTCAACAGTAACTCAAACAAGCAACTTACACAGAGAACAGAAATGCATAACAGAGAAAAAATATTAACCATGTAAACCAGGGCATTACACACCACTTAAACAACATTTTTGAAATACTAAGCTGTTTGGCCTGTTCTGCAATGAAAACAAGGACATTTGGTGACAACCCTTCTTATGAATTGATTTCAACTATGGACAAAGTTCTTTGTCTTCTCCAAAACTATACTTTGCAACTTGCATAATATTAATGAAAAGCATCCCACTTTTCAGCTACTTTCCAATGAATCATTTTTCTGACACTTGCTGTGACCAGTTCACTCTTCAACTTCCTAAATATTGATCATTTTGAATAATTTCACACAAATGTGACATACTTTCGACATGTTTACACCATCGTGGTAGTATGGCCCTCCTGGTGCAAGGAAAGAACCATTCCACTTTGACTCAGCAAGTGGTTTAGTTATTGTCGTCCAATGTGATGTGGTTAAAATGAACTGTCTGTAGCTGGAGAGTCATTTCAAAGTGAGAGTAATTTTTTTTTGAGGGAGGTAGCAGAGAAAACTAAAGTTAGTTGCTGTTTAGATGGATTGTGATAATGTTAATCTTGAGTCACAGAACTATGGGTGGAGAAATGGCAGGTGGCATTTAACTTGATCAAATATGAAGTATTGTACTTTGGGAGATCAAATGTATATGGACAGCACACTTTGACTAAACAAGTTTTGCGGATGCTGTAAATATTGAACTTCAAGGAAAAATACTGAATGCAATTTGCTTTATTCTACGATAATTGTAGAGTATTAACTCAGACCATAAGATATAAGAGCAGGTTTGGGCCACTGGCCCATTGAGTCTTCTCTGCCATCTAATCATGCTGATTTTTTTTTTTCTCAAAGCCTTTCTTCTCCCTGTAATCCTTAACTTCTTGCCAATCAAGAATCTATCAACTTCTGTTAAATGCATCCAAAGTTTGCCTCCACAGCCCATAGTAACAGCAAATTTTACAGATCCATCACCCTCTGGTTGAAGAAAATCCTCCTCTCCTATTAATGGAAATATCCTCTCCATGTCCAATATATTCAGGCCCTGAAATCCCCTTCCTTGGCCTTCTGAAGTCCATTGAATACAGGCCCAGAGGCATCAAAATAGGCTAGTTGAACTATTTCACAACTGACAATTTATGACTATGGTGGCAGATGAGCTAGATGAGTATTTTGCATCAGTCTTCATTGTGGAAGACACTAGCAGTGTGCCAAATGTGAAGGGTGTGAGGGAAGAGACTATTACAAGGGAGAAGGTGCTCAAAAAAAGCTGAAAGACGCAAGGGTACACAAGTCACCCGGACCAGATAAACTACACCCTAAGGTTCTGAAAGAGGTAGCGTTGGAGATTATGGAGGCATTAGTAATGATCTTTCAAAAATTATTAGACTGGCATGGTGCCAGAGGACTGGAAAATTGCAAATGTCACTCTACTCTTTAAGAAAGGAGAACGGCAGCAGAAAAAAATATAGACCTGTTAGCCTGCCTAAGTGGTTGGTAAGATATTGGGGTCAATTGAAGGTTGAGTTTATGGAGTACTTGGTGACATAGGACAAGATTGGACAAAGGCAGCATGGTTTTCTTAAGGGAAAATCTTGCCTGATGATCCTGTTGGAATTCTTTGAGGAGATTACAAGTAGGATAAATAGAAGGGATGCAGTGGATGTTGTATATTTGGACTTTCAAAAGACCTTTGACAAGGTGTCACACATGAGGCTGCTTACCAAGTGAAGAAAGAGCTCATGGTATTACAGGAAAGTTACTGGCATGGTTATAGCGGTGGCTGATAGGAGGCGGCGATGGGAATAAAATGATCTTTTTCTGGTTGGCTGCCTGTGATTAGTGGTCTTCCACAGAGGTTAGTATTGGGACAGCTTTTTATGCTGTATATCAATGATTTAGATGTTAGAATAGATGGTTTTGTTGCCAAGTTTGCAGATGATACAAAGATAGGTGGTGGGGTAGGTAGTACTGACAAAGCAATGTAATTGCAGCAGGACTTGGAAAAATGGAGAAAAAAGTGGCAAATGGAATACAGTGTTTGGAAAGATACGATAATGCAGTTTGGTAGAAGGAACAATGGTATGGACTATTATCTAAATGGGGAGAAGGTTCAAACATCAGAGGTGCAGAGGGACTTGGGAGTTCTTGTGTAGAACATCCTAAAGGTTAATTTGCAGGTAGAGTAGGTGGTGAGGAAGGAAAATGCAATGTTAGCATTCACTTCAGTGTCTAGAATACAAGACAAGGAATGTGATGCTAAGGCTTTATAAGGCACTGGTGAGGCCTCACCTTCAGTATTGTGAACAGTTTTGGGCTCCTCATCTAAGAAAAGATGTGCTGCACTGATGACGGTTCAGAGGAGATTCACAAGGATGATTCCGGGAATGAAAGGGTTTGATAGCTATGGGTTTGTACTTGCTGGAACTAAGAAGGACGAGGGCGATCTCAGCGAAACCTTTCAAATGTTGAAAGGCCTAGAAAGAGTAGATGTAGAAAGGATGTTTCTCATGGTGGGGGAGTCTAGGTTAAGAGCCTCAGGATAGAGGGGGATTCCATAGAAAACAGATGCAGAGAATTTTTTTAGCCAGAAGGTGATGAACTTGTGGAATTTATTACCACAGGCAGCTGTAGAGGCCAGGTTGTTGAGTGTATTTAAGGTAAAACGTGAACAGTTCTTGATCCGACACAGCATCAAAGGTTATAGGGAGAAGGCCGAAGAGTGGGCTGAGGAGGGGGAGAAAAGGATCAGCCATGATTGAATGGCGGAGCAAACTCAATGGCCAAGTAGCCTAATTCTGTTCCTATGTCTTATCGACAGGTTGAACTGAACTGAAAGGTTCAACTGTTTGTTTTTAAAGAGACATATGAATGCTTGTCAGCACTCTTGCAATATTAATATACTGGTTATCATATGATTTGAGTGAGAAGTTAAGTGGCATGATTACTATGTTTGTGGATGACAGCAAAATTGGTGGTGTGGTGGACAGTGAAGGAAGTTGTTTGAGGTTATAACAGGATCTAGATCAAATGGGAAAGTGGGAAAAATGACACATGGAATTTAGCTTAGGTAAGTATAAAGTGGTTTATTTTGGGAAGTTAATGAGTACATAGTCAATGGCAAGGCCCTGAGGACTGTTGCAGAACAGACCTAGTTCTCTGAAAGTGATGACAGAGTGGTGAAGATGTATAGCATGCTTGTGTTCATTGATCAGTGATCTGAATGTAAGAGCTGAAGTCATGTTACAGCTATACAAGATGTTGCTGAGACAACACTTGGAGTATTGTGTGCAGTTCTAGTTACCATGCTATAGGAAGGTTGTAATTAAGATGGACAAAAGATTAGCGAGGATGTTGTGGGGCTGGAGGGCCTCAGTTATAAGGAGACACTTGGTAGACTGATCTTTCTCACCAGAGCAAAAGTGGCTAAGAAATGATGTAGAGATGTTTAAAATCATCAGGGGCATAGATAAGGTTTTTGTTTTTCCCCTCAAGGGTAGAAGGTACAGATTTAAGTTGTGAAGGAAAAAATTGAAAGGGAACTGAGTAGCAAGTTTTCTCAGTAGTGGGTATATGGACAAACTGCTGAGGAAGTGGTAGAGATGCTTATATCACAATATTTAAAAGACATTTGGATGGACACATGAATAAGAACGGTATCAAGGGATATGGGCCGAATGCATGCAAATAGGGCTAGCTCAGGTAGGCACATGAATGAGTTGGACGGAAGAGTGTTTCTGTGTTGTGTAAACGTGGCTCCTTGACTGCAAGAGTGTTGCAATTCGCCAGTAAACTGCACCAGCTTAAATGATGCAACATAAGTTGCATGTAGATGGTGCTCAGTATAATTAGTAATCCTGTATGAAGTGGCGTTAGGGCTTTTGAGTACATGTGATAATTGATTATTAACAAGCTGTTTCTGAAAAGAATTTACACATTTGACACCACAGTGCTATATTGCCAATTAAGTACTTTTGCTCTACAATCAGTTTTGTGATTGTATCAGTTTTGCATTTTGGATAAAATTCCTACTTTTCAGTATTAAATGTTCTCTATTGGTTGATTTGTATACAAAAGGTTAAAAAATGTTAGGAAATATATCCCATGCTTCAAAAATGTCGTTTACATCTAAGTATCATTTGAAGATAATTGCACAACAGGCAATCTTTGCTTGCCTTCATGTGTGTGGGGTGCGGGGGGGGAAAGACTACATGTAAAGTAAGCAGTTTTTATGCTTGGAGTGAATGGAAATGTTAAAACTATGACCCATCAATTTTGAAATGTTAGTGTAGAATCATACAGCTAAAAATTGTTCCTATTTGGTCAGATAAAGTCTTGCCAGTTTCAAATGGTAGAGGATGCATTAGGGTAAAAATTGCTCCATAGCACAAGCTGTACGAAGCAATTTGAAATGTGTGGAATTGCTCTGAAAGCAAGCATTTTCTTAAACATATATGGGAGAACTAACGAATTCTGCAGTTGTGACCTTAAAAAAAGGAAATGAGGACAAGTATTGCAAAAACAAAGCCTTACTCTTGTACCCACTTATTGTTTTAAATTGGCATAGGTTTTATTTTGTCATCTCTTTAATCTGTTATCTAGTATTGAGGCAGTAACTGCAATCTTGTTAATCATTGTCAACTTTTCAAAATTTAACACTCTCCAGATTCAGATCAGTGCTCCCAATCCTGATGACCCAGAGGATTTCCCAGCTCTTGCTTGAAGCAGTATTGAAGTGTAGTAGCTGGCATCGGTTTGAAGAAAATAGTTTCGGCACATCAAGATGAGAGGCGCTTTGCTTCAGTCGCAACACTGACTACAAGAAGTGGTACTTTAGCTCACGATTTGTGAGTTAGACTTTCTGTTCACTACTGGGTGTGAATAGATCTTGTTCAGTGTTTGTGATGAAAGATGGATGGAGTGACATTACTACTGAGTTTTCAGCACCTTCCTTTGTGCTTCAATTGTGTAATATTGGCAAATATCTTAAACTGCTGAAGAGGTATATTTGATGTTTAAAATGCTATATATTAAAAAATATTGAATGGTTTGCTTGAATTGTAATGGTTTCCTGAAAAAGCACACGGGTAAGAGAATGCAGCCTTTATTCTGACAAGATGATGCTACCATTTGGTTAACTGTAAATTTTGAACTATTGCAGGCATGTTACAGAAATGGCCTACTTTGGTGCCTACCCAGTAGAAGTAGCTGCATTTGCATCCTTGAAGTCATTTTGAACACTGTGCACATGTCCTTGAACTTGAAAAGTTGCTTATTAGATCACATTTAAAACAAAAACAAAACCAAAAAAAAGCTTTGATTTTTATTTATCCCTAGTGTCAGTTTTTGGAAGCTGAATGTTACATTTGTTGAGTTTGAACTAACTTATGTAAAGGGAAAGATGGCATAACTTGCCTTTTTGGGAAATGATTGTGGAAATTTGATGGATTAAATGCAGATTTGTTGAAAAGCTATTTTTTCCTTGAATATTTCATCCTGTAGCAAAAAAAGTAAAGATTGTACATTTTATGTTGTAGTGCTTAATTATAGTTTCATAAGGTTATTGTTGATCTACATTGTACACTCTAAACTGCAAATCTTCGTTTAACTATACAAGAATGTAAAAATACTAAGTTTATACTTGGCGCGCTGGTCACTTTATATAAAAATATCTGGTTTTAATTTTTACAGATGGTTATTCCAGTTTTATGGAACTTGTACATTTGTGTTGGGTAACTGGGCAATGTGAGATATTTAAACCAGGCATGCAAAAGTTTGCTTAAAACGTACAAGGCAACAAAATGGTAATGCTGACCCTTCAGCTTGCTTTTTTAAAAAAAACATTGACGGGTTATAAGCTGTTCCAAGTTTCATTGTTAATTGAATGCTGGCTATTGGGGGGCAGCAATGACGATAAGTGGCATGTGTTTGCATGAGCTGTGACTATTGAGTTGTTCTGTGTGAGCAGTGCTTGTACAAATACTTTTCATGGAACTTTCTGTGCACCAACTTTATGCTGGGGCCTCTGGTGGGATGACAGCTTTAGTAATGTTTTTCAATAATTTGAAGCTGGTGAACTTTATAGTTCTGGAAATACTTTCAATCTAAGTTGTGTGTAAGGCGGTCTTTGGCCTACACTTTTTTTAGAGCTTTACAGCACATGTGGGGATTATAAACATTATTCAATGCCAAAGCCTCAGATGGAGTTTAGCAAAGCATTCAAGCAATATGTAATAAGGGAGTTATGTTTGAGCTTTTATTTTTAAGGGTATACCTACTGATTTAAAAAAAATATTGTTTATAAATGTGGAAACCATTTTGAAACCTGATGTCTTTGTTACATCAACCCAGTCACTAGAAGGTACAACTTGGACCACTGCGTTACTATTTGGTACACAGTTTTATGTAATGCCAGTTTGACTGAGGTGATACTGGGCATTTATGAATTATTTTCATCAGTATAAAGTTAAAGCTATTTTGACATGTGCAGTAAATAGTTGAGCCAGTGATTGAACTGGAAACATCAATCCTTCAGGGCAAAAAGAGATTTTCATTTTATACAATTCTGCCACCTCAGGTGTATTGTGTTGGGATGTTTGGAGTCCTTGACTTTGGTGTGTAGAAGAATAATTCAGGAGAAACTTCAAATGGTAAACTGGAGAAAATGTAATGGTCCAGAACTAATTGTCTTTGCAGAGTAGAAGCAGGTTCAAAGCAAATTTTATTTCTCTTTAAATTACAGGGCTTTTTGGAGTGGATTGATTGAATGCCGTGTTAAAACAGTGCAGCTAATGCAAAGTTCAGTACTTCAAGATGCACCAAAGTTAATCTACAAGGGGTGTGTAATAACAGAGATTTTAATACTTCTGGTGAATTGTTCACTCATAACCTTGAGTGTATTCTCTTCATTCAGTAACCACAGCTCCTAGTTTTTTTTCTGGAATAAGATTTCACTCACATTCTTTAAATGAATAACAACTATTACCTGTAAGGTTTATTTATATACTGCATACATATTATTCTGTACAAAAGTGGTATATAGTCTCTTAATTCCAGTTTTGCATTGCAACAGCTCAGTTACACAAACCAGAGAAAAGATATTTCCAGTTTAAAAATACCCTCCACCCAAAAGCTGTAAAATAAAAATAAAATGCTGGATCAAGGATGTAAGACCATCACAAGCAGACAAAATACCATGGGTTTGCCAGGCTCTGAAGTTATTTGACATGGAAGAAAAACACCACATCTGACTGCTACAAATTGATGTCTAGTACTGTATTGCTTTAGCTGTAGAATACAAGCTTTTTGTAATGCTACAAATAATACTTGACCAATGCTGTTACGGTACTGTAGCAAATAAACTGCACATTTTAATTCACAGAACATAATTATTTTTTAGCTGAGCAAGATCCATTCTAAGGTCACAAAAAATTAAAACCAGACTCAAAATACAGCTTATCCATGCGTATAAAAATATTATTCTTGTACCCCAATTTGGGTCAAATTTTTATTACATCTCTCCCCCGACAGCATTCCCATTCCTCCAAATCAACTCTACCCCACAAGGTAGAACATGTCTAGTTGTAACTGATTACAAGGCCACTTGACTTTCCAGATTTTGTAATTTAATTCCCTTAACATTTAATATTTTAAGATATTGATCATTTTTACCATTTTGTCTTGTAATGCATAATTAGTAGTTTGACAGCTAGCAAATTGAACAATTTTAAATCTTTTAACTTTTAAGACCCAAAGTTTAGCATTATTTTTCTTGCCATGGCTGGTGATCTACATGGAGGAGGGATCAAGGTGTTTGTAGCTAGAGCAGTAAGTTTTAATAAACATTTTGTAAAAAAAAATAAGATCCCTCTGCATACTTCAAACGTTAACACAAAGCAAGGAAAACTGTTCCATCTGGACTTAACTGGCTCTGGTGCACACCTTGGTCTGAAATTAATCTGGTATTTTTGGAATGTATTTATTTTTGGAAGGGGAAACAATAAAGGATCAAATTAGCAACTTTTGTAGTTGTAATTTTTTGATTTAATTCAAACTTCCTTCAATAGCTAGATCCTTACTTTGCCATGATCTGGAAAACAACTAAAATGAAAATTGGCATGAGGATTTCCGTTTGCAGCTTGCTACCTGGGTGCTGCAGAAGCCTGACTTTAACCAGGAACTCAAGTACAAATATTGTACTAAAGGCCTTGTTTGCAGTCAAAAATGCTTTTTTTTTTCCTTCCCTTTTGCAGTAGCTTGCAGATGTCTTCCTCTACTGACCGTTGCCATAATTAATTATTTCTCAAGAAGATATTCAAGTCTGTTATTTTGTCCAAGTTCAAGAATCCTTCTGAATGAAGTTATGCTGCTCTCCAACAAATTCCAAGTTCCATACACAATACAGGGAAATTGTATTTTCCAGGCTCCTCTTCAAATTTCCGAAGGTGTTACTTTAGAATGAATGTTAACGAAGCAATGGTACTTTAGTACTAATACTGGAGTGACTTAAAACAAATTTAAAGAAAAGTTAGTGGATAATTAAACTTTTAATATAACAGAACAAGTTCAACAAAGTGACTTTTCATCACACAGCTCAATCTTCCAATATACTAACATGTACTGGTTGAAATCATTCAGGCTAAAATGTGAAATGCACAAGGAAAGTAGTAGTTGATGGGTGCAAAAGCAGGCCACATAGCTCAGGAAACATCTACTATTCACTGAGATCATGATTGTGTGACTAACTCCATATACTTTTAACAGCTGTACTTAACAAATGTCATTGAGGTTAACGTAACAGTATCATCTGTATCTTAAAGATTTACAAACTGCCTTTGCTCTTAAATGACCCAATTTTATCCTTTAGCTTTAATTTTGGATGAATTGTTTCTTTAACTATATCAGATTGAAGTTTTTAAAATTTGTTTTTTAAAAGTCTCAAAAATTCAAAAAATTAAATCACTTGCTAAACCTAGTGCTCTTGCAAACTATAAAAGATTGTGGGACTTTTTTTTGGGGAGGACCAGTCGCTGATCTGATTATACCATTGTATTGTAGTTAGATACTCTATACATAATCCAGGTATGTAATGGATGTGTTGAAACAAGTGGTGCAGTGGCAAGAGGTTCCTTAATGTTGTCATAGTTAGGGCTGGTAGTGGGGATAAACTCCCATCGCAAATTAAATGCTCCCAGTGGTGTGCATCTCAACTAGCCTCTGATGATCAAGTCTAGCTCATGGCCTTCGCTTGGGGTTTAGCTATTAAGCCCGCTGGAATAGTTTCCCGTTCCTACTAACAAAAGGGGCAAATATAGGTTACTAATGCCTTAAAACCGGTTATTTCATGCAGATGGGGCTTGCCAGCTGTGACTGGAAGCTTATCTAGGAGAAGGAAAACTGGCCTCAAACCTCTGCTGCTGTACCCACTGATGGGAAGGCTTCGGGAGTAAACCCCAAGGATAAATCCAGACCTGCAGTCTGATGTTGAGTTCAACATTGTCACAGGAGTTGCCAATCACTGCTAGTGCCAAACTATATCCGCCTCATGTTCCTTTGGATTCATCAACTGCGGGGAGAGGGGGTGGCCTCCTGTGTGGGCAACAGCTTGCTCCCCCATCATACTGCCCCAGCTTGCATATCACAGACAACTAGGATGCAATATCTGTGGTCGACCCTGGCCAATGGAGGGCCTCAATGGCAAGGGGAACAAATCAACATCTCGTCTGATATATCGGAACAAGTTATGAACTCAAAAATGGCAGAAATAATTTGAAATATGAATATTTAAACTCCTTGTTAAAATACAACATGAGTCTTTGTGAATTGATCAATTATTTGGTGTAAGACAAGCTGAAAACACAACTTAAGTACTTAATATAAAAATGAATTTAAATGAAAGGTGAGGGCTGATTATATTATAAAGGCCAGGAAATTGTTTTTGACATGCGGACACGTCTAATGGCTTGAGAGAAAATCTGATTTATCTAAGTCCTAAATGGCCAACAGTTATCCCGACACTGATCCTGGATCTAGGTTCTCCAGCTAGAAGAAGCTACTTGTAATCATCTATTTTAGTTAAAACGTGTGAGAAGCTTACAGACTATCCAAACCATGGCTCTGACTGCATACCCCACTTGTACTCTGGGTCATTGCACTCAAATTCCAGACTAATGAGTAAGCCAGGTGCCAAACCATTTTCACTTCCAAACATTTGTATGCTGAATTATGATTGTTCTACTGTAATGTGAATGAATATTGTTTATATCTGCTAGGCTATTTAATCTTAGTTCCACACTACTTTCCGGCTCATTACATTTGTTCAAACAAGCTTCTCTATCTGCATTTCAACTATAGTTGAAAAATTAAGTTTATTTGAAAACCAATTTTTAAATATTTTGAGGCAACTTTTTTCAGGGATTAAGGTTTAAATATGTTCCTGTCAAATTATGGACGCCTTCAGTGGTGGAGATTAACAGACATATTCTAGAGGGGAAAAAATCCAAACTATATTCAGATAGTACACAAATTCAAGGTATTATGCAAGGAAGGGGAACAAGTTGCCTGTGCTTTTAAATACAGATTGTTGGGATTGTGGTAATCTGAGGATTGCTACCTGTGCTAGGTGCCAGTGAGGGTAGGAATAGGATGCTCTGGAGGAGGAACAAGTGGCTGAGGAACTGGTGTAGGGGGCAGGGTTTCAGATTTCAGGATCATTGGGACCTCTTCTGGGGCAGGTGGGACCTGTACAAGAGAGACGGGTTACACTTGAACCACAGGGGGACCAATATCCTTTCAGGGAGGTTTGTTAGTGCTATTGGGGAGGCTTTAAACTAGATTTGCAGGGGGATGGGAACCAGAGTGCCAGAGCTGACAATGTGGCTGGGGTGAAAATAAATGATGTTGAAAGTTTAAGCAAATCCGCTGATAGAAAGGTTGTGAGTGGTGGTAAAAATCTTCTGAGATGTATATATTTCAATGCTAGGAGTATTGCGAGGAAGACGGATGAGTTGAGGGCGTGGATTGACACGTGGAATTATGATGTTGTAGCAATTAGTGAAACTTGGCTACAGGAGGGGCAGGACTGGCAGCTTAATATTCCAGGGTTCCGATGTTTCAGATGTGATCGAAGCAGAGGAATGAAAGGTGGGGGAGTAGCATTGCTTGTTAGGGAAAATATTACAGCAGTGCTCAGGCAGGACAGATTAGAGGGCTTGTCTACTGAGTCCTTAAGGGTGGAGCTGAGAAACAGGAAAGGTATGGCCACATTAGTGGGATTGTATTACAGACCACCCAATAGTCAACGAGACTTGGAAGAGCAAATCTGCAGAGAGATAGCAGGCAACTGCAGGAAACATAAAGTTGTGGTGGTAGGGGATTTTAATTTTCCATACATTGATTGGGACTCCCATACTGTTAGGGGTCTAGATGGTTTAGAGTTTGTAAAATGTGTTCAGGAAAGTTTTCTAAATCAATATATAGAGGGACCAACTAGAGGGGATGCAATATTGGATCTCCTGTTAGGTAACGAATTAGGGCAAGTGACAGAAGTCTGTGTAGGGGAGCACTTTGGTTCCAGTGATCATAACACCATTAGTTTCAATTTGATCATGGACAAGGATAGATCTGGTCCTAGGGTTGAGGTTCTGAACTGGAAGAAGGCCAAGTTTGAAGAAATGAGAAAGGATCTAAAAAGCGTGGATTGGGACAGGTTGTTCTCTGGCAAAGATGTGATTGGTAGGTGGGAAGCCTTCAAAGGGGAAATTTTGAGAGTGTAGAGTTTGTATGTTCCTGTCAGGATTAAAGGCAAATTGAATAGGAATAAGGAACCTTGGTTCTCAAGGGATATTGCAACTCTGATAAAGAAGAAGAGGGAGTTGTATGAAATGTATAGGAAACAGGGGGTAAATACTTAAGAAAGAACTCAGGAGGGCTAAAAGAAGACATGAGGTTGCCTTGGCAGTCAAAGTGAAGGATAATCCAAAGAGCTTTTACAAGTATATTAAGAGCAAAAGGATTGTAAGGGATAAAATTGGTCCTCTTGAAGATCAGAGTGGTCGGCTTTGTGCGGAACCAAAGGAAATGGGGGAGATCTTAAATAGGTTTTTTGCGTCTGTATTTACTAAGGAAGCTGGCATGAAATCTATGGAATTGAGGGTATCAAGTAGTGAGACCATGGAAACTGTACAGATTGAAAAGGAGGAGGTCCTTGCTGTCTTGAGGAAAATTGAAGTGGATAAATCCCCGGGACCTGACAGAGTGTTCCCTCGGACCTTGAAGGAGATTAGTGTTGAAATTGCGGGGGCCCTAGCAGAAATATTTAAAATGTCGCTGTCTACGGGTGAAGTGCCGTAGGATTGGAGAGTGGCTCATGTTGTTCCGTTGTTTAAAAAAGGATCGAAAAGTAATCCGGGAAATTATAGGCCGGTGAGTTTAACGTCAGTAGTAGGTAAGTTATTGGAGGGAGTACTAAGAGACAGAATCTACAAGCATTTGGATAGACAGGGGCTTATTAGAGAGAGTCAACATGGCTTTGTGCGTGGTAGGTCATGTTTGACCAATCTGTTGGAGTTTTTCGAGGAGGTTACCAGGAAAGTGGATGAAGGGAAGGCAGTGGATATTGTCTACATGGACTTCAGTAAGGTCTTTGACAAGGTCCCGCATGGGAGGTTAGTTAGGAAAATTCAGTGGCTAGGTATACATGGAGAGGTGGTAAATTGGATTAGACATTGGCTCGATGGAAGAAGCCAGAGAGTGGTGGTAGAGAATTGCTTCTCTGAGTGGAGGCCTGTGACTAGTGGTGTGCCACAGGGATCAGTGCTGGGTCCATTGTTATTTGTCATCTATATCAATGATCTGGATGATAATGTGGTAAATTGGATCAGCAAGTTTGCTGATGATACAAAGATTGGAGGTGTAGTAGACAGTGAGGAAGGTTTTCAGAGCCTGCAGAGGGACTTGGACCAGCTGGAAAAATGGGCTGAAAAATGGCAGATGGAGTTTAATACTGACAAGTGTGAGGTACTGCACGTTGGAAGGACAAACCAACGTAGAACATACAGGGTTAATGGTAAGGCACTGAGGAGTGCAGTGGAACAGAGGGATCTGGGAATACAGATACAAAATTCCCTAAAAGTGTCGTCACAGGTAGATAGGGTCGTAAAGAGAGCTTTTGGTACATTGGCCTTTATTAATCTAAGTATTGAGTATAAGAGCTGGAATGTTATGATGAGGTTGTACAAGGCATTGGTGAGGCCGAATCTGGAGTATTGTGTTCAGTTTTGGTCACCAAATTACAGGAAGGATATAAATAAGGTTGAAAGAGTGCAGAGAAGGTTTACAAGGATGTTGCCGGGACTTGAGAATCTCAGTTACAGAGAAAGGTTGAATAGGTTAGGACTTTATTCCCTGGAGCATAGAAGAATATGGGGAGATTTGATAGAGGTATATAATTATGATGGGTATAGATAGAGTGAATGCAAGCAGGCTTCTTCCATTGAGGCAAGGGGAGAAAAAAACCAGAGGATATGGGTTAAGGGTGAGGGGGGAAAAGTTTAAAGGGAACATTAGGGGGGGCTTCTTCACACAGAGAGTGGTGGGAGTATGGAATGAGCTGCTAGACGAGGTGGTAAATGCGGGTTCTTTTTTAACATTTAAGAATAAATTGGACAGATACATGGATGGGAGGTGTATGGCGGGATATGGTCCGTGTGCAGGTCAGTGGGACTAGGCAGAAAATGGTTCGGCACAGCCAAGAAGGGCCAAAAGGCCTGTTTCTGTGCTGTAGTTTCTATGGTTCTATGGGATCAGAGGATGCAATTTGAAATTCTTAAACTTAATTGGTTTAGGTTTTGTTTATCTTTTATGGTACAACTGATTTTAGTATTAGCTTAATTGAGAGCTCCCTATGTTGCGCTGAAAGGTCCCATCAACCTCAAATTATGGATGGGAGGTTATGTTGGAACTTTACAAAACACTGGTTAGACCACATTTGAGTATTGTGTGTAGTTCTGATCTTCATACTATAGGAAGCAGGTGGTTGTATTGGAAAGAGTGTGGAGGAGATTCACTGGCATATTGCAGAAGTACTGTTATGTGGAGCATAAGGAACTTGTTCCTTGCTTGTTTCCATGGAGCAAAGGTGGTGCCCTGCTGGAGATACAGACCAGGTACACAATCAATTCCCTACCCCTTCCTGAAGCTTAATCTTTTGTTTCCTTCCAGTCTTGACAAGGGGTATGTGGCCTGCAACCTTAACTTTTGTTGTTATTCCCCTAGAAGCAGCCTGACCACCTGAACTGAATAGCTTTTGCTGTTTGTTTTTGGTTTTCACCAGATTCTTGCCCCCACTCCCCTCCCCAGTGGTAAGCAGATTTACATCAAAATACAGTACAGGTTTAAGATGGGAGGAGAGTTTTATAGAGAATTTGAGGAGAAAGGTTGTTCAAACAAGAGTGATTGATATATGGAACTTGCTGCAGAGGAGATGGTGGAGTAAGACACAATCACTATATTTGAAATGTATAGAAAGGCAAGTCATAGAAGGACATGGACCCCAATGCAGGCAAATTGGATTGATGTTGATGGGCAAAAGATGGGAATAAATACGGTGGACTGAAAGGCATATCTGTGACGCAACTCCTTGACTGATTAATTTAAAACACATTATTTACCTCATCCAGAACCTGCTCAATCCAGTACACAGTCAGATAGAGTACTTATTAATTGTCCATCTGACTTCATAGCTAACATCAATAAGCACCTTCTCAAACTCATGCTTCCTCAATCATGCTTTTGCTTAATTTCTGATTTAAAACAGTGCTAAATATTTTCTTTATTGTATTAAAGACATTAATTTTGCCTTACCTCCTTAAATTACTGTTTGTCGCCATGGATCTGGTTGTGCGTTTGCTTGCAAGGCTGACGCCAGCAATGGCACATGGTTTAGAAGCCGGCTTACAACTCTGTTTGCTAGACTGCAGTATTATCCTACAGATATTTGCAATTAAAATGATATTTCTTTTTAAAATGCACTTTATAAAACTCACCATGTAAAAACAGATTACCTAGTTTAAGTTTATCACTACTGGCAAATGTAGCCTCTTATCAGATAATCTTTTTGTCCTATCCATCGTCCCCTCATTGCCTTTGAAATTTAACCAACTTGATTGCTCTTTCTACATATGCTTCCCAACCTGCAGAGTTTCAGCATGTTCAGTTTTAATGTCAGATTTCCAGCACCTGTGCATTTTAATTTTGAAAAGAAATGATTTGTATTCACATGCAACTTCATCTTTAGTGTCTAAGAGTGAAATATGTTTATAATTTTGTTTTGTCCTGAACCTTATGCCATTGCAACTTGACAAATCAATATAATAATGAGCAAGCTGATGTAATTTTTAATCTTAATTTGAGTTAACATTCATTAAGTCAGATGCCCTTTAAATATTTCATTTCATTTGGACATCTTTGAATACCAATTTTAGAATCATTAGTAACAATGCACTCCAGTTCTCCCTTCTGCTCCAGCCTTTGTTTGTAGAAAGGGAGGAGGGGTAGAAGGAAGAATGGTAGTTATAATTTTCAGAACCACTATGCCTGCTATCAAACAGTGACAGAAGATTTTTTAAAAGTCTTACACACAGCTTTCAGCTGAGATTAAAATCAACTGAATCATTACTGCCACACCAAAAGGTAAAACTGCTTAGTGTTTAAATCCATAGAGTAGGACTGAATGGACGAGCATTTGCTTCAAGGAGTATAACATCGTGCACTTTCTGTTACATCAAAATTTGTTCAATTATCCATGGCCCACCACTTACAGTGCAGTGCTGTGTCATTTGTTATATCAATTTTGGTCTTTTCAATTTCAACATACTGCTCATGTTATTTGAAAATTTAACTGTGGCAGCTGACCATTAGTCTGGATTATGGCTGACATGTTGGACACCTCACCTAGGCTGTACCAACCATTTGTGGCTGCAGTTGAGGTTAATGTTCCTGTGTTATGGCCATCCAATAAAGCAGAGTGCTCTTTGAGAGGTGACCAGGCCTCAAACAGTGGAGCCTGGGCTCTAGGTCACTGACAGTCATCACTGCCAAAGATCTTTTAATGTTTTTTTAAAAAATGAAATTGATTTATTTTAAAGCTCATTTAATTGAAAATATCAATGCTAATTAAAGATAAAGGGAAAAAATGTGTCTATCCAGATCATTAACCCCATTCAAATGGATGGAACCACATCAGCTATGTCAGAAGCATCTCACTGTATCTGGCTCCACCACTCCATTTGCCTGAGCTTCAGTCTGGATTTGATGTTGAGGAATGTGCTGATTTGTATAACACTGTTAGATGGTGGTTCTTGGTGCATGACCAAGGCCATTATTTTACCAACTTATAATAATTATAATATAGCTAGGCTATCTAACACTTAGTACTGTAATAATTTTATGTAGTGCACTGTACTGTTGCAAAAAATTCAAGTGATTTGATGATAAACTGATTCTGATATTAGTCGCTATTGACAACTGAGAGAGGGAAGGGGGAAGGGATAAGGAGAGGGATAGGAGTGGCCTGCACCAGGGAAATGTTCTGTAATGATCAATAAACCAATTGTTTAGATTCAAGTGACCTTGCCTGGTGTCTCAGGGCTGGGAATGTCTGCACCCACCCCACCACCCCGCATCCCCAAACCGGTGCTCTACCCTCGCCATTCTCAACATCCTCTGCTCCCACCAGATTTACAAACTTGCTCTCCACTGCATGTTGACAAACACAGTACTGTGCAAAAGTCTTAGGCACCCCAGCTATATACATATTCCTAAAATGTTTGCACAGTACTGCAATTCAGCCCGTTGTAATTTATTACATTCTAATTTTCACTCTGCAGGATATTTAGTTCATCTTTAATTTAAAGAAAACTGAACTTTAACTGAATGCTAGCTATAAGGCTGTAATAACATAAATTTTCAAATCGCTAATCTTGAAATAACTTTTACTGGCTCAGGGCACAATTATCAAATTACATACTATGCAAAAGTAATTTGACTAAATACAAATCAGAATTTACACAACTCATTTAAAAACTTAACTACCACAATTAAAAACTACTCCAAAAAGAGATTTACCTGAATGCCTGCGATGATGATCTCGTGTGCATTTTGTTCTCCTCCAATCTAAAGTAAATAATTCAACATTAATTCATTAGGCAAGTGATTGATTCTAATACAGTTTGTTAGCATGATAGCTCTCATCTTGAAGGAATATCACTGCTAATGGTATAAGGCAAGCAGTCAAAAGTGAGTATGTATATTGGAGATGATAGAGTGACAGTCTAATAAGGTGAAACTGAGGATTCGATTAGAATGAAACAATTCACCGTTTGTACATTTTAAACAGTCATTCATTATATCACATCAAAAGTGCAACAATCTCAAAAAAGTGGAATATCTGCTGCCCTTCATTACAAAATTGACTTCTGAAATTGAAGTTTAGCAGTTAAGTAATCCAAAAATGGATATCAATCACCAACTTTTGAAGGCACTACATGTAGTATACATTATCAAAGAATATACATATAGATTAGTATGAATGAGAAATAACCACAGTGGATTCCAGTTAATTGGGTCATTAGTTAATCGGGGCAGCTGCTAATTTGGAACAACTCAAAAAACAAAATCCAAATCGAGGAAATAGTCGGATTCCCTTCGTTTATGTGGGACACTATGCCGCTTAATTGGGATAGGAGACTTGCTGAACAGTTTTTAACTAATGTCAGTTGTGTGCACTTTTGTGGGCATTAGACACTACACCATACTTAGAGTGAACAGCTGTGTATGCTGTGTTATGTTATCCATTTGGGCCAATGGACACTGATTCTAAAAGCAATGATTTTTGATCATTTTGTTTTTTTATATTTTGAATTTTAAAATTTTCAGATCTTTGCCAAGATACTACGAAAAGATTTAACACTAGCTAAAAAAAAATTACTCTAGGTGTTGGTGCTGATTTTGGTCATTTACAGTCAAAAGAACACAAGTGTACATGAGATAAATTCCTCTGATAACTATTAGAAACACAGTTTTATTGTACTGTAGTGGTATTAGTGGTGATTAATTTGTTCTGTATTTTATTTAAAAACAATTTCTTACTCAGTTAAATGCTAGTTTTTCTTTTCTGTATCTTTAACTTTTTATGAAACTTTGGCTAATTGAGGCAGCTGCTTAATTAGCCCAAAATGTACTGGTCCTGACATGTCCCAATTAACCGGAATCCACTGTACTCTTAAATTTCACAAAATTTAGTTGCGGAGCTGTCCAACACTAGATAAAACCAGGGAATCGTCTGCAGCAATAAAAGTTTAAAGAACAGTAAAATTAAGTACTAGAAAACAGACTTTTTGTTTGGATTATGAAGTGCAACACAAAACTTAACCAAATAAGAGAATGTACTGTTAATGGAGAGCAAGAAAAAATTAACAACTAATCTTGGCTGATTTTATGCTTCAATGAAACGTTTGGTTTGTTAACCCACCACCACCAGAAATCTGCCTCAGGATTGAAGAGTAACCAGTACAAACTACTGGCTTGAGAGTGAAACTCTGAACAGTATGCTGCATTCAGGTTGTTCTTAACACAACAAAAGAACAACAGAAGCCATTGAAGCTGATTAATATATACTGATCTGGGACCATAAATTTATGTAGGAACTGTTTCTATATTTTATACTTCTTTTTACTTAGAGATGCAGTATAGTAACAGGCCCTTCCAGCCCAACAAGCCTGCACCATCCAATTACACCTATGTGACCAATTAACCTACTAACCCGCTAACCCGCATATCTTTGGAATGTGGAAGGAAGTGCACACGCATTGGGGGAAATATACAAACTCCTTTCAGATAGTAGTGAACAATGAACCTCGTCGCTGGTGCTGCATTAGCGTTATGCCACCCACTGGGTTACCATGCCACCTCCTAAATAACATACCTGTGGACTGGAAGAACTTAAGGACAAACTAACCAGTCAGTCAAGTCCGTTCTGCTTATAATACCAATTTGTCAAATGTAGTTTCTTGAAATGAGCAGTCGGTGTGCAGTCTAATTTCCCAATTTCACTTGGGTTGCCATTGCCTTATATTATTCTAGTGCTCTAAACTATATACTGTAATTCAATTTTCCAGATGTTCTGGAAAGGGTCTTTTAAACTGTAACAGTACAAACTGATCTATGATTCTGTTCAGTGAGTGGAATGTTAATGTTGAAATGAGAATTATATTCCATGGTACTGTAGTGGAAAGTATGCATTGAGCAAAGATTGCAAGAAAAGTTAGAAAATCCATGAACCTGAAAAAAGATGGGGAACATTTTAAATGAAATCTATAGATGTGTAAGAAGAAAATGAATCAGATCAGAACTGAAACATGTAGGCTTCTGGAGGGGGCTGGGAAGATGACTGATGAATTTGTAAGATGTGGGTAAGTTTTGTGAAGTCTAAGAATTTAAATTTTGATTATATGGTACAAAATGTTCTCTTTATGCCTGATCAGAATAAATTATTGCACTTCAAAGTAATTTGTTTACACTATTTTGAAATATAATGTAAACATTCTCAATGGGAATATGCATTTTGTGTACTTTACTTAAATGTTATGTTTCTCTGTAGTTTTCTAAAACAGAAGAGTCTATAACTTTTCTCAACTTACAGTAGAGCTTCTGAATAATAGTTTGAGTAAAGCTCTTTCTGCTGCAAATCTCTCACTCCAACACCATGGCTTACTTCCTAAGTCACTTCATTACCCCTTCCCCCATCTACTTTAGATCAGAGAACAAAGTGACCAGAGCACCCTTTCTACACGTTCGTTTCTGTCACGTAATGATGCTGAAAAATTAATTCACACCATTATATCAAATAGTCTGGCGTTCCAAAGCAATGTATTGATAAACTTCAACTCATTAAGAATGCTGCTGCTAGACTTTTAACCAAAACCACAATGAGAGAATATATCACTCCCATCCTACCCACTCTGCTTTGGCTTCCTGTATCTTTTGGAATAGATTTTAAAGTTCTTTCTTGTTTTTAAAGCTCTTAGTGGTCTGGGACCACAGAATCATTTTCGTTTTATAATTCTGGTCAAGCTATCCGGTCTCTTAAATTTAAACAATCTCCCTCAAAAGATAAATAGCATTGTCAGCTTTTTGAGCTACACTCCTAAACTGTGGTATTCAATACCTAAAACAATAAGGGGATGCAGACTCAGTTAACACTTAAACACCAGCTCAAAATCTATTTATTTAATCTTGTGTTTAACTAACATCTTTTTGTCTTTTATCTTCCTGTTTGTAATTTTATCCCATTGTAAAGCATTTTGAATTCCATCTATATGAAAACTACTCTAAAAATAAAGTTATTACTACTTCACTGCAAAGGGCATTACATAAAGTGTAGAGTTCCTTTTGCAAAATACTGAAACCACATTTATATTGAAAGCTCAGACATGTTCAGTATTCTGTCTACTTTGATTATTTATAAAAAAGTTTTCTTTTTTCTCTTTTCCATTCTTGACAGACTAGCACAAATCAAAACCACGGCAGCACATTCTGAAGTAACAGAGAAAGCGTAATTTGATGAGAAAGAAATAAGATGTGGGAGTGGGGGTAAACAAAAAAAAGGAGCCCCAAGAAAAACACATACTAAATACAGAAAGAAATAGTCTACATTCTGCAAAGTGTAGGTACCAACTCAGACAAATATATCACTAGAAACGAACATACTCACAAATACCAGAACATACACACAATTTGATACAATGGAGAATTTGGTGTAGATATGGGAGGTAAATAATAACATGGCACATCATATGAACAATGATGATGATAACCTGTGCTCCCAAAAACATGAAGCTGTACTGTAGCTCTCTGCAGGGAAATCTGGCGTGGAGTGTTAACCAAATAACAATGGCACTAACAAACAACGTGGCTTAGGAGGATACTGATGGAAAGGCAAGAATGTAGGAGTTAAGAAATTAGAGCAATATGTAGAACTGCAACTGTATTAGAAGAGCCTACATGGCCTTTTCCAAATTTCTTGACCAATCTGTTGACTATGTGGTTCTGATGAAGGATCTTTGACCTTAAAACATTACTCTGTTTCCCTTTTCTTTCAGCAGAACAGGTTAATGCTTTCAGTATTATTTTCATTTCAGAATTGCAGCATCTACAGATTATCCTAGATGTCTTGTTGCCTCCTGGTGCCAAGGTGAGAAACAGTAATTTGTTATCCATGGGATTAAGACCAATTAATGGTGCAGAGCTTGTAACCCAATGTTGCAGCTAAAGACAGACATGATTTAGCATGATTAACATAATGATTTTAATAGAATAGTAAAAGCACACAGGTGGTGTAAGCTTTATGATGGGATGTGAGCTTCCTGTGGTGAGAATGGGAACTTTTACAGGGAAATGTAGATTAAGGTACATTTACAAATACAAGGATAACAAATGTTCAGCTTTAAGTTAAAAAAGGGAAAATACTATTTTTAAAATGCAATATAAAATCAATTAAAATTGAAGATCTAGGTCTATATTGACATTTTGTACTGACGATTACTCAATTCTCTTTTCTCTGTACCATGTTTGTCCCAGGCTTTCTTCAGTTCTTTTTTTTGTGGTAAAAAAACATCTTCCTTTCACCTTCCATCTACCCTTTCAGTATTTCATCCTCTCAGTGTATGTCCAATCTTGACCTTTTGATATCAAATAACCCTTTTATTTGTTCACTTTACCTTCTTTATTTTTCCCCAAATCTACACTCCAGTGCTTCTGGAAGACAGACACCACACTTTCTTTGACATTTGTCTGCCAGGAATATGCACGATCACATTCTATTTAGAAAACTTTTCTAATCAGTTCTTAATTTGGTTATCTAGTCAATAAATCTCTCATCTATTAAATGTATCTGAAATAATTGAAATCCTACTTCCCACCTATTTAACGTAACTCATAACTTCAATAATACAGAAGCTATTTAGTCTGTTTCACTAGAACCATCACTTACTCCATTATTAAAATATTCAATCTTCTGCTTGTATCTGTAGCAACATCCAACAATTTGATATTACACCTTGACCTTCATTCAGAAATTTATTATTGCAGCATTCAGCTATTTGGAAACTTGAAGTTTATCTGCACAAGTCTCTCTTCAATCCTCAACAAAATTTCACTGTTACTTCAGTAGAATCAAAGAATGCTGAACCAAGATCTTAAAAGCAAATCTATGATCTCCAAATTTCAAATCTATTTCTTTACAGGCATCAAGAAAAAGTTGAGCATAAACTCAATAATTTTAAATAGGATATATGGCCTACAGCTGACTATCAAATACGTTGTAGATATTTAGTACTTTGGCATTTACTAAAAAAATCTGAAAGAAACTGAATTTTAAATAGCAAAATTATGTTTGTAAGAATCAGTATTATGAGGAGGAAGTTGCTGAGATTCTCAGAATTATATTTTCAAGGATTAATGGTGAGGTCTAATGGAACACTGAGACGTGATCTACAAGTTGTAATTAAACAATATTACACTTTTAGAAAAAAGACAATTGTTATGGTACTGCATGGAAAATAAAATTGCAAACATTGATTGGCAAGAGGACTGCTGTTACCACAATACTTAAACTGATAGGCAAACATACTGTGATGTACATAATAAAACTTACAATTGAGAAGATAGTATTTTGTCTAGTAGATACAACAGTGCAAAGGAAGATTAGAGTTCAGACAAAGGAATGACACTTCAGCTCATCACAGCTGTTGGATGGGCAAAGGTTTTGTTTTTGAGAAAGTGCTAGAAATTCACTCATAAACAGACATGCTAAAAGCAGTACTGTCTGAGGAAGTTATGACCATTTTTTCCTGCAATGATTTCTTTGACCAAATACAGTCCTTATGGCTGTACTCAAAAATGGAACACATTGTTTTCCATATCACTGCACATTAAGCTCATCCCACAAGCCTTGCAAATTGCAGTTGTGTATCCAAATCCCACCCTAATGCACGTGTGGATTCCAGCTATTGGAGACAAACTGAATCAGTCAAGAGTTATTGTGGGATAAACTACTTTGAAGCTTTTCACTGAACCCTGTGGAGTAACAGAAAACCCCAAAATCCAGGAGAACAGCCTATCGCTATGTCTGCTATTCTTAAACAATGGCATGGCTACGACAAAAGATGGGCATTGCTCAAGTAGGAGAGGATGAAAACCTTGCTTCTTGATAAGAAATAGAGATGTATCTAATACAACAGCAACTAGAAAAACTATAGGCCAGAAAAGCTGAAGTCCAAATTAATTTGGAGGCTATCAACTCAGGAAGGCTGTAGTCTAAGCTGGAGTGAAGTTCTGACAGAAGATGATCAGCCCCTATTGCCACGGCCTTTGGAATTGTTAGGTACTTGACATAGTGGAGGGTCAATGAGAATTGTGGTTCCCTGCAAATCGTTAGGGGATTTACTACGTGAGCACCAGCCCTCGTGCCCTCTTCCTTTGGCAGATCTGGTCCCTCTCCAGCAGAATCACCCAAAGTGCAACATAAAATAAATAAATGATTGTACATCTCATTCAAATTTAAAACACCCAAAGAGATCGCAACTGGAAAAATGATGGAGTTTAGCACAAGTTATTTTGTAGCTTGGATCCCATTCCCACAGACTCTAGCAGCTTCAAAACGCAAGGACAACCACCACATTGCTTAACATAACACAATTGAGAAGGATAATACTGCAGATATTAGAAATCTGGAATCAGAATGTGCTGGAGATACCAAGCAGCATTAATGAGCATCTTCAGCATTTTAGTAAAAGTGATACAATTCCAGCAAAGGGGAATTACAAAATGATCACTGCACAAGGGCCGATATCATCCATGCACCACCACTGACATTGTCCTACCCAAAGGTGCTTAATGTGGTAGGTGCATGCAGCTCAATTTTGTACCCAAAATATAAGTTTACCGCATGTGATGCACTCCCTAAAACATTGCAATTCATTTCTGTGACAGGTAAAAATACTGAATGACATCCCAATATTTTTTTGTTGGATGACTTTAGGAATTACTTTTACAGGCAACAATTTAAAATTTTGCCATAAGGGATAACAGAGAGGTACTTTCAAGTAACATATTCCCAGGTTAAATTTACCTACATAATATTCAAGACTCGTAATTATTATAATTTGCTTCCTCGTTTCTGCTATAAAAAATAATTTGCAGTCCCTAGTAAGATTTTTAAAAGAAACACAATATTTCTTTTCTTGGTAAGGTGCCACATTCCAATTACATAACCTAAAAGAGAATAATAATAAAGCAGACAAATACAAACACAAGCTTCGTGAATCAGATCTTCCCATCATCAGCAGCAAGCAGCAGATGTCATATGGCATGCAGACGGTGATTAATTTCAAATACTGTACTGTTTTTATTATCTGGGTTAGATTTGCATACCACTAAACCTCCAGTACAGTACTAAATAGTGCAATTGGTTTCACTGGTCAGAAATAACTACTGATGCATTTGAAACTTTGTGCAATTTATGCAATTACTATGCTCCAGTTTTAACATGCAATTAAAGAACGAGTTAGCGCAGGAATTCAACCATTACAATGGAGCATTTGCTAAGAAGAACTCTATAGTAAGTGATGTAATTAAGTTAATGACTGTTAGTAGAGGGTACTAAATACATGTACATGCACACATACATTACTTACTAAAAAACAAGGCAGTGACTTAACTTACTAGTGAAGATAGGTACTAGTAGCTATAAAACCTAATAAACAAAGCATATTACACTTTCACATAATTTAAGAAATAGTGATAATAGATTTTAGCATGCACTGGAAGAAACTTGGAAAATGGAATGCATTGTCCAGTGATTATTTTTTTTGTTTTTTTAAAAAAAAAGAAATGGAAGTGGCACACTTACAGTGCTACCTGCCTGGGTCCTGAAGGGTACTAGTTTTCTAACCCATCTAGACAGATTAGCAGGATGGGAGAAGGGTAGGCACAAACCATCCACCAGATGACAATGCTACACACTGTAGATACCAGCATAGCTAGGAGCCATCTAGAAGGGGAAAAGAGATGAATAAAAATGCAAATGGAAGAGCAGAAAATTTAAGCTAAAATGCCATAGGCAAAATAACTGCAGTAAAGCTATTATTTCTGAAACAAAAAAATGCAAGCAAGTGCCATGCAGAATGTAGAAAGTATTTGATAACATTTGATAATATGACATGCTGATATTTCGCAGACCTCCATGTACAAAGTAGGAACCAGTTTTCAAGGACCATTGTAGTGATAAACTAAATAACCTCTTCATATCATTGAGTTAAGTTCTTTAAAAAAAACACAAAATCTGTGGTGTAAGTATTTGAATCTGCTGTTGTTAAGATAGTAATATATTAATTTGGGCTGCTCCCCAGTTCCTATGCTCAAGGATATAGCTTTAAGGTGAACCTTTCAAACACTGGCCCATAAAATAGAACAAAACAACAATAATGATAAAACACATATGAAAATGAAAATTCCTGCAAAATACAAGTTGCCCTTCTAATATCCTGAATGGGGCATGGGTACATCCTTCTGTTCAAAAGTACTAACTCCCTGAGTTTTGTGACAGTTTGGAAGAGGACAAGGCAACTGGGGAGTCGTAATGAGCTGTACCCAGGAAGGCATGACTGAGTACACCAAAGTACAAAGCATGTGAGGAATTTTCAGGGCTTCCCAGTATTCACAATAGGGATGATGCAGTATTCCTGAAAATGTTAAAAGGGGGTCTTAAATAGACGATAATCATCCAGGTGACCGATTACTTGGGCTTTGCACAGTGAATAGACAGGAGGAGATGGAGGAAATCCACTGGCTGCTATAATGGCTGCAGAAGACAGTGTAAGGAGCAATTATTTTAACTGCACTAAGTCAGGACACAGGGCCTGATACTGTCCTTGTGAAAAAGTAGAGGAAAGGAAAATAAGTTCACAACATAATGAAAGATTGTAGTAATCTCAGACACAAAATAATTGACAGTATTTGCATTAAAGGACTCCATTCATATATTGACATCCTCAATGAGGATGTTGTCTGTACTGAAGTTAAAATTATATTTACACTTTTAAATACTGTATTAAATTCTGGATGCTTAAAGTAAATGTTGTGTGAACTTTAAAAGTCAAAAGCAGAGTAGTTCCATATTTACGACACAGAAAAAGTCTATTTTATTCCACTGAGTTTATGCCAGCTCTCAAAGCAATCCCTTTTCCCACCAATTTCCCTGCAACCCCTTCTCCTCACGATCCAATCTCCGGATTCTACCTCTCACCTACATTAGGAGTAATTTATAGTGGACAATTAAGCTACCATGCAATAGGTTTTTGGAATACGGAAGCAAAATTGGAGTCCTTGGCGAAAATCCATGTAATACAGGGGAAAAGTGCTTATTCCACACAGCTTGAAACTGAGTCACTGGTGCTGTGAGGCAACGCTGGTGAAATTTATTCTTTACACACTGCTGTGAGATGCTGGTTGAAATTCTGCCAAAAAACGATAAGCCTACAGGGATGTTTTATTATATTTACAAAACCGATTTCAAGCTCAACTTGTTTAAGTTTTAACTGAACCTTTTTCTTACAATGAAACAATTAAACCTGTGAGTTCTTAGGTGGAGTCAAAGTAGATAAATGATTTTTTTTTAAACTAAGTCTTGAGAATGATCAAGTTTTGATAGCAACTAAATTGAAAATAGTTTCTGGATATTACAGTGTATGTGTGCAAATATTCCTGTTCTCAAGATGGTTCTATAACTAGCAACTCTTTTGAGTGGAGCTCATTGATTGATGTCAATCATCAAGTATTCCCATTTAGGACTACTACAGCTGAAATTCAGAGTCGGAGCCACAGATACTTCAGTCTGTCAAGGATTGACAGACCGCAGATGCAGAATTAGATCATGAGTGCAGTAGTGCCCCTCTAAGAAAACTGAAGTGGGGAAGGTGCACTGGACTACAGGTACGATTGAAACACAGAGGCTTTAGACCTGCACTCCCAGCTATCTTGCTGGCAAATGTACCATCTTTGGAAAATAAAAATGAAGACCTCAGAGCAAGATTACAGTACCTAAGGGACATCAGGAACTAATGTGTACTTAGCTTCATGGAAACGTGGCTAATCCCCACCACTTTGGATGCAGCGATGGCTTCAGCATTCACTGTAAAGACAGGTCAGTTGAGTCATTCCAAGGTAGAGGAAAGGGGATTCTGCTTCATGATTAACTTATCGCAGTGCACAGACATGATGGTTCTGTCTCAGTTCTTCTCAACCCAACCTGGAACATCTGGTGGTCATGGGTCATCCATTTTATCTGCAAGGGAATTTTCCGCCATTGTCCTGGTAGCCTTCTACATTCCATCCTCAGGCCAACATCAGGCAGGTATGGACGAGCTGAGCACCATGATCAGCAGTCATGAAACAGTGCACCCTGATGCATTCCCTGTCATTGCATAGGAATTTCAACCAAGCCAGCTTGAAAAAGTCTCTAACCAATTACAAACAACATTTTATCTGTGGAACCAGAGGAGTCAACACACTTCACCATGGTTACACCCCATCATGAATGCTTACCATGCCAATCCATGCTCGCACTTTGGTAAGTCTGATCACCTGGCTGTACTTCTACTCCTGGCATATCAACAGAGACTAAAGACTGCAAATTCAGTGTGAAGACCAAGAAGGTATGGTCAAGGGAGACAGCAGAGATCTTTCATAATTGGTTTAAGTCAGTGGACTGGACAATATTCAGGAATTCATCTTTGAATCTGAATGAATACACCACAGTTGTCACCGACTTCATCAAGACCTGTGTGAATGAGGGTATGCCTTCAAAAACACACCAGAGATATGCAAACCAAAATCTGTGGATGAACCGGGGATCTGTAGTTCTGCTAAGAGCTAGATCTGTGTCATTTGAGACTGGCAATCCAGAACTATTCAAGAAATCCAAGTACGACCTACAGAAGGTTATTTTAAGAGTGAAAGAACAATTCCAATTGAAGTTAGAGATGGGATCGGATGCATGTCAGCACTGGCAGGGTTTGCAGGCCATTACTTCCTATAAAGTGAAACCTAACATCATGAATGGTGGTGATGCTTCACTCCCAGATGAGATTTTCATCTTTTATGCATGCTTTGAAAGGGTGAATTAAACTACACCTGTGCGAATTCCTGCAGCATCTGGTGACCCTGTAATCTCCATCTTGGAACCTGAGGTCAGGACATCTTTCATAAGCATGAAACCTTGCAAAAAATCGGGCCCTGATGGTGTATCTGGTAGGGCGCCGAAAACCTGTGCCAACCAACTGGTGGGAGTGTTCAAGGATACCTTCAATCTTTCACTGCTGGATTCGGAGGTTCCCACCTGCTTCAAAGGTGCAATAATTATACCAGAACCCAAGAAAGGTGAGCTGCCTCAAAAATCTATGGTCCAGATGCACACACACATCTACTGTGATGAAGTGCTTCAAGAGGTTGGTCATGGCCAGGATCAACTCCTGCCTAAGCAAGAACCTGGACCCACTGCAATTTTCCTATCACCACAATTATATCTACAGAGGATGCAATCTCACCAGCTCTCCACTGGCCTTGGATCACCTTGTCAGGCTGCTGTTTATTGGTTACAGCTCAGTACAAATCAACAAGCTCCAAAACCAGGGTCCTTGCATCTCCCTCTGCAACAGAATCCTTGATTTCCTCATCGGGAGACCACTGTCAGTGCAGATTAGAAGCAACATCTCCTCTTCACTGACAATCAACACAGGTGCATGCTCAGCCCACTGCCCTACTCTCTCTTCACTCATGGTGGTGCGACCAGGCACAGCTCAAACACCACCTATGAATTTGCTGATGACACATCTGTTCTTAGCAGAATTTCAGATGGTGACAAGGAGGCAAAAAGGAGTGAGACTGATCACCTGGTTGAGTGGTGTCGCAACAACCTTGCACTCAATATCAGTAAGACCAAAGGATTGATTGTGGACTTAAGGAATAGGAAGTTAAGGAAACACACACCAGTCCTCATCAAGGGATCGTCAGTGGTAAGGGTGAGTAGTTTCAAGTTCCTGGGTGTCAACATCTCTGAACATCTATCCTGGGCCCAATATTTTGACGTAATTACAAAAAAGGCATGTCAGTGGCTATATTTTATTTGGAGTTTCAGGAGAATTGGTATGTCACCAAAAACTTTTGCAAATTTCAACAGTTGTACCTGGACAGCATTCTAACTGTTTGCATCACCATTGGGTAGAGAGAGGCCACTGCAAAGGACTGGAAAAAGCTGCAGGAGATTGCAAACTCAACCAGCTCCATCATGGGCACTAGCCTCTCCAGCACTGAGGATATCTTCAAAATGCAATGCCTCAAAAAGGTGGCATCTATCATTAAGGATCCCCATCACCCAGGACATGCCCTCTTCTCATTGCTAAAGTACAGAAGCCTGAATACGAACACTCAATGTTTTGGGAACAGCTTCTTCCCTACTGCCACAGATTTCTGACTGGACAATGAATCCATGAACACTACCTCACTATCTTTACCTCTATTTTTGCACTACTTACACATCTTATTGTTATTTATATTTTTTGTTATGTATTACGATGTAATGCTGCCACAAGACAACATATTTTACAACATATACCAGTGATAGTAAACCTGATTCCAATCAATTCAAATGCAATTGTTTGCGAGGAAGCCAACAAGCCAGTGGAAAGGCATGGGAAATGCACAGAACAGGTCTCAGACGTGTAGATATTTGAGAACAGCACATGTTCAACAGCAACAGCTCAAATTTATGGTGCAACTGTAACAAAAACCAATTTCCCTTGGGATCAATAAAGTATGACTATGTTGAAGCAACTTGGGTAGATAGACAAGATAGATCAGACAGCAATTTAAAGAATAATATTTAAATTGGGGATATAAGACTGAACTTTCTTAAAACTTGCCTGTCCAATCATATGGTTTGTTTATAAAAAATAGAAATATGGACAAAGGCACAATATATCAGGCATTTCTGAAATTTAAATAATCACAGACAACAATGCTAGGAATTTAGTATTTTAAAGAAAATGTAAATAGTGTATTGCACCAGGATGCTTTTCTCGCATTCCTGAGTAAGAGCACAGCAGTAACTTCAATCAAGTGATCTTAATCATACAGATTATTCCAGCAAATGCTTAGTTTCCAAATTTATTTTTAAAAACAATTAAATTTGTTTGTTGAATTTTGATTATTTTTAGGAAAGGATTAAGAAAGGTTAATGACAAAATGTAAATACTAGATAATCTGAAATGAAAACAAAGTGCTGAAAACACAGCAGGTCAGGCAGCATCTGCAATAAGAAAAGGAGAATTAATGCTTTGGGTCAGAGATCCTCTGTAAGAACTGAGGAAGAGAAAATCAAGTTACTTTTAAATTGCAAAGAAGGTGGAGGGAGGGATAGATAGGACAAAAGGAATATTTGGGATAGAGATACAAAGGAATAAAATGTCTGGTTGTTAGGTGCAGACAGAGTTAGAATATGCAAAATGCTGGGCTGTCACACATGGGTATCGGATCAAACTATGCTAAAAGGTGTGAGAAAACCTGAGCCTATTACACAATGGATGGCCTGCAGCAGAATTGGCAAACAAGAGGAAGTCAGTTACCAGAGGATGTCAAATTCAATAACAGAATCTAGAACAGTGGTCCCCAACCTCTAGCTTGTTTATTTCGGCTTTTTTCTTAAAGATGTGCCGGGTGCGTTCTGGCTACTGCTGCACCCCTGCACGCTTCGCAGCCTGGTATTGGTCCATGGCCCGGAGGTTGGGGACCACTGGTCTAGAAAACTACAACATGCTTTGACAGAAGACGAGACGCTGCTCCCCAAAACTGCATTGGGCCAGTGCGGGTCACACACAGATAGGTCAAAGTGAAAACAAGATAGGGAATTAAAAATGGCAAGAAACAGGAAGATCAAGATAGCCCCTGCAGACTGATCTCAGGTGCACTGCAAAGTGCAAAGACGACCACAAGTTGAAAACCAAATGTAACACAATGCACTGGTAGATATGCAAGTGAATCACTGCTTCACCTCGAAAGATTGATTTGGATCTGTGGATTATGGCAAGGGAAGAGGTCAAAGGACAGGTGTTGCATGCTTGGAATATTGTCAGCAATTTTGGGCCCCTTACCTAAGAAAAGATGTGCTGGCGTTAAAGATGGTCCAGAGGAGATTCACAAGACTGTTTCTGGGAATGAAAAGGTTAATGCCTGAGGAGCATTTGATGGCTCAGGGCCTGTACTCACTGGAGTATAGAAGAATGAGGAGGGACCTCATTGAAACCTATCGAATATTGAAAAGCTTAGACAGAGCGACTGTGGAAAGTATGTTTCCTTTTGTGGGTGAGTCTAGGAGAGGGTACAGCCTCAGAATAGAGGGATGTGAATTTAGAACAGAGATGAGAAGGATGTTCTTTTGCCAGAGGGTGATGAATTTGGAATTCATTGCCACAGAAAGTTGTGGAGGCCAAGGAATTGAGAATATTTGAAGCAGAGGTTGATAGGTTCTTGATCAGTCAGGGTGTCAAGGGTTATGGGGTTGAGAAATAAGTCAGCCATGCTAGATTTGATGGGCCATGGCCCACTTCTGCTCCTATATCTTATGCTCTTATGATGAAATAATTTAGATGGAAAGATGTGATGATAGCTAAGAGAGAGAGGAAAAAAGAGATAACCGTTTAAAAGCATCAAGGCACTGAAATACATTCGATGGAGGAAGTGACTTTAAAATAATCAAGACAGAGTTAAAACACATGGCTACCTTTGAAACAAATAACAATAATACAAATCATAGACTTAGTTGGGGACAGCTGGAGGGTTTGGAGAGGTGATACTTGCAATAATCATTTGAGGGGTGGCTATATTTGAAAAAAAGCACTATTAAAACTTGTATGTCCATTTTTCCAATGAGGTAATTTGGTCATATTTAATTGAGAAATTAAGGAAACAAGCATATGATCCAGAAATAGCTAAACAGCACTGCTGTTAACAGATTTTGAGTTTTACACAAATGGCAATGATGTCCAAAATAAGATACACCCTGGTCCCACAATATCACTTCAGGAATAAGGAACCAATACATCATTTAGAGTAAAGATGAAGCCACACTCAGGTTGGAGGAACAACACCTTATATTCCGTCTGGGTAGCCTCCAACCTGATGGCATGAACACTGACTTCTCTAACTTCCGCTAGGCCCCACCTCCCCCTCGTACCCCATCTGTTACTCTTTTTAATGCACACATTCTTTCTCTCACTCTCCTTTTTCTCCCTCTGTCCCTCTGAATATACCTCTTGCCCATCCTCTGGGTCACCCCCCCCCCGTCTTTCTTCCCGGACCTCCTGTCCCATGATCTTCTCGTATCCCCTTCTGCCTATCACCTGTCCAGCTCTCGGCTCCATCCCTCCCCCTCCTGTCTTCTCCTATCATTTTGCATCTCCCCCTCCCCCTCCAGCTTTCAAATCCCTTACTCACTCTTCCTTCAGTTAGTCCTGACGAAGGGTCTCGGCCTGAAACGTCGACTGCGCCTCTTCCTATAGATGCTGCCTGGCCTGCTGCGTTCACCAGCAACTTTGATGTATGTTGCACATCATTTAGAGTATCCAATTTGATCTATTTTCTCTAGTTAGGCATTAATTGCAAAAGTCTTTTTGCACCTTTGCCATGAATTCTTAATGTGCTTACTGAAAGACCCAAGCTAGAAAGTGCACAAAAACAAGCACACAATTCCTGCTCAGCGCATGCATGAATGTTACTGCTGTAACCGATGAGTGCAATAGATTTGTTATACTGAAGGCAAACTCTGCATGCTTGTAATAAAAGCTTCTCAATTCCAGCTTGCTCCTGACTGCTATTCTTTATGTTCTACAACATGCTCTATGTTGATAATGTGGAATTTGTACTACTTTTTCCCCCAAATTTAATCATTTTTGGAGTTTGGACAACAATGACAAGGGCAGCATTTATTACCCACTGCTAACTACCCTGGAGAAATTGCCAGCAAAGCATCTGAAACCCTTTTCCTCTGGTGATAAGGTCATGGGTTTGAAAGGTATGGTCAGAATGCCCTAAATGGCCATTTGTGGATGATATACAGAGTTGTCACTGTGTGCAGTAAATTATTGTTCAGAGTACCAATCAAATGGACATTTTATTTTGATTTATGTTAAATTCCTAGTGTTCTTGGAACTGCACTTATCCATAAAGATGAAGAATTTTCCAGCATTCTTGTGACATGCACGTTATAGGTTATGGAACAGATTCAGCTGTCAGTACGTGAATCACTTCTCATATTACACCAAGTCTCCAAATTGCTCTTGTAGACAAAGTATTTCTGCAATTGTTCTGCTTGAGTTTCTAGTCAGTGGTAACCGCACTCCACTCTCCCAAAGATGCTGATGGTGGGAGGCACAGAGATACAGTAAAGCCATGGGCAGAATATCAATTGCCATCATAAACCCATGTCTGAATATTATCCAAGTCTAACTACACTCAGGTGTTCTTGTGACTACTTCATTTGCTGAGGAGTTGCAAATACAACTGTGTATTATGCAATCACAAGCATACAACTCCACTGCCCATCTTGTGATGAACAAAAGTGACTGATGAAGCAATTGAAAGCGATTGTGCCCAGGAAACTGCCCCAAGGACATCCTGAGGCTACAAGGTCTGCAATAACCTCAGCTACTCTTGATGATGCTCCTTTCATGCCCATTGAGTTCAGTTTTTTCAAGGCTTCTCAATGAATACTGAATTGCTCTCACTTCACCTCTGAAATTTACCCCTATAGTCCTCGTTTAGACTGAAACTGTAATGTGATTTGGAACTTGTTCTTTGTAAAGAAGATTCTTTTGAAATCTTATTTGATTTATGACTATATTGGGCATATGAACCCTAGTTTTCTTTAAGCCTTCACAGTTAAGAGCCATTACTTCTAGCAACCCCCATCATGATTTTAAATACAAAAGCAAACCATTCCTGAGCCTTGCATTCCCAAGAAATAAAAACTTCCAACCTATAAAAGGTCTTTACTAATGGCTCTAACATCTCTGGTATCAGCCTTATTAACTTTAGTTCTGCTCCTATCCTTTCTCTAAGATGAAGATCAGAATCATCCATACCAAAATTTTAAACACGACTTGGCACAAATAAAAGTGTACAACCACTTATTAATCTCACAGAGAATAATCTCTCCCCTTGCTTTCCTCTGCCAAGAGTAGTATTTTGCAAATTATTAACTGATGATTTTTGTTTGGTATTTTCCAGCTGCTATTTTCTAAATGAAGCAACCAACTGCCTGGATCACCAAATTCACATGTGTACTACCAAGAAAAATTGAGGGTTGATATCTCTTCTTGTCTTAACTTCTTGTGTAAAAAGAATTGTACCTTGCCAACATTAGTACAAGAATTGTATACAGAACTAGCAAATTGTGCAATAAGGACAAGATTATAAAGGAAAATAACTGAAGTTACAGAAACCTTATGTCAAATACACCTTCACCAGAAAATGAAAATCCAAATTGTAGTAACATGAGAAATACAAACTTTAGACTACACATACCATGAGAAATTCTGCAGTGCTGGAAATCCAAAGCACCACATACAAAATGCTGGAGGAACTCAGCAGGTCAGGCAGCATCTATGGAAGTGAATAAACAATTGACTTTTTGGGCTGAGACCCTTCTTCAAGACTGGAAAGGGTTGGGGGGTAAGAGGACATAATAAAAGGTTGGGGGAGTGGAAGGAGGACAGCTAGAAGGTTATAGGTGAAGTCAGGTGGGTAGGAACTGTAAAGAACTGGAGAGGAGGGATCTGGTCGGACAGGAGAACAGACCACAGGGGAAAGGGAAGGTGGAAGGGACCTCCTTCCCTATAGATTACATATGTTTCATGAATCAGAAAGACAAAGAGAACTGTCGAACATCTGGAGAAATGAGCCAGACACTTATCTGGGGAGTTCAGGGATGGGTGGTCTTGGATCAGGAGCTTACCACCTTAAATTTGGGCTAAGGGGGCAATAGGGAAGGGAAATGCCTTGGAAATGGAGGATCAGTGATGCTACTTGTGCTTGGAGGGGGGTTTGGAGACAGCTTGTGTAGGGTAGATGAGGATGGAGTGACGGAGAGACAAGAGTCAGTGCTCATGTTGGGGGCAGTGGACAGTGAGAAGGAGATGAATATGGTCAGGTATGGGGAGCAAAGCATTAAGGGGGAAAAAAAAAACAAATTGCAGATTCAGGGTTGCTGGTAGATAGATTGTTTTATTGTATGCCAAGGGTTAATTTGGTCAACTTTTTCACTTAATCTTAAAGCTTGCACTTGTCTTGTGAGTGCTCAGTGACTTGTGTCCCCTTGGAAACAAGAGGTGACCCATCAACACATTTCTCTGCAAAACTCCTATATACACACACATACACACACACACACACACACACACTGCTGAAATTGAACCATCCCCAACAATAACATGCCACAAGAATCACCACTATTAATTTATTCAAATCGTTTGAATAACCCAAGCTAAAACACATACAAATTTCTTTTTTCTGGAAATAGTTACACTCTTAATAACTTCAGCTTGGTCATTTCAAAATCCAAACCAAATGTATCATTTGTAAAGTTTAACTTATGGATTCACATAAAATATATCAAAATATGTGTTGAGGTTTAAAGCTATACTATCATAAGAACATAAGAAATAGGAGCAGGAGTCGGCCATCTGGCCCATAGAGCCTGCCCCGCCATTCAGTAAGATAGTGGCTGATCTGGCCATGGACTCATCTCCACCTACCTGCCTCTTTCCCATAACCCTTAATTCCCCTACTATGCAAAAATCTATCCAAGCTCGTCTTAAATATATTTACTGAGGTGGCCTCCACTGCTTCATTGGACAGAGAATTCCACAGATTGACCCCACTCTCTGGGAAAAGCAGTTCCTCCTCATCTCCAGCCTAAGTCAACACCCCTGAATCTTGAGGCTACGTCCCCTAGTTCTAGTCTCACCTGCTAGTGGAAACAACTTTCCTGTCTCTATCTTATCTATCCCTTTCATAATTTTATGTTTGTATAACTTCTATATGTTTATATTAATTTTAAATTTTTATATGTTTGCCCTTTACTCTTAGATGTACAGTAGGTTCCTGTAGATGTGCTCTTTTTGGCAAACATATGGGTGACCCAGAATTTCACCTGCCTACCCATCAGCACACCCCCAAGCAACATGAACCATGTATCAGCAGAGAAGGGTTTCCCCCCACGTCTGGAAACAGTTATTTCTGTCTGGTGGAATAAATATTTAACAGAACATAATGGTAATCAATTGCTTCCTCTCTTTTGATACAAAGCTAAAAATCTAAGCCTGATGTTTGATCACAAATTACACATCTCTCTCGATATTAACAACTGTACATCAATTTGAAGCTAAAGCTCTCTTCTACTGCATTATACCAGAATTAATTGGTCTACCATTCATTCAGACAAGAACAGTGGAGGTTACAGACTTCGTGTAGGGAAGATTCTGCAAAATGTTCAATAGTTTTAGAGAAGGATTTGGCATTATGTGTACTCAGAAATAAGCAAAATTAAGAATCCCAGGAACAATACAGAAAAAGGCTTTACAACTGAAGGGAAGGCAATTATGTACTCTTGTTATAAAGTTTTTGTAAGAATAATTTCCTGAAATAAATTATTTTCAATGTAAGTACTCATGTTTATGATTTGGCCAAATAAATAATTTAAATTACAAACCTTGATCCACAAATTCAACTTAGTGTATATTATCTATGAAGTTCTTTGGGATATTTGTTAAAAGTGTTAAGGTTATACAAGTACTTTTGTTTGTTACATGACTAAGTATAAGCTGGTTTAAACTCAAATATTACTGAAATTTGAGAACTTTGCTCAAATATGGGAATTAAAAAACACAGCTTTAAGTTTTATTATAAGATACATGATCTAAATCAATGCAAATTGAAAATAGCTTAGACACCAAAATGAAAATTATTCATTTAGGAGCTCACCAATTCCTTCTGTTTCCACATAGATTCCCCCGGTTGTCCCTAAAAGACCTTACGTTTACTCATTTACTCTTTTGCCCTAACATACTTAAGCAGCACCTTTTGATTTACCTTAATCCTGAGTGCCAGTGATTTTTTTGTGATCCCTTCTTAATTTTGCCTCCCTCCCTGCGCTTCTATGTTTTTGGCAGACTTCCCTCATCATCAGCTATACCTGTTTGCTTCTATTTTTCTCTTTACCCAACTCTCAATATCCCTTGACATACAGGGTCCCTTATACTTTTTAACCTGTCTTTTACCCTTACAACAAGTGTTAATCTTTAGTTCTTGCCATTTCTCCTTTGAAAACTTCCACTGTGTAGATGAAAACATACCTGCAGGCAGGTGCTCCCAATCTGCCTTTGCCAAGTCCTCTCCTATGTTAATCAAATTAGTGTTACCTAAATAGAAAATCTGTATTACTGGTCCATTCCCATACTTTCCCATAAGAACTTTAAAATATATGACATTATGGTCACTAACTCCAAAATGTTAACCTACCTACACTCCCTTCACTTGACCAGCTACATTCCCAAGATGAGATTCAGTAATATTCCTTCCTTCATTGGTTTATCAATATACTATTTCAAAAAGCTCCCTTACACACACCTTAAAAATCCACTCCCTCTGAGCCTTTTGCCCAAGCACACTACGACTCCCCCAGTAAAATAACCCTATTGTTATTACATCTCTCCGATATGTACCTTCATATCTGTTTCTTTATCTGCTGTTGACTGTTGGGAGATCAGTAATAACATCCCAGCAACACAACAAAGGCATCAATAGAATGGATGTGGAAAGGATATTTCCTATGGTGGGGGAGTCTAGGACCAGAGGACACAGCGTCAGAATCGAGGGGCGTCCATTTAGAACAGGGATGAGAAGGAATTTCTTTAGGCAGAAGTGGTGAATCTGTGGAATTCGCTGCCACGGGCAGTTCTGGAACCCAAGTCATTGGGTATATTTAAGGCAGAGATTGAAAGGTTCATGATTAGTCAGGGCATGAAGGATTATGGGGAAAAGGCAGGAGATTGGGGCTGAAGGGGAAAATGGATCAATCATGATGGAATGGCAGAGCAGACATGACAGGCCAGATGGCCTAATTCTGCTCCTATATCTAATGGACAATACCATCTTGCTTCTACTCTCTACCCATAGGGTCTCGTTTCAGGAGCCTTTTAGAATATCCTCCCTCTGTACACAGGTAATGCAAATCTGATCAACTCTGTACCTGTTCCCCTTTTACTCCGTCCTTCCTTGCCTGAAAATTCTATATCCTGGGATGTTGAGTTGCCAGCCCTGTCTGTCCTTCAACCATCTCTCAGTGATGGCAGCAGTATCATGGATTCTTATGTTTATTAAAGCATTGAGTTCATCTACTTTACTGGTGATATTTACTGTACTGAATCGACTCAATTGAGCTTTGAATTCCCTATGTGCACTCAAGTTTTCTGCCAGTTGGACTATTTCTCGTCTAGATAATTGAACCTTTCCATCTGAACGTCTACTGTGAGCCCTCTTCCCCTGTCATCTCAGGTTAAACCTTCCTCAAGAACACCGACAAATGTCCCAGCAAGGAGTTAGTTTCACTTTGGTTAAAATGCAACCTGTCCTGCCTGTACTGGTCCTACTTCTCCTGGAAATAGTCCCACTGATTCAGGAATCTAAAACCCTGCACCACCCGTTCAGCTACACGTTCGTCTGACCTATCCTTCTCTTCCTATACTCACTAGCATGTGACACTGGAAGCAAAGCAGAGAGAGTCCTGCTCTTTCAATGGCTGTCCAGTTCCCTAAACTGCCGGCAGGGTCAGACATGTGATGAAACATTTTTTACCTGTCTGATGCCAACTTTACCAATGAAGAATGACAGCATCCAGGAAATTAAAAAAAAAAATCTGCTCACTTGGGATTTGAAACTTTAAGTATTACTTAGTTATTTATTTTCTCCGTCACCAGCACACTGCCATCACAAAATGCAAAATTCATTAATGCTTCCTCAACTGCACTTCCCCAAGCCCACAGTCTCTGAGGACAAAGCACCTGGAAGATGACCATCTCCAGGCCAAAGTTCAATTAACATTTCATTCCAACTTGGAAAGATAACCACTCATTCTTCATCATTGGTGGGTCAAAAGCCAGAAACCTCCCATCTAATAGCCCTGTTGGAATTTAGGAAAGGAGCTGCCTACCACTTTCAAGAACAATTAATGACAGGCAGTAAATGCTGATCTTGTCGGCAATGCCCATAGTTAAGTTATTTAATAACCATATAGGAGATTGCCCTTATTATCTGTCCCAAATATGTTCTGTAATACTGACTATCAAAAGCCATATACTCCTAAAATGAATAATGTACAAGTTCCTCCCTTGCATATGGTTACATGAAATGCAATTACCTTTCAGTGATTTTACTCCAAATTATATTCTTTGATTTAAGAGAAATCTACTCAACTGTGAGGCAAATGATCTACTTCTGCGATTTTTTTGGGACAATACACCAACTAGGGCTTAGATAGAGAATCATGGTGAAGTTGCTTCTATGTGACCAAGGAAACTAATCCTTGTCATCAAGGTTGAACTCAGCTGAATTACTAATCAAAACGTTGAAATTGGGATATTTGTACAGAAGACAAATCAATAATAAGGCAGTGCTTGCAAAAGACTTTCATCACAACACTAAAACACCATGTACATTCACAATCAAACACAATTCAGCCAGTATGCTCACAAAAGCATTTCTAAGTATATACTGGTAGCATCAAAAGGTTTTATTTCATCCATTTCATCTCTCATACCAAAAATATTTTTCACTTTAGTGGGTTCAATAACGCTTTCACCAAGAACAACATTTTGAATGCAGGCCCTAAAAAATATCATTGAATCAATAGGTTGATGTTGTTAATTTAGTAAATTACTTCCATTCTACCTGTCCACTAAATTTTTCAAATGACAATTCTGGCACAATCTTGAGCCAAAGTAATAAAGTTGATTGCAAGTCTGAGCCATGGATGGTATATCTTTTTAATTCATGCACAACTGAACATTTATGAAAACTAGGAAAACAAGAAATACAGAAACATCAGAAACATGCTTTTATGAGTATAAAACGAGAGAACAGTGCAAGTAATAAAAGGATCTTAGAGACAAAGAAATCAGAATGGGGAAAACACTGAGTTACTTAACAAATATCCTCATGGTAGATGATTCAATAAACATGCCAGAAATACAGTGTGTTTATTGAAAATTAATGGTTAAATGAAAAAGCAATGTTTAAATGTGCATGAGGCCTACTCCTTTGAGTTCTAGGTGCAGAGATAGTGAACAGAATTCTCTTGCCAGTAGAGAAAGATTAGTAAATGTTGCCATTTGGTCAGATTGGATATAGTAGTACATTAAATCTCAGCATTCTGGCACAGGAGGTGTTTACAAAGGCAAATAGGGCATTAGTCATTATTCCAGAGGGACTGGAGAAGGGGAGTAAATAATAGTTTATGATTTTAATGAAGACCAACTAACCAAGTATTAACAACCAGTTTTTATCTCCATGAAACAAGAGCAAACATTTTTAACCCAAGGTAGTGTAGTGTATATTTTTAATATTTCAGAGAAGGAAGAGGTAACATAGTTGAACACTACAGCATTCTGTTTGGGGGCAACAATACTCTGGTCTGCTATAATCAATAGCTGTTTTCTCTGACCAAAGAGTCTAAAATTGAAGGGCATAACCTCATAAATGGTTGACCATTTAGTTACTCAGCTTTTCTTGTTAATTCTCATTTAACAACTCTACTGCAATAACCACATCTAAATGATACAGTGGGTTAGTGTGCAGTTCTCCCACCTCAGATTAGGCCTTCTTGACCCAGGCTATTGGGATGAAACTTTGTACCTCACTTTGTTTCTCAGGGAACCACATGAAACTCTTCTCGGCAAGCCCCTGTACAACTCCGAACAGTGCGATGTCACCCAAAAAAAAATCTCAGTCAAACTGGCATTCATCTGAAGGCTGCAACAATGACTGAAGGGGATCACATTGACAACCATTGTAAAATTGTGAAGTTCTTGATACTGTCCCTAAGGCATACAAATGGGCCACAAAGAAGGGTTGTTTACTTTGCAGCTTTTTGTATTTTTTGTTACAGGAGTGTATGACGTGGGTGGTAATTATCTACAATTGAGGTGTTTTCCACTCTCCAGAGACGTGATTTCTTTATCTGGATCTAAAAGTATTTCTTGCTCAAGTCATCAAGTGCAAACCTCCAATTTTGACAGACCTAATATCCCTACAAAGATACTCACTTTAATGATCCAGTGTTTACAGCTCTAGCTGGTCTTCTGCTTTTCAACACCCTGAGCTTATCGCCTTGTGTCATTTCATTTTTATTAGGGTAATGATCATCATTGTCATTATCATTGTACTGCAGAGAAAGGAGAAATTAAAAATCAGAATATTTAATAGGAAATGTCACATTAATTACCATTACAAAAGACCAGAAAATCACAATCTTATCAGGGTAGAAGCCCACAAATGTCATTTCCTATTGACATTATACATGACTAAAATAATTTACCATTTTTAAACCTAATAACTTAAAAGTGCAAAATTGATTCTTGATTAAAATCTGCAACCATCAGCGTTTTACATACAAATTACAGAAAAAGATACAGTCATATGCCTTGCCGCTTCAGTTTCCTAGCTAAAGCTCTCAGTAACACATACAAAATACTGGAGGAACTCAGCAGGTCAGGCAGCATCTATAGAGTGGAATAAACAAAGTTTCAGGCCAGGACCCTTCACCCAGACTGCAAGTGGGGGGGGGGGAGAAGGGTTACAAGCTAGGAAGTGATATGTGAAGCCAGATGGGTGGGAAGGGGCAATGACGAGAGGGGCAAAGTCAGAAAAGGTGAAGTGCTGAAAAAGAGGGGATCTGATAGGAGACGAGAGTGGACAAGATGAGAAGGGGAAGGAGGAGAGGCACCAGGAGGAAGTGATAGGCAAGTGAAGAGGTAAAAGGGGACTCAGATGGAGGAATGGAAGATGACAGAAGGGGGAGGGGAAAAATTAATATTCATGCCATCAAACTGGACGCTACCCAGATGGAATATGAGGTGTTGCTCCTCCAACCTGAGAGTGGCCTCAGCGGGCATTTGCACTTTATTCATTACTTGGAAACAACACACAGAGTGAATTTAAAAGGTTATAAATGTTATATAATGAAGATTAAAAAGATTTAGCCTGACTTTGAATTTATTTTATCCTCTTCAACACAGTTTAGTGGTGCTCAATATTTCTGGCTAGCCCATAATGAAGCACACACCTCTGCCTCAGTCAGAAAGATTCTAAAGCACTCAATCAAGTCTCACTTATTCATTACTCCAAAGCTACCCAATTCTCTATTCCCAAATTGAAAATTCTCATTTACCCATTTAAGCCCCTCCATCTATTCCCTCATGCCCACCCCTAACCTTCCTCAAGCACATCTCTCTTATCCTCTGTTCCTCTGGCTTGGCCTTTAAAATTTTCCATTTTGTTTTGCTCTACCTGTGGATGCAAACTCCAATTTAATTCTTAAATTCTTGTACCTCCTTACTTCTCTATCTGTCCATCCATACTTTGCTCTTGGCTCAGCATGAATTGCGTTAAATGTATTTCCAAGACACCTGGGACCTACTTTAGATCAAAATGCAGTACAAGAAACTAATTTGTTATTGGAAATGAAACTCAGACACTGACTTGATTTCAACTCAGCACTGGGTGCATGCGGTACACTTTGTGCCCTCTGTTGGCAGCTCCCATGAAGTATCAGCAGGAGCCATGCACAAGATTGTGGTCCCAATTTTCCAATATCCTTGCAGAAGCCATATGTTTCCTGATTAGAGCACCTCTCAATCAATTGGACTAAATTTCTTAGCAGAGGCAGTGTTGATTCTAAATTCTGGTCAACAGTGCTGAGCATATTTGAGGCAACATCTAGATGAATCCTAAGATTGAACAGCACACCAATCCTTCTAAACAGCCTTGTCAATTATAACATTAATGCAAGCAATACCACCATAATAACTTCTTTTTCTGTTGGTTACCAATTATCAAAATACTTTCAAACCATGAAAGAATTTTTTTTTTTTTTAAGTGAAAATTGTGTAATAACTATCCCCTTCTTCCACTTACCATACCAATTCAGTTGTCTTTAAGGTGGAAAAACATCAGAAGCATTGTCAAAAACAGCTGTCACAAGGGAGTATCAGGAATGATGTCAAAGAGGTACATGTTATAATCACTCTTAGAGGAGGAGAGAGAGGAAGATAGGCAGGAGGACAAAGGACAGAATTCCAGTAGGATACAACAACAAAAGGATCTGAATCACTGCCACACCATTTTGCTTTTAGGAACACTTAGAAGGGTGATTTCACCATTGTTTAGAAAAAGTTGTTCAGTAACATGAAGTAATTAAGTAATATTGTGAACATGATTTTATATGCAGCTTTAGTACAGTATGATTGTAAAGTGTTGAGCTTTAATGAACAAATTGATATAACCAAGATTAACATTATTCAACGATTGGAGCTGCCACAGGACATCGAAGGGCTGGGCCCTGTGAAACAGTTTCTCAAACATTTCACTAATGTAGTATATTTGTGGATGAAAGATAAATAATGTTGACAAACAGGAAATGAGTGTACTGAATTGCCTTGTGCAGTGAATGAACACAATAACATGCCTCAACTATTATGAATACAGTATACTTAGGAAAAATTCTCATTATCCGACTGAATGCCCTTTCAAAAAAGCAGCTGGCTAGTTGTGAGGAAGGTCCATCATTCCTGTATGATTCAAACACTGGAGATGTGCACACTGCTGTCAGGACAGCTACTCAGTCTGAATCCATTCTGCAAGAGCCGGGATAAGCTGCAGAGGTATTTGTCCAAAACAGTTACACGACACAGGACTGTGTGATGTAGGGTCTGTACTCAGGACACACACTAAGACAAATATTATTTGTTGCTGGGAAACCTACAGTACTACGAAAATAGCCTGTGGTTTGCTGGAAACTCATTAGCGTTCCAGACTGCACACTGGCATGCTCAAAAGTCTGAAATACACTAAAGATGGGGCAACTACTACAAGGGCTCCATACAGAAGGGCTACAATTTAAGTCTCTCCTACCACTGTAGATGAAGACTGCATTAAAACCCTAAAATAATTTGCTTTAGCGTGGTAAGTGAATGAGAACTGTTGAATGTTACTGCTAAGTAAAGGGAATGACATGACTTATTTCAAAATGTGTTTTATTCTCAATGTAATGCTCAAATCTTGTTCCAATTTTTTTTTTTAAACATACCATGTGACTTTCTTGTTCATCACACATCCTATTCTGGTCATCACTGATGGAAATGTCATCAACTCCAGAAAGGATCCTAGTAACGCCAACCTTCTCTCTTCCATTCATCTGTTCTTTAACTTTTGCACGGAACAGGTCACCCTGGGTCCACAGGCTAACTTGTTTCCTGCCAAACATAACAAACAATTTAAAGCAAGGATGTCACGTACAGGGGACTGTAAAAGGTTCTTCATTTGTTCTACATCTCTTATTTCAGAAACTACCCAGAATATTTATCTTTCTTCTGACAAGAAGCCAAGTCTTATTTCCTGTGCTCCCCGTTAAACTGAAATTATATGTAATTGTTTTACATGCCACCATTGATTAGTAGAATTTAATATATTCAGTTTTCCATGCATTCCTATTAGCTTTCAAACAACTGACAGAAAAACGCTAATATCAAGCCGTCTGACGCCAACAGTTTTCTTACAAAAAAGACCTTTACCTAGATATTAGAATTTGTATTGATAGCTGTTCTCCAAACCATAAAAATCTAGTTTCACAATGAACAATTTGCACAGAATACCATGTTTTTCCTATATGCCACTTTTCCTACCTTTCTCCCCCCAGTTTTTCTGTGGGATCCTGTGCACTTTATTCTCCTTGTCACAAATATAAAGAAAACATGTCATGAGAATAAAGAACAAGTGCACAGGACCCAAATGAAAATCTGAAAAAAAAAAGAATGATCTTTTTTACTGATGATCTTTGGGGGGGGGGGGGGTTTGGGTAATGTATCAATGATATAACGAAATAAACTTTAAACAATAATCCAAAATCAGAATGCTATGATGCTGAAAATAAAACCAGAAACTCCTGAGTATTTCCAATATTTTCAGTTTTATTTTAAACTTTGTTGAAGTGCTGAGTTTAATTGAGGCATCTCCATTTTATTCACTGATACTTCACACATCATTCATGAAAGCAGATGAAGATGCTGACTGACCTTCAGACTAAGCACAGAGGCATAACTAGCAGAGCTAGAAGCAGCTCCAGTGATTGGGATTCAGTCCTGTCCTCCAGCACTGCTTATGTGAAGCTTGCAGAAACTCCATGTAACACCATGAGTTTGCTCCTGTTTCATTCCACACCCAATAGTAAATTGGTGGGTTAATCAGCCACTGTAAACTACCCGAGGTGATTACAGTAATAGAGATTGAAACTGATCACAGTGTAAGGAGGATAAAATGGGATTAGCTTAACTGAGCACTTGATGGTTTGAAGGGACTGTTTTTATGTTTTGTGATTGGTAAACTTTACATTGCCACATTAAGATGCTCCAAAGGGAAAGTTACTTTTGTAATGGATTTTTTCAGCTTTAGTATATTTTAATTTGAAGCTGGTGATTTGAGCTGCAGACAGCGAATGGTATACTCTACGTGGAAAATGAACATTTGTATTAAATCAAGGAGGGACTGACGCTGATCCTTACCCGGTTCTTACCTTTCACGTGTTTGTTCTTCATTGGGTGGGGGGAGAGGGGTGGTCTTCATAAATCAGAAACAATAATTATGGAGATAGTGAACAACTGAAAAGAAATGTGTGTGACTTTCACTGTCCAAGGACCATGCGTCACATAAGAATCTTTCAAATCTTTTACTTAGTACAATCCAATAAAGGAGGCAACTCTTTGGCTCTCCAGTTCTGATGCGGTAACAGGCCCCTGACCCCTTCAGAAGTAATTGGTAAGAACAGATTAAGGACTTTGACCTGCTTTCTAATATTCTCTTCTCCCTCTAGAACTTTTCACACCAGCAAATTTCGTGGTATGGAAGCTCTTCTCAAGATCTATAATCTTAAGCTTGTATTCACCTTCTCAATGCACAATACCAACATGATGGCACTATATTTAAAAGAGCCATTAACTTTAACATTTGCAAATAAAGATCAAATACATATTGGGAAACTAAAAGCAAAACAATGCAGAACTCAGAGATAAAACGTACAGTAAAACACTAGCAATAATCAGCAGCTCAGGTCCACCAGTGCTGCCTGACCTATTGAACTTTTCCAACAATCTCAAAGCAGAGATCAGCTATGGCTGAAAAATATGTTTAACATTACTTGCTAATAAGATTGGCATTTACTCACTCTTCTAAAAAGTGCTGCTGAGGTCCTATAACTGATCCTGGTCGACATATTCTGATCCAGGCAATGGCTTCTGCTGCTGTTAATCTGTAGTGCTTCATGATATAACATGCTATAAGAGTACCAGTTCGACCTAAGCCAGCTAAAACATTTCAAAGAAGTTACAAGTCATTTTTTTGTGTCTGAAAACTTAAAAATGTATTAAGTATGCAGAATTTGCTAAAAGGCTTTAACTAGAAAAAAAAATTCAGTTCATAAAAAATTGACTACTTCTCATGTTTCTTAAAGCCAAAGTACAAAATGGAACATCCATTGCTGCAAGTGCCATGCTCCATTATGATCTAACCATGCTGCAGAATTGGGAGATACACACAGTGGCTGCTTTATTAGGTACCTCTGTACACCTGCTCGTTAATGCAATTATATAATCAGCCAATCCTGTGGCGGCAACTCAATGCGCAAGAGCACGCGTCATGGTCAGGAGGCTAGACTTTAGATGGTCGCTCACTATGCACCAGCACTGAAGGGTGGGAATGATGTCCCAGTCAGGTTGCCCGTTTTACTCTGGACATCGACCTTCTTGGAGATGCACTCAAACACAAGACCATAAGGCATAGGAGCAGAATTAGACCATGTGTCCCACCATCTGCTCCACCATTCAATCATGACTGTTCCTTTTTCCCTCCTCAGCCCCACTTCCTGGCCTTCTCCCCATAACCTTTGATGCCATGTCCAATCAAGTACCTATCAAGCTCTGCCTTAAATACACCCAATGACCTGGCCTCCACAGCTGCCTGTGGTAACAAATTCCACAAATTCACCACCCCCTGGCTGAGGAAATTTCTCCGCATCTCTGTTTTAAATGGACACTCCTATTCTGAGGCTGTGCCCTCTTGTCCTAGACTCCCCCACCATTGGAAACATCCTTTCCACATCTACTCTGTCTAAGCCTTCCAATATTCAAAAGGTTTCAATGAGATACCCCCATCTTTCTAAATTCCAGTGAGTACAGACGCAGAACTATCAAGCCTTCCTCATAGATAACCCTCTCATTTCAAGAATCATCCTTGTGAACCTCCTCTGGACCCTCTCCAATGCCAGCACATCTTTTCTTAGATGGGGAGCCAAAAACTGTTCACAATACTCAAGGTGAGGCCTCACCAGTGCCTTATAAAGCCTCAGCAGCACATCCCTGCTCTTGTATTCTAGACCTCTTGAAATGAATGCTAACATTGCATTTGCCTTCCTTACCACCAACTCTCCCTGCAGGTCAACTTTTAGGATGTTCTGCACAAGGACTCCGGAGTTCCTTTGCACCTCAGATTTTTGGATTTTATCACCATTTAGAAAATATTTATTTCTACTACCAAAGTACAAGACTATGCATTTTCCAACATTGTATCTCATTTGCCACTTTCTTGCCCATTCTCCTAATCTAAGTCCTTCTGCAACCTTCCTGTTTCCTCAACACTACCTGCCCCTCCACCAATCTTCATATCAACTGCAAACTTGGCAACAAAGCTATCTATTCCATCATCTAAATCACTGATATACAGCACAAAAAGAAGCAGTCTCAACACCGACCCCTGCGGAACACCACTGGTCACTGGCAGCCAACCAGAAAAGGATCCTTTTATTCCTACTCATTGCCTCCTATCAATCAGCCAATGCTCTAACCATGTTAGTAACTTTCCTGTAATACCATGGGCTCTTAACTTGGTAAGCAGCCTCATGTGTGGCACCTTGTCAAAGGCCTTCTGAAAGTCCAAATATACAACATCTATTGCATCCCTTTTATTTATCCTAATTGAAATCTCCTCAAAGAATTCCAACAGGATTGTCAGGCAAGGTTTTCCCTTAAGGAAACCATGTAGACTTTGTCCTGTCTTATCCTGTGTCACCAAGTACTGCATAACTTCATCCTTAACAACTGACTACAACACTGAAATCAGGCTATCTGGTCTGTAATTTCCTTTCTGCTGCCTTCCTTAAAGAGTGGAGTGGTATTTGCAACTTTCCAGTCCTCTGGTACCATGCCAGAGTCCAATGATTTTTGAAAGATGCCTCCACAATCTCTACTGCTACCTCTTTCAGAACCCTAGGGTGCAGTTCATCTGGTCTGGGTGACTTATGTACCCTTGGGTCTTTCAGCTTTTTGAGCACCTTCTCCCTTGTCATAGTAATTGCATTCATTTCTCTTCCCTCACACCCTTCACATCAGGCACACTGCCAGTATCTTCCACAGTGAAGACTGATTCAAAATTCTCATTTATTTCATCTGCCATTTCCTCGTCCCAGTTATTATTTCTCCGGCCTCATTTTCTCGCAGTTCTATATCCAAGAATGTAAGGAAGGAGCATCCTATCACACTCCTGACGTGTCTGATGGATAGTGGAAAGACTCTGGAGAGTGAAGAACTGAAAGTAACAACCACTGTCGCTAATATTTTAAAATGTCAGAAGTTGCATTTCTCAACTAGAATACATTATCCAAACGTCAAGGAATAGAAAATACACTTTGCCCAATCAGTGTTGTGAAAGATGAAGAATCCTAATCATGACCCTCCACTGGTCCAGATTTAATTTCAGATGTTGATTAGTCTCTATTTGTGCTTATATGTAAACACTTAAGTTTTCCTTTACAAAATTCTTTTTAAGTAAATATGCTACGATATTAATGCCATTATCAACACTGTAAATGTTAATGAGGAACCATACCTTTACAGTGCACAGCAACGACACCCTTTGCATTCTCACAGATATTCAAGAACTTTTTGACTATAGTATCACTAGGGGTACTCCCATCCACAAAGAAGAGATCATAGTGGTCAAAACGAGCATCTGTGAATCGCTTGGCATCATACATTTTCTTATTCAAACGAATAATTGTGGTGACGTTGTGTTTTCGAAAGTACTGGAAATAGGCCTCTGGAGCATGCAGAGGGTAGCCTAATTCAATAAGCAAGAGAAATGATATGTTGATTAAGTTTGACAACTTTTTAAATGATTCCAGGCGCAACACTAGTACACTTAAAAATTGCTAACAATACAAAGCTTCTACATTCTGATAAAGTACTTGGAAAAAATGGCCTTTAATCTTACAATAACAATTTATGCAACAGTCACCAGCTATTTCACTGAATATACTTAAGTAGTAGATGGACAGATTTCTAGATGTAAAACATCAAGGGATATAGGGTGAAAGCAAGTTATGGTATTTTGATAAAGGATCATTTGTGACTGCACCAAGTGAAGTAGCTGTCTGAAAGGGAGTACTCCTACTTCTTTTTAATTCTTTTATCTCTGCAAACTGTTCAAGCCTTGTTTACAAAGACTCTGCAAATTTAGAACACAAATCAACCACTTTCTATAAGTAACAATTTTTATCCCTTCATTAAAGTCCCTTGCAGAAAACTTTTCAATCAAATCTTTCACAATTTCTGCCTCTCATTCGAACTCAGAAGGAAGTTATGACAGCAGTTACGTGTTTCTGGCTTGCTTCAGAAGCAGCAATTTGGAAATGTGTTTGGTGTGTAGGACCTCCCTCTCAGTGAGGCCTCAGGACTAAATCAGTGAACATGGAAAAGCACTGTTACACCTGGAATGGAATGTTATCAATGACCTCAATGTGGTTAACAATCTTCGGAAAATATGGGGAGTAAATTCAACATCAGCAACTTGTTCGTTGACAATACAGGTGTGGCAAAAAAAAAATGAGCTAGATGAGATTTTGGGAGAACATCAAGTCTTAAAAGAGGAGGAGGAACTTGGGGAGAATCCAGAGCAAATGGCCTAGGCAGCTGAGAGCAGGACTTTGAGTTGTTGGGAGACCTGCAATATTCAAGAAGCTAGATTTAAAGAATGCAGAGTGCAAAAGTGATGCTACTGCAGGGCTGAGAGATAACAGAAAGGTAAGGAGCAAAGAGGCGATGAAATTATTTAAATGTAGGAAGGAGAATTGCCAGCTCTAAGCACTGGATGAGACAGTTGTCAAAGAAAATATAAAACATTAATTATGGGGGTGATGGGTGAGCTGGACTTATCATTTTTGACTCTTAAATGGGTAGCAGAGTTTGAATTTAGAGGAAAGGAGGCCAAAAAGTAGGACTTTCTACAGTCGAGCCTGGAAATATGGATGAGGTTCTCCCCAGGATGATGTAGAAGTGAAATACATGATGTTCAACAAGATTACAATCCTCTGAATAAAATTCTGAGCTCTAAGAATATATTTGCTGCTAGGATAACATTCAAAGTTTCATGGACACTGGCTATTCTTCAATTTTTTTTTCCTCCAAAGCGACGTTTGAAATGCAGATCAGTATTTTTCCACACAAATGGATTGGACTGCAGTGGAGGATGATTGCAATCCTACAGGAGTGGTGATGATGGAGGAGAAAACTATCAGTTACCAACAACGTGAAGGCTAATTGCTGAGAAACATGGAAGTACATTCAGCTTCTTTAACAGTTAAAGGGAAACAGGGACGGTACGAAAATTTACAGCAGCTGGAATCCACAAAGTGAGACTATATGTCCAATGCAAAGTCAGCTGATTTAAACAATGCAGTGCTTGCTGCATAAGATCATGCTTAGTTGAAAAGTCACTGTATTCATCTTAAAGTTTGCATCTGTGATCTTAGTAGGAGTGTAAAAAATATTTTTGTAACAGAGCTCAGTAAGTCAGCAACCATGAAGTTTTGATGAAGAGTCTCAGCCCAAAACGTTGACTCTTTAATCCTCTCCAAAGATGCTGCCTGACCTGCTGAGTTCCTCCAGCATTTTGTGTCAGATACAAGAGACTTACAAGTATGGGAGTGTTCAAATGATAGATTTGCTGCTCCAATGCAAGAACAGAGCAACTAGTATAGATGGGGGAGAATTAAACACCAAAGATGGGAATAAACTACATTCAAAATTCAAGTATTATTATGCTTCCAGCATAATCTTGAAGATCCAATTATCTATTTGGTTCTTGGAGATGAAAAGAGAGATTTCTCACCCTCCCTATGATCAAAATTATTCAACTAACTTAAAAGATTACCAGCAGAAAAAAACATGTTTGACATATTCCTTAAATAATTTATATTAAACCAAAGTTAATAGAGATATTTATTTTTAAATAGGGTGCAAAAGATGATGTTGCAGCAACAGTTTAGGTAAAATATTCAGGAATAAAGCTAGAAGGAGAAGGGGAAGGGGAAGGGGAGGAACTGGAAACAAAAGGGTAGGGTTCTGGATGACAATGTAAAGACTATGCATTAGCTTACAGAACTAAGTAGATTTAAACACAAGGGGTAAGAGTTTCAAATTTGAAGAACTTCGGGACGAAGTCAGTGATGTCAGTTAAAGAAAATAGTGATTGGTGTATAAGATTTGGTGCCTTAATTTAATGAAGGTGGTGGAGATTTGGATGAGATGAATATTTACCAAAAGTGATAGATTCATGGCCACTCAGGAGAGCAATAAACAGAGTTACATCAAAGTTTTAAAATATTTACAATATTTAAACAAGCTTATCATCTGAACAAATCTAAATCAATAGATTAATGTTGCATGAACCACTACACTACATGCTCTTTCATCTAAACCCATGAACAATTTATTCTGTCCTTATCCAGCACATACTTAACAACATGTAGTGCACCTCAGTTAATACTTGCATCAAATAAAATACCACCATAGCATCTTGAAATTAAAAATCATTGGACAAATATTACATGGATATCTCGAGCATTATTTAATAATTGAGTACCACATTCAAGGCTGAGCAGTGACGTGATTCAACACCTACCATTTTCTACTTTGCTCTTTGGATGTGGTCCACTGAAGGCCAAGAACTTGCTGGGAATAATCCAGTTAAAATCTCCGTTTTCTGCCCTCTGCAATGAAGTTAAAGGCAGTTATTTATTCATGAAACTTTGTTAGTCTTGAGGTAAATCCATCAGAAAAAGTAATCTCCTAATACAATAAAAAAAACACTAACCTCATAATGTTCATATTCATCTACGTCAAATGTATTAAAATTGAAGAAATCATATTGCACAGCCTAAAAAAAAGTGTACGTTAACAGATTAATAGTTAAGTCTAGCACTGTAACAAGTAAATTAACTGCTTCCTGAAATCTGCATTGAATTTGATATTTGTCAGTTTGTATAGATACCAACTCATATTTCCATTTCAGTACAAATTTCAGATGCACTTCATGCACAGAGCAGTGAATTCCTGAAGTAAATATTTTGGGAGGATAATTGAGGTGAACCTTTGGAATGCACTCAAAATAGTGCTACTTGATAGCAGTGGGAGGAAATAAGAATATTTCAAGTTTCTGTACAAGGATGAGTCATCAATTTTATTTTGAGTTTTTAACTGATGTGCAAAGTCTAGGTTAACAAAAGCTTCTTCAAACCATTATTAACGAGGTTCATCATTAAACCTTGCGTGACAATCAATGAAAAAGCAAAATGCCATGTTAGTTATTGATTCAGCATCTTACCTTACTAACAGCAAGTAAACAATCCAGAACTGTTAGCTTATATGTGCACGTGCCAAATGAGGCATCTCTGTAATAAGAAACATGTTAAGCTAATCAAAAAGTGAATAAGTCATATTTCTTCTATAAACAAACAGTATGTTGCATAATATTCATAGTCAGTGATTGATATCTGGAGCTTCTGTTTTTAAACCCATTCATGCCTGCAATATGACATTCAAGCATTTTGTTCATCTGGAACTATCATTTCATTTCTTTACTAATCCTGACACATTTGCTACTCTAAAATTGATCTAATCACTACTGTGTACGAACTGAAAAACAAAACATTGCAAAGATACCACAGTTTTCATTTCTACAGATTTTTAGTGACCACGGAAGCTTTACAAATTTGCAACTTCAGTTTATGTAGAAGCCACACATAATGACTAGTATTTCAATATTAAACCAAGATTACTTGAGTTTTTCTGCTTATAACCTAATGCAATCTCAAAGACCACCAAGCAAGGAACACCTGAACATGTACGACTAATTACAAAGAAGAAACATGGATATATATAAAAACTTATCACTCATCATTTGGACATCTTCACACATATTATCTTTATCTCCAACTTTCAGCTAGAAATCTGCAATCTGGCACATATTTCCACTCAATGCTAATCAATACAACTCTAGGGTGCTGTGTGTGGACACTCCCATCAAAATCACTCCTGAGTTGTAAAGTTCAGGAACTGGAACAGAATGATAGTATAACTTAACCTGCATATCACTGTAGTAATATAATCTGTGCTCCCTGTGTCTGGTCTTGTGATGTGTGTGCATTTCCATGCAAGTACATTTAGCTTTATCTTTTATTGTGCTTATCTGTATTCCTCATATACAGTTCTGTGCAAATGTCTTAGGCAACCTAGATTTTTTATATAAATTTTGTTTTAGATGTTTATTTTTTTATCTTCTGCATTAGTGTCAGTATTAAAGAGTAAATTTTTGATTTCCAAACATACATTGTCCAAAAAATTAAATGTTAGAGTTTTTTTGTATTTCGTTAAAAAAAGTAACATCAAGTAATAGACCACTTTTCAAATAAAACCTTGATTACTTTGTAGGTATATAGCCCAGTGTATGATTAAACAAGATAACAAACAGGTGCTAATGATGAATGACATATTGAGTTAAATGAACTGAACTGATTAACTGAAAATGAAAAGGATGGAGAAGAAATTGAACTGGGCAAAGGACCAACAAATTAAAATGTAAGGGTGCGGTAGATGTGACAGGTTAACCTTCAAATAATCAATTCTTACACCGGGGCAAGAGTGAGCATAGTAATGAGACACAAGATGGTCATCCTGCATCAGCAAGGTCTCTCCCAAGCAGAAATTTTGCAGCAGGCAGGAGTTTCAAGATGAGCTGTGCAAGCTCTTCTTAAGAAGCACAAAGAAACAGGCAAGGTTGAGACCAGAAATGCAGGGGTCAGCCAGGGAAACTGAGTGCAGCCGACAAGAGCGACATCAAACTCATGTCCCTTCTAAACCAGAAATCCAGCACTCCTATCAGCTCTGAGCTCGCAGAAACTACTGGAACTCAAGTACACCCCACTGTCTGGAGAAGCCTTATCAGAAGTGATCTTAATGGAAGAGCCAAAAAGCCAAGCAACTCACCTACGCACAAAACACAAGGATTGGGGTGTTGAACAATGGCAGCACATACTCCGAACTGACAAGTCAAAATTTGAAATATTTGGCTCAAACAGGAGGTAGTTTGTAGAAGAGCTGGAGAGTGCTACATGGATAAGTGCAGCCAGCAGTAAAACATGGCAGAGGGTCGCTGTAGGTTTGGGACTGCATTTCTGAAAATGGTGTTGGTGATCTGATCAGAATTAATGGAAACCTCAATGCTGAGAAGTATAAGCAGATTCTCATCCATCATGAATACCATCAAGGAGGTGTCTGATGGGTCCCAACTATATTCTGCAGCAGAACAATAACTACAAACACACAGCCAAGGTCATAAAGAACTATCTTCAGTGAAAAGAAGAATAAGGAGTTCTGCAATAGATGGTATGACGTCAACAGAGCCCTGATCTCAACATCATTGAGGCTGTCTGGGATTACCTAGAGAGACAGATGCAAGCAAGGCAGCCATAGTCTGCTGAAGAACTGTGGCAAGTTCTCCAAGATGCCTGGAACAACCTATAAGCCAAATTTTTTTTACAACTGCACAACAGTATACCTAAGAAAATGGATGCAGTTTTAAAGGCAAAGGTTTCAATAGGTACATTTAATGTCAGAGAAATTTATACAATATACATCCTGAAATTCTTTTTCCACCTGTAAATGGTGGTTACATTAAATATTGATTATAGTTTTTTTTTAACTGTTTACTGCTCTTTATAGTAATTTTTTTGATATTTAGAAACTTTTCATTATTTTTGAATGCATTTCACTTTACAGATTTATTTTTACATGTGCCTAAGACTTTTGCACAGCACTATACATTCTATGCAACTGGAGCTGCCATTAGGACACTATTCTCTCAGCACTGGTGACAGCACACTACTGGAAGCAAGTGTGTCAAGATTAAGGGGACTGTGGATATATGGTACACTTAGCTGTGCACCATTATTACTGAGCTGCAGTTTTGTTTTGCAAGTTAAGACTAGCTTGATCAAAAATGGTAGGTGTATTTCAGTGCCGGATTAACCTAGTAGCAAAAGTAGCATATGCTACAGGCCCTGCACTAAATGCTTGCAAGCTGCAGTCTGGTGAAATCAGCATCTCACCGTATTCTCACGACGATCTGGCAACGCTGTTGTTTTCATGTCGGGGGAGCTGCATGCTGCATGGTATGAGTGTGCAGGCGTGTGTTGGCTCCTTGCTGTGTCGTGGTGACCTTTGTGCTATCTCCCACGCTCCCAAGCCGCTGCAGCGTGCACTGTTACGCCGCTGGAGGGAGCGTCGCTGACTTTGTGCGCTATGTTTTGCCCTCTGGACCAGCTTTGTGAGGTTTTTAGATATGGAAGGTCATAGTGCTGAACAGCTCGCTCAAACTTTACTTGACTTTTTAAAGGAAAATGATATTGATATAAAAGACTGCCGTGGTCAAAGTTATGACAATGCCAGCAACATGAGTGGCAAGTATAGTGGCTTACAAGCACGAATTAAAGGCTGAATGAGTTTGCGGATTACATTCCATGTTTTGCACATTCACTAAATTTGGTTGGAAAATATGCTGCTGAATGTTGTCAAGAAGCATTAATTTTCTTTCAATTTGTAGAAAGCCCGTACACATTTTTTCCGCTTCTACTTATCGGTGGGATCTCCTTTCTGCTGCATTATCTGATGGTGGTGCTCATTTGCCCATTGTGAAAAGAATGTCAGATACCAGGTGGTCAGCTGGTGCAGATGCAACAAAAGCACTTTTACACAGCTTTTCTGCAATAAAACAAGTCTTGGATGACATTTCAAGTAAGAAGGCAGAGTGTCGACAATAGGCTTGTGGACTACTTTCAACCATGATAAAGCTGGAAACAGGAATAATGGTCATATTGTGGGATGAAGCATTACAGCATTTTCAAATGACCAGTGCTTCTTTGCGATCTTCTGGCCAAGACTTGAACACAGCTTGTGCACTCTATGAATCCTTGCATGGATATACAATAGACAATAGGTGCAGGAGTAGGCCATTCGGCCCTTCGAGCCAGCACCGCCATTCACTGTGATCATCCACGATCAGTACCCCGTTCCTGCCTTCTCCCCATATCCCTTGACTCCACTATCATTAAGAGCTCTATCTAACTCTTTCTTGAAAGCATCTAGAGAATTGGCCTCCACTGCCTTCTGAGGCAGAGCATTCCACCAGATCCACAACTTTCTGGGTGAAAAAGTTTTTCCTTAACTCCGTTCTACATGGCCTACCCCTTATTCTCAAATTGTGGCCTCTGGTTATGGACTCCCCCAACATCAGGAATATGTTTCCTGCCTCTAGCGTGTCCAATCCCTTAATAACCTTATATGTTTCAATCAGATCTCCTCTTATCCTTTTAAATTCCAGTATATTCAAGCTATGTGGTCTACTTTTTCAAACACTGAGCAAAAAGCCAAGGATCTAACTAAGTGTGAAGATTATCAACAACAAACTCGAAGAAAACACAAGCAAAATTGCGCGTATGATGATTTCAGTGGTTCCAGCACTCTTGATCCACTTGTTGAATCTCAAATGCCTTCTCAGAAGATTAAAAGCCAAACATTTCTTGCCATTATTGACAGCTTGCTTTCTGCTCTGTCAAAAAGGCAGAAAGCTTATCTAAAGGCGAATCGTGTTTTTGGATTCCTTCATCAGTTACAGTCGTTTATACCTGAAGAGATCGTAAAGAGGTCATCAAATCTTATTAAATCATATCTGGAAGATCTGGAAGAAAGTCTTGATGAAGAATTTGTGCAGTTTACTGAACTGTCAAAAACTGATCTTGCTTCTCATATTGGTGCCAAACAAGACCTTGTAGAGTTACAGTTGTACCGTTTGATAACTGACAATTCTTTGGAGTCGTGTTTTCCAAATGTAGAACATGCCTTGCTCATCTATTTGTCACTCATGGTTACCAAATGCAGTGGAGAATGCTCATTTTCAAAACTGAAAGGATTAAAAATGAACTAAGGTGCACCATGGGTCAAAACAGATTGAACAATCTCAGTCTAATGAGCACTGAACGTGAACTTCCGTGTGAAATAGACACTTCCAGTATCATCAATTTGCTCATGCCAAATCTAGAAAATGTAACTTTTAAATTGTAATTTTGTACTTTTCACATTTGAAATTGATACCTACATGTAAGTAATACTATTACTGAAGTGTCAGACATTTGTCATTATCTGGCTGTACTGTATAGCAAATGAAAAAATTGAATTACTTTACTATGCAAGTAAATAATTTATGTTTTAATACTTATGTGCATTTTTTAAAATTTAGAGCCCCTTTATAACATATGCTACAGGCCCCGCACTAGCTTAATCCGGCCCTGGTGTATTTGGACCATAAAGAACCTCCACACAGAAATAACTGATCCAGCAATGACTTCCAGACATGGAGTGAATTTCTGTAGAAGTCCTTCACTTATCTACAAGGTACGACCACTGAAGACACTAATGAAATTGATCCTCAGTAACTCTGATCACTGCCCATTTTGTTGTAACGGTTGATTTGCAAAACATCAACACTACTATGTAATCCCTCTTCTTTCCTTTACTCTAATTGTTTCCCCAATTGAAAAGCAAATTCTAAAAAGTATCCTCCTACAAATTTAATATTGCATGCCCAACAGCATTCAATAAAAGAGAAATAATATTTAGATGTCTGGAATTATTTACAAAGTTGTTAAATCTAAAATAAGGTTAAAAATGACTCACTTTGGATATGGTTCAAACTCCCTATGGGCGGAAGTTCCCACTTGCTTCAAAAAGGCAACAATTATACCTGTGCCTAAGAAGAATAATGTGAGCTGCCTTAATGAATATCGCCCGGTAGCACTCACATCTACAGTGATAAAATGCTTTGAGAGTTTGGTTATGACTAGACTCAGCTCCTGCCTCAGCAAGGACCTGGACCAACTGCAATTTGCCTATTGCCACAATAGGTCAACGGCAGATGCAATCTCAATGGCTCTTCACACGGCCTTACACCACCTGGGCAACACAAACACCTATGTCAGAATGCTGTTCGTTGAGGATAGCTCAGCATTTAACACCATCATTCCCACAATCCTGATTGAGAAGTTACAGAACCTGGGCCTCTGTACCTCCCTTGGCAATTGGATCCTCAACTTCCTAACCGGAAGACCACAATCTGTGCGGATTGGTGATAATATCTCCTCCTCACTGACGATCAAAACTGGTGCGCCTCAGGGGTATGTGCTTAGCCCACTGCTCTACTCTCTATATACTCGTGACTGTGTGGCTAGGCTTAGCTCAAATACCATCTATAAATTTGCTGATGATACAACCACTGTTGGTAGAATCACAGATGGAGAGGAGAGGGCGTACAGGAGCGAGATATACCAACTAGTGGAGTGGTGTCGCAGCAACAACCTGGCATTCAACGTCAGTAAGATGAAAAAGCTGATTCTGGACTTCAGGAAGGGCAAGACAAAGGAAAACACACCAATCCTCCTAGAGGGATCAGAAGTGGAGAGAGTGAGCAGTTTCAAGTTCTCGGGTGTCAAGATCTCTTGAGGATCTAACCTGGTCCCAACATATCAATGCAGTTATAAAGAAGGAAATACAGCGACATTAGGAGTTCGAAGAGATTTGGTATGTCAACAAATACACTCAAAAACTTCTATAGATGTACCATGGAGAGCATCTGACAGGCTGTATCACTGTCTAGTATTGCGGGGGTGGCTACTGCACAGGACCGAAAGAAGCTGCAGAGGGTTGTGAATTTAGTCAGCTCCATCTTGGGTACTAGCCTACAAAGTACCCAGGACATCTTCAAGGAGCGGTATCTCAGAAAGACACAATCCATTATTAAGGACCTCCAGCACCCAGGGCATGCCCTTTTCTCACTGTTACTATCGGGAAGGAGGTACAGAGACCTGAAGGCACACACTCAGCAATTCAGGAACAGCTTCTTCCCCTCTGCCATCTGATTTCTGAACAGACATTGAACCCGTGAACTCTACCTCACTTTAATATACAGTACACTATTTCTGTTTTTCGCATGATTTTAATCTATTCAATATACATATACTGTAAACTTATTTTTTCTTATTTTACCTTTGTTTCTTCTTCTTCTATATTATGTATTGCATTGCATTGAACTGCTGCTGCTAATTTAACAAATTTCACGAAAAATGCCGACGATAATAAACCTGATTCTGATTTGAAAGATACAACTGGCAGCTACGGTACATACTTGTTCAGCTACAAAAACTACGAAACAGCATGTAGGGGTTACTTGAAAACAAACCAAAACAGCTGAGGACTAAGCCAGCTCAATCAACGTGCTTCCAAATAATGAATTTCCAATTCAAAAAAGTATGTTTGATTCTATTATGTTTTGTAACTTCAAAACATTAAACTAATTCAAGAAAGATGCAGGGCATCTGAAAACAGGGGTGTAACTTCAATTTTACTTTTAGCAAGATGCATACATATCATATGGTAGCATGATGATGTATGAATTGTATTTATGCATATAACCCATAACAAAGTATTTAAATAAACAAGAATGCTTAATCAAGATTATTTGTAAAAAGATAGAAAAAAAGATTACCAAAATATTATTGAAATATTAAATATTCAACACTCCTCCCTGCTTAGCTATAAACTGCAATTCAATAGAGAATGCGTTTCAACTACATACACAATATATTATCTAATGCAACTACTATGTACAGACATCCACAACATAGCAAATTTTAAATTGTCCCATTCAGGCTTAAAGGTTTAATCACGGTGGAGAATTTCCTACTCTTGTGGGATAACATCTTTCCTAACAAGGGGGAACACTCTGCTTGGCAGGTGAGACTTGTGTCTGTGAAAACAATCTCAGGTTCTGGGGCATCCGCCGTGATGATTGTAGGAGGTTGACTCAGACCGCAGGAAGTTATTCTGACAGCTCTGGACACCTTCTTCTCCTTTTCTCTCTTTGGATCTACTTCAATCTGTTTCTTTTTCTTTCTCACATTCCTTCTCTCTTTTGCACTATTCTTTACCTCCATCTCTTCCCTCCTTTTTCTTCTTCTAGTTCGTGGATCTTGATCTTGGGAAGGTCCATTTACTTCACTGGAGTATTCTCTTATTAATCCTTCTATTGCTCCCCTTAAGATCTGATCTCTTCTCTTGGTATCCTCATCCACAACATCATCTGATGAACCCTCTGTTTACGTATCTCCATTAACTCCTTTCTTTATTGCCTTCCATTCATCCAGCTGGGCTTTGGTCTTTGCATCCAGTTTTACAAGCAACTTTTTGTTTCTCACTTGAAGTTCATGCATTAACCTTAATGCACGCAAAGTAGAGTCTGGTTTTTTATATTTGCAAAAGCTGAATGCTTGCAACTTTCCTGAAGCTCCCTGGACTCTCTTTCAGCTTAAAAGCAAGCCATATTTCGCAGGTAACTGCCTGATTAACATAACAGAAGCTTTCTTGGATACATTGCCTACGAAAACTATTGTAGTCATACCACTGGTTTCGACACTTTTACACTTCTGAGAAACATGGTTCTTCCATGGTCCAATCTGCTTTCCAACCAGAGGTTTGTCCTTTGTTGTGCAACGGTTCATGGTGTAAGGCAGGGGTCCCCAACCACCCAGCTGCGGACCGGTACCAGGCCGCAAAGCATGCGCTACCGGGCCGCGAGGAAACGATATGATTTGGCGATATGAGTCAGCTGCATAGTCATAGTCGTACTTTATTAATCCCGGGGGAAATTGGTTTTCGTTACAGTTGCACCATAAATAATAAATAGTAATAGAACCATAAATAGTTAAATAGTAATATGTAAATTATGCCAGTAAATTATGAAATAAGTCCAGGAGCAACCTATTGGCTCAGGATGTCTGCCCCTCCCAGTGAGGAGTTGTAAAGTTTGATGGCCACAGGCAGGAATGACTTCCTGTGACGCTCTGTGCTGCATCTTGGAGGAATGAGTCTCTGGCTGAATGTACTCCTGTGCCCACCCAGTACATTATGTAGTGGATAGGAGACATTGTCCAAGATGGCATGCAACTTAGACAGCATCCTCTTTTCAGACACCACCGTGAGAGAGTCCAGTTCCATCCCCACAACATCACTGGCCTTACGAATGAGTTTGTTGAATCTGTTGGTGTCTGCCATCCTCAGCCTGCTGCCCCAGCACACAACAGCAAACATGATAGCACTGGCCACCACAGACTTGTAGAACATCGCCAGCATCATCTGGCAGATGTTAAAGGTCCTCAGTCTCCTCAGGAAATAGAGACGGCTCTGACCCTTCTTGTAGACAGCCTCAGTGTTCTTTGACCAGTGTTCTTTGGCATCTTTCCTCATTCCCTGACACGCCCACTGTTGAGCTTGAACGCATGCGAGGTCATTACCCGCGCGTCCTCCATGTCAGCGCAGGAAGGAGATCAACTCCTCGAGCTTGCAAATGACGGCGGGCTGAAAAGTACGTTTGACATAACATCTGTACCGGCATTCCGGATCAAAGTCAAGGCTAAATATCCTGAGACAGCCACGAAAGCACCGAAAACGTTGCTTCCATTTCCAACATATCTCTGCAATGAATGCAACGAAAACTAACTTGCGTAATAGACTGGACATAAGGAATCCCCTTCGAGTATCGCTGTCTCCCATCATCCCTCGATAGGACCGTCTTGTTGCAGGGAACAAGTATTCAACCCAGGGCTCCCACCGATTCAGCGATATTGGTGTGTTGCAATGATTTCATATGTTCATATGGGGAAAATATGTGTTGTGTGTTTAATATCCAAACGTTACTTAAAATGTTATGATGCTATTGACTTACAAGTGACTTAACAATTACAGCACGGAAACAGGCCATTTCTGCCCTTCTAGTCCGTGCCGAACGCTTAGTCTCACCTAGTCCCACTGACTTGCACTCAGCCCATAACCCTCCATTCCTTTCCTGTCCATATACCTATCCATGTTTTTTTAAAAATGATAATATCGAACCTGCCTCTACCACTTCTACTAGAAGTTCGTTCAACACTTACTTCAAGCTCCCCTGTCCTCCCCTGGTAATTGACTTATCACTATATTCATGCGTGGAAAATATGCGCTATGTGTTTAATATTAAATTCATTAGAGAAACCCTTTAGACACGAAATTGAAAGTATTAACCACTTATCACCTATATTCTGGTCGCGATTAACACCACCGCCGCCCCAACAGAATCGCCAAAAAACATTTGTACAAAAAAAAGGCATGTACACACATGCGCAAGTCATGCATGCGCACTGGTGCCCGCGCAAGGCTTCGTGGTCATTGTAGTTTTTTTCTCGGGGTAATCCCAACATATTTGACTGCTACTCTTGTCCGTTGGCAACCCTTCACCCCCACCCCCGGGTCGGCCGGTCCACAAGAACATTGTCAATATTAAACTGGTCTGCAGTGCAAAAAAGGTTGGGGACCCCTGGTGTAAGGCATGGAGACAGTTGTGACATCCTACAATACCTTTCTTAATTCGCTTTTGTATGGCTTCATAGCAGGAAATGTGGCATGCAAATGGTTGATGGATCTCCAATCTAGTCGTCTCAGCCAATCATGTTCCCACAATGCTGGTCCTTCTGTTTTTACCACATACAAGGTCAATGTGGCTTGTTGGTTGTTCACAGTTACAAATGGTTTTTCCCACAGGAATTACCTTTTCTCCAGTACAAGTTCTTAAATTGGATATCTGTAGGTTTCAGTTTGTTATCTTTGAAATGCCTCTCAAACTCATTTTGTGGAATGACTGGAACAGCTGAACCAGTATCTAATTCCATCTTAATTAATTTTCCATTCACTTCTGGCATAAGCCAGATTGCTTGCCTATTGCTAATTTTCACACTGTAAATCTCAAGGCTACACAATCCTGCATCGCTCTCACCATTATCAGACTTTTGACCAACAGCATGCAGATTAGTACTCGTTTTGAAACTGCAATTTGACTTTCTAGGTTTTTCTCTTCCCGGAGCAGTCCATTTATTTTTATCTGCCCAACGTGCTCTTTGTATCTGTCCTACTTCATTGCATTTTCTGCAAGTTTCGCCTTTAAATCTACATTTGTTTGGCATATGTGAGTGCCTGTCAACAGTAACACAATTTGTTCGACCAGGCCAGATGTAATTTTGTTCACGCTCAGTTTCATTGCTGACTGCAACTCAAAAGCATCTCTGTTTTTCCCCATTGAAACATCAATTTCAATTGCTCTTTTGAATTCAAGTTGTGCTTCAGTTAGAAGCAGTTTCTGAATGCTTCCTTGTAATATTCCACAAACTAAATGACCTCTCAGTGCATCATTAAATCCATCACTGAACTGACAATGCTCAATCTCTTCAATTCAGACACGTACACTGAAATAGGGTATCCCTTCCTTTTCACTCCGCTTATGAAATCCAAAGCATTCTGCAATCAACAATGGTTTGAATTCTAGATGTTCCTGCACTACTTTCACGATAACAGCAAAGCTAACTGTGGCTGGTTTGGTTGAAACAGTTAAACTTCTGAGCAAACTGTATGCCTTTAAACCTAATAAACCCAGCAAAATTGGTGCTTGCTTCTCATTGGTTATTTCATTTGCTTCAAAATACTGTTCCAATAGCTCAGTATACATGAGCCAATTACCCCTTTGTGTAATCATGTTTGTCGATCTTTCTAATGTAACCAGCCATTTCAGATTTTTTAATGATTATAATCACCCAGCACTCACTCTTTAAGAACCCCAAATTCTTCCATTTACTGACTTTAAAAAATTGATCACGTCTCTCTTTCTGAATACTGTCTCTCCACATGCTGGGCTGCACTAAGCTGTTGTTGGTTTATTAGGAATGTCTCGCTGGCTCTAAAGGGTTTGCACCAACTCGTGTTCGTTTGAACAATAACAAGTCACCAATGTTATGTTTTGTAACTTCAAAACTTTAAACTAATTCAAAGGAAGATGCAAGGAGTCTGAAAATACAGGTGTAGCTTTGAGTTTACTTTTCGTGAACGCATGTATCATGTGGTAGTTTGATGACATATGCAATTAACATATAACCCATAATGAATCATTTAAGTGAACAAGAATGCTCGATATAAATATATCTATACACACACACATACACAAGATTATATTAAAATATCATTGAAATATTAAATACACAATATATCCTTTGTGATGATTCCAGCAAAGACAAACAATTTTAAAGTGATAAAAAGAAATTAATGAAAGTAAATTAGTGGTATAGTGATCATAGCATTCAAATGAGCGTAACTAAGCATTCTAATTAAAGATATAACTATGCGCTACTACAATACAGACAGAAAATAGATACATGGCTCTGAAGCAGCATTCATCTACAAGTGTTTAGCAAGATGATCTCAGTATTATTCTTGTTTTTGTTGACAAATCCCAGATTTCCAATCCCATATTAAAAGGTTGGTAACAGAAGCATCCAATCTTCGTGAGCCAAAGGAAACTGCACCAGCAATTTACCTCTCTTTCTCTGATGGCAGTGAGCCAAAGTAATAGTCGCTACTGAAGTGTAGCATTTCATACTACTAAAAGTTTTATTTGCACATTTATGAGATGATTCCTGATCAGGACTGTAAACTATTTAGTATCCATCTCAAAAAAGGGAATTAAAGACAGTTACCTGAAGGATTGATATATATTATTCCCTCCTACCAATAATCGGTAGGTTTCCTCTGGAGACTTCTTCAGGTAGATTACCTAAAGGAAACAAGATTAAGCACATGAAATTTTCAAAATACATTTGCAGCAATTTTAGTGACATTTCAATTACAAAGTCAAATTCACACATATAAATTTCTATTCTTCGGTTATGCCTTCTGAAGTAAATTAAAATTAGCATTCTTTTCAGACTGTAAATTAGAATGTAAATTAAATCTGTAAGAAAACCCCTTTCGGAATATACAACAGCTAAGCACATTTATAAACTGGCTGAAGATCACTACGATTAGAATACCACGGAAGTAATATTATCCTATGTGGACTGTAATGAATAAAAAAGTTCTATTATGTTTGGGCTTCATAATATATGATCAGTCTAGTATCATTCACCGCAGATCAATAATAAAGTCAATAAAAAGCGTAAGTAAATCTATCTTAATTGAAATTAAGTTTGTGATAGTGGGGGCTTAACATTCTTGCAGTGTGATTTAATTTCCTACTGTAGAGTGATTTGTTAACCATTCCATCATGGTACCTACCATAAAAGGCAGATAGATTGCAGAGTAAAATGCACGAACTAAATAAAGGCTTAGATGAAAGCTAAAAATAAACGAGTACATAAGTGTTTTTATTCTTCTGACGCACACTTTATAATCAAAGTCTTTCAAATTCCTGAAGGGCCAGTTAAGAGCTAAAATACAAAACTTTCCATTAATTAATGTTTAAATCATTCCTTATACAAATATAGGACAAAATTCTAGTTTGCTCCAACTAGGAATTGCTGTGTTTAATCACAAATGTCAGTTACTCCCATAAGCACCTGATTTTTTCAAAAGGAACACACAACAGAACAAATATGAAAATGATCAGAATACAGGTCTTCAAACAAATTCAATCCCCTAATGTGAAGAACACAAGCTCTCTGGCAGCAGATTATAACAAAATACTTCGCTATATGAATGCAAACAATAATCTAGTGTTGAATAGGAGTCCCTGAAAATGCTCTCGTCTCACAGTGATCTAACTGATTTCTTTGTTTATTTTAGCAGTTCTATCACAAGCCATGAATTATCAACAGCAAACTTACTGTTGTCTCTATTGACAGAGTGATCCAGAAATATTAATTCACACTATTGGCTATAGCATTCAAACAGTTGTAGCCTCTGCATTTTACAGCTACTTAAGTTCAACATTTTATACCTGCAACATTACTCATCTAAAATTAAAGCTGACAGTAATGGCCCACTAGAGGGTAGTTTGTCTGCAAGGTCAACATCATGGTCCAGCAGTCCTGATTGAGCCTAATCCAGTGGTGTACTAAAAATAATTTGCACCATGTGAAATTCCACTTTGGAGTCTCTGGATTCCAATATTTTGTTCATAATTCACTTCGTAGCATATTATTTGTGTTTTATTCTCATGGACTATCACCAGAGTGCAGTCCTCTGTCCTGAGGTCACTGAGTAGCTCTCACATTAGAAGAGCAAGGTTCTGAGAGCATATTAGTTTTAGTAGGGGCAAACACACATAAACAGAAGAGTTATGCAATACCAGACATCCCACTTCTCCCGGAAGTGCCGGGAGTCTCCTGCATATTAATAGTGGCTCCCTGATGCCCGCAAATTATATACAATATCATGGAAATCAATTTTTTTGAGAGCGAGCGAGCGAAAGCAAGAGAGCGTGTGAGAGACAGAGAGCACAAGAGTGCGTGAGAGAGAAAGCAAGAGAGCACATGAGAGAAAGCAAGAAAGCAAGAAAGCGCACGAGAGAAAGCGAGAAAGTGCGCGCGCGAGAGAGATTGCGAGAAAGCAAGCAGGAGCGCGAGAGACAGCAAGAGAGCATGAGAGAGAGAAAGCAAGAGAGCGCGAGAGAGCACGCGAGAGAGAAAGAGTGCACAAGAGAAAGCGAGAAAGCAAAAGAGCGCATGAGAGAAAGCGAGAGAAAGAGCGCGTGCGAGAGATCGCGAGAAAGTGAGAGCGCGAGAAAGCAAGTGAAAGAGTGCCAGCGTCTGCAAGTGAGACAGCGAGAGAGAGAGAGAGAAAGAAAGAAAGAGCGCCATGGCAAAGTGTTCCAAAAAAAATATATAAAATGTACGTCACCCCCAGACTACACTAAAGTGTAACCCTGCGTAATAGGGGTCAAAAATAATGACAGTGTTGCTCGCTGCACTGTTTGCAACAGTGACATTTCTATTGCCCATGGTGGGTTAAGACTGTAAAAGGCATGTTGAGGTGAGTTTAACAGGTGTCATTCGTTCATTAGCATAGCTAACATTATTTAAACTAGCTGGCTAGCTGCTAAGGAGCTACTCTATTGCAGACATCCCACCTCTCCCGGAAGTTCCGGGAGTCTCCCGCAAATTGATGGTGCTACCTCCCTGAAATGAGTTTTTTGCAGTGTGGGATGTCTGCAATACTCCTATTTGTTTTCTCCTACAATATCCATTCCACAATATTAATAAAGCTATTTTGTCACAAATGTGTCATTACAGATAGAGCATGCCCAACATAATATACAGAATAATATCTCTATGAATGTTATAGCTTTTAGCAATATCTTGGTGTTTCCAGCACTTTATTCCACTCATATCCCCTTTCCCAGTTAATCAAGTAAATAACCTCCTTCATTTCACCCAGATTACCTATTTCTACCTCAATTCTTCTTCCATCTTCAGGCTTAACTTCCTTAACAGTTTCAAAGTAGCATCATTTATACACTTCAATTTTCCAGAAAATCAACATCAAATCAGACCATACGGAAGGCTGCTGCCACAACGTTATTGACTTGTCAATACGATGGAGAAACAATGTTTAGCTTCTGCCTATAAAGCAGAACGATATGTCAAGTTTAAAGCACTGATGAACTACTGAGCCACAACTAACCTCAAAGCAATAACAAGTTTAGTCACTTTAGCTAAAGTTATTAAAATATATGCCAGTATTATTTCAGATATTTAGAATTTTAATCAGTCAGTGCAGGAAAGAAAGTTCTGCGAAGAAAAAACATCTATTTTAACTGATACAAAATGCTAATCAGAAAAAGAAATCATGTTTAACTTGGTGGAACTGCAGTTATCGATGTTCTACTGTTAAACACAGGAATATTGAAAAAGAATAGAAACTTTCTGCATAAAATGACTTGCTTAATCCAAAGTTAGAGAGACACAGAGAAATACAGCATGAAAACAAGGCACTTTTGACCACTGGGCCTGTACTAACCAAGTTATTGTTAAGGAATACACCAACTGTTTATTTTTTTTGTTTTGCAGGAAAACCTAACTGAAGTAATTACATAATGTAAAATTTGAGGATATTGTTAGTAGGCAGAATGGAAAAGAAGGGCAGCAGGTTTGATAATAAATGACAAATCTCAGACAACAGGAAGAAATGAGGAAATGAACTTGGTTCACAAAGTTAAACCAGTTAGGGTAGAAATAAGGAATAACAATAAGGAGAAAACACCTTTGGAAGCAATCTATTGACAGTAGGCTATTCTGTTGAACAGACCAAAAACTGAGAAGTAATACAGGCAATACAACAGTAATGACAGACTTTAATCATCATAAAGACTGGCCAAATCAGACAGCAAATATCATCTCCAAAAGATGAATACAAGAATGTATTTGAACTACTTCCCCAAAACAATACAGTGTGTATCCAGCTTGCAAAGGTAAAAGTTTCTCTCTTGGGCGGGGGGGGGGGAGGGGGAGAGGGAGAGAACTGGAGGTCGGTGTCTGAGCAGAAGACTGGTGTGTCGTGAGAGATGGAAGATCTAAGGCTGTGTGCCCAGTGACCTGAGATCTTTGAGCACAGAGCTCGGAAAAAGCGATGCAACAGACTTCTAACATCATAAACCAGGGAGTCATTTGTTATGTCTTCCCTCTCACTGTGAAACGGAGACTCCTCTTTCTCCCTTATTAGGGAGAGAGAGAGAGAGATAGAGAGAGATAGAGAGATAGATAGATAGATAGATAGATAGATAGTGGTATGTTGAATGCCGGGTGAACAATGTAGTCTTTGGAGTACTGTACTGCAAGTCTGTGCCTTTGCTGTTGACTTGCTCATGCTTGAGGGCTCGGTGGTGGGTGCAGATGCTTTTTTAAAAATTACCGGTGGGGGGGAGGGGGAATTGTTGCTTGCAGCCGCTTACGGGAGGGAGGGGAGCTGGGGGGGGGAATTTGGGGATCTAACATTTAACTGTCATTCATTCTTTGGGGCACTCCTCTGTTTTCATGATTGGTTGCGAAGAAAAAGCATTTCAGGATGTATATTGAATACATTTCTCTGACATTAAATGTACCTTTGAAGATTGACCCATAAAGTTGCATAACTAGGTTACAAGCATAAACTAGCAAGAAATGTAATAACAGATAGAGAAAGCTACAGAGAAAAACAGTAACAAAAATAGTGCTGACTCAGAAAGTGAGGCATGGTGATATATGGGGATATTTTGTGTATGCCTGACATAAATTGACATGGAAAGTAGTAAATAAGCAAGAAGCAAATGAGAATAAGAAACTTAAAATAATGATTACTAGAGCAAAGGTTTCCAGGAAACCAGTATGATTAAGGGCCGTCAAATCCCCTGGGTCTGCATCCTAGGATTCAAAAAATATATCTGCAAAGATAGTCAATGTATTGGCTGTTATCTTCCTAAATTCCCAGATTCTGGAAAGGTTCCAGTTGCTCATAAAAATGTCAATCTGACTTTTCTATATTAAAAAGGGGGGGGGATTATATGGGTTAATTAGCCTGTTGCTGTGTCTGTGCAGATATATTTTTATGCATGATAATGGGGCACATTGATGAGGTTTTATCATTCTGCACCTTTCAATGCAGCTTTATCTAAATGGATTTACATCTAGCAAATTATCTGAGGATTTAGAATGGATAAAGGATAGCCAATGAACATAGTGAACCTGAACTTCAAAAATGCATTCAATGAAAATATTATGCAAAATACTAATGCAAATAATTAAAAATAATTTTCAAAACTGTAGAAAATAAATTGTGAGGAGATCAAAATGTTGTAAGGGATAAAATCAAGACAGAAGAATTTTGCTGCAATTCTATACCCCAGTCAGCTATGGGCATGACATCTTTTCATTAAAATTTAAAGCACCGTACCATGCTTTCATTCTCAGCCTTCATGCCATTGTTCCTGTAAAGGCTGCCAAATAACAGAAACCTTATTTTCCATTTCCTACATTGATGTTATTCCAACCATAAATCAGTTTCTCATGTTCTATCTTGCCTTCATTCAACCTATTCTGCTTAACTCTGTCATACAATTATCCCTGCAAATTCTCAACTATTTAAGCTTATGGTACCTCATTTTACTATGATGAAAAAAAAAATCACCATTCCAATATTCCTCTCTATTACTCTTGTCTGACTATGTGCCAACTTTGTTTTTCTATTTCATTTAGTATTCAGTTCATCCCATTTCCTGTCTAAGTTTAATCAGTTTCATACACTTTAAATATAATTCTTTCAAATGTATATTCTAACACAGTATTTTATAATTTTTTTAAATAGATAAATTTACTGTTGATTTTCCAAGCTGCCAGCAAGTAAAATTAAATTGTCTGGATTCTGAAACCAACTAGTCCTGGACGCCGGCTGTAACCTACTTTAAAACTATCATTATTGAATGTCCTCAAGAATGCAGATTTGGCAGCTAGAAAATTGCTGTGCTCACTTTTTCTCATCTAGTGCTAACAACATTTTGCATTGATCCATTTCAATTAAAAATGTTCTGCTTTTCAGTAGAATGACTGGTTGTGTTTGGGATTTTTTTAAATTTGTTTTGGTCTTAATGGTCCTAACTCCACAATCAGCACAGGGTCACCATAACCAAGCTTGATCCTATCCTCACCATAAGAATCATTCCCATTTGGTATCAAACAAATACAGACCTCTTCCACGTAAGTGGTACAGCAATAATGCAACAACTTTCCAAAATTTTCATAAATAAAAATAAAGTTTGCAATTAATTTCTTTAAATAAGTTGTGTTTAACAATGGCTACTCTGAATATTTGGGTACCTCATTAACAGTGTCTTTCAACAATGCTATTCTAAACTTTCTTTGCTTGCTTATGTATTTACTTATTGACATTCAGTGTGGAGTAGGCCTTCCAGCCCAGCGTTCCCCCAATTTAATCCTCGCCTAATCACGGGACAATTTACAATGACTAATTAATCTACCAACTGGAATGTGGGAGGAATGTGGGAGGAAACTGGAGCATTGAGAGGAAACCCGCGTGGTCACGGGGAGAACATACAAATTCCTTACAGGCAGCAGCCTTGGGTCCTTTGTTAATTCCATTTTGTTCTTGCTTTCCAAGACCACAAATCAATGCATTGAAAATCCCCAAGAACAATACTGGTTGCAAATTCACAAGTTTTCTTCAAATGCTTCACAAAATCAACATCAAATATGAATATTCATCTCAGGACAGGATTCCAACCACACTTCCCTCTCCCCACCCACCATCAGACATGTATATGTATGGATATTATAATTATGAACAATAGAATGGTGTTAGACAATAGAGAATAAAAAGGGTCTTGGAATAATTTTGGTGTTCCATGCCAAATTACGTTTGTAATGAACTCAACACAAATGCCAGCAGAGAAATTATAATGGGACTCAGAGTTTACATTGAAAATTTAGATAAGAACCAAACTGTCTGCCTTTAATATTTTCCCTGCCCATCTCAGGCACTAAAGCTCAATAGTTAGATATGGCTCATTGCACGTTATTTAAACTCAGCTAAGAGAAGAGAGCCAGTTGAGGAAACAATAGAAAAGTTGTCAAATTTTTACATGTAATACAAGCAAAAATTGTAACTTACATTCCTATACATGACATAGGAATATAAAGAATTATTAACTAATTTAACATAGTGAACTTAGAACACTAAAGAACTTGACAGTGAAAAGCATTTAACTCAAATGTCCGAGACTTGGAAGAAGTAATAGAGGAAATTGCTACTGAAAAAGGATATGAAAGTCTTGGTATTAAATATTGACTAAACTCTAGTTTATTTGACAATTGGGAATACAGACTTTCCTTCAGCACTCAAGGAGTTTGCATAGTGGTTTCTAAGCATGTCATCCTAACGTGTACTAGTCTTTGTTGAGCAGAGGGAAACTAAAAGCAGGAGCTTTAGCCATCATTTTCCATTTCCCCCTGACTACAGGCCTGGCTCTGGTGGACTAAAGCACTGGCATCGTGGCACTGTTGTTTAAATAAAGTAAATAAATACAATTTTACCCAAATTGTATGCAAAAATTTTGAGGGTCAGTTTAAACCATTAATTGCAAAGAGAATTATTTCAATAGGCTCTGTTCTAAATTTAAAATGGGTTACTACTAGATTAGGAATTAAGGCAGTACTTTTGTTATCATAGAGGCTGGGCTTTTTTGACAATGCTAGTTTTTCTATCAAAATGAGAAACTATGAACAGAATGGCTAAATAATGAAACAATATTTCCATTAAAAACTGTGACCACACAAATTGCAAAGGTCCCTTTTTAATCTCTTTCAGCTGAACAAAGCAGCAGTTCTATTTCCTATCATTAAGTTTGATTAATATGCCTTTCCATGCCATATGTATCTTTAAGTTTGTTCTATCTCTTTTTCTCTTATCATCTTTTTTCAGAAAAATATACAATCATTGTTTTTAACACGCCCATTAACGTAGCCCAGCATGTGAAACCAGTTCCAACAGATGGGGCGAATGAGATCAGCAACAAGACCCAATGGCCAAGAAGGTGGTGTTGCAAGGACATAGCAAGGCATAGAAGGCGTCATGGCTGTCCACTGCAGCCGAGGAAGTCTCCAGTCATGACGATTTTTTGTACCATTAGACCAAGATTTTTGAGGCTGACAGAATGAACTGCCCAGTGTAACAGCTTTAAAACTCCTCCCGCACAGGTTTTGACATCACTGTTGGAAATGATAGACAACAACATACCAGAACATGATTTCTATTGAAATTCAAACCACAAGCTCCAATGTGCTCTAAGTTTGGAGTGAGAAGATGGGTCATTGCAAGGGTGTGCAAGTGGGATAAAGAAAAACAATGTTGGTTCTCACCCTGCTCTTTCATGGTTTACTTGTTATATTCTAACAATATCCACGAAGGTCATTAATGAAAACAAATTGTTTGGAATTATGACAGTATTACATATTCCTCAGCATCATATTTCCCTCCAGAAGTCCTAATTCAGACAAGTAGAGCACACGTAGTTCATTGAAAGCTCTATAGTATCTCTATACGAGAATGATTACAGGGGGAAAAAAATCCAGGAATGAGCGGGTTTTACTCTATGAGGAACATCTGGCGTCTCTTGGGTTGTATTCCCTGGAGTTCAGGAGAATGAAGGGGGATCTCATAGAAACGTTCCAGATGTTAAAAGGCCTGAACAGATTAGATATGGCAGTTATTTCCCATGTTAGGGGAGTCTAGGACAGGAGGGCATGGCTTCAGGATTGAAAGATGTCCATTTAGAACAGAGATGCAGGGAAATTACTTTAGTCAGAGGGTGGTAAATCTGTGGAATTTATTACCACGAGGGGCTGTGGAGGCCAAGTCATTGGGTGTATTTAAAGCAGAGATAGATAGGTTCTTGATTAGCCAAGGCATCAAAAGATATGGGGAGGAGACAGGAGAGAGGGGGTGACTGGAGGAATTGGATCAGCCCATGTTTGAATGGCAGAATAGACTCGATGGGCTGAATGGCCTACTTCTGCTCCTATATCTTATGGTCTTATACTTGGAGCTCAAAGCCCAGAAAATAAAAATCATTAGATGGAAGAGGATGAAGGAGCAGGACGATTTATCAAGCTCTCGAGGCTAAAACTCAACCATGGGCATTTAAACCTCTTGGTTACTGGTCTTCTAATCTTATTTTTGATTAAGTGAAAATAATTTAAAATACATCTTTAAAAGATTTATATTAGTGTCAGGATAACATCACAGAATATGCTAGGATGTAAATGTCATCACGAAATTAATCGTTCAGATGTGGGTAACTTAAGCAAGTACACCAAAACAACTCATGTTTGTTCAGAAATGCCACTGGTACTCATTCAATAGCCTACTAAAGTTCAGTACCCAAAGACCTCGGATTACATGATGCAGAAAATAAAGAATTAGTTTGTTAGGTAAAAATGCAGACTATTCCATTGAATGCTGGCAATAATGGTTTTTTTTTCCCTCTATGATTATAATCAGAGACTAGTTCAACAAACATTCCATTCTTCTTCAGAAGAATTATTCCTTTCTATTGGAAAACACACAACTCGACACTTATTAGCATTCATCCCTCATTCACATCAGAACAACCAGTTATACGCATATATCTTTAGGCTGAATAAGCGATTACCCTTAAAACACGCTTATTTTATCTGCCTGAATACAACTATCATATTTTAATTAACTTTGCAAGGCACAGAATATCTAACACAAGCATTCCACAAATTATCTGATCATCCATTTTAGAGAAATCAAAACACTTACTGAAAAGGACCCAATGAGGACTGCTGAATTTGCCTGTTTCTTCTGATCACTTCCTGTGTAGTGAACAATTTTTTTCCTTCCCAAGGTAAAAGACTATAAACACAAAAAACACAAAGTGAATTATTATGCATGGTCATAATCTCCAACGAGAAAATATTAGGAGTATGTTTGCTTCCTGTTGATGTACTTAGTAATTTTATTAAAAGCTTGACTAAAACGCTTTAATCTTCTGCGTGCTACAATACCCCAGCAACAGGTGATGGTGCCTCACAATTCCAAGGATCTTGCCATCAGATTCTGTCTCTGTGTATTTACATAATCTCCCTGTGCCCCAGGTTTCCCTTTGGACCTCTGGCTTCCTTCCACATGCCACATGCTAGATGGTAGGAGCACTTTAAATTGGCATTTGTATATCTCCCTGACAGGAAAAGGAGATGAGAACAATGGAAAATAGCTTTAGTGTACATGGGAGCTTGATGGCTCACATGCATGTAGTGGATGGTAAGGAAGCAAGCCAGTGCCAATCATCAAAAGTAAATGAAATTTGATCAGAGCAAATACTTGAATTCTTAGTTTAATGTCAAACAGTTTCTCAATTTCTTTACATAAACTTTCACGTCTAGGTTTAAATTAGAAACTCATGTAAACCTTTCCTTAGTCCCATCAGTGCTCTCCCACCCCACCAGTGGTGCTAAGCATGACCTGAGAGAACCTTATGTTTCTACAAAGTAACACATGTGAGTTTCTAATGTAAATAGGAATTGGCAATGATCATGGAGATAAAGACACATTGAATAAATGGGAAGTTGAATAAACCAGAAGTTGCTTGTGTTGGTAAGTTACAGCACTTCCTAACGTGATCTCCCTCTTGCACATGCAAACTGACCACTCTACTCCTGTTCCTACGTCTTCCGCTCCTTACCCCCCCCCCATCATGTTCTTGCTTCAGTTACCATTTTTTTACGGAATACAATGGGAGGTGGAAAGCTTATGAAAGCTAACATCAATTGCTGGGAACTGGAAGTGAAACAGGGGATGCCAGCACAAATATATCTTCCTTTCCATTCCCACTTCATCATGCTTTCATCCATCACTACTTCTGTGTGTTTGATTTTTTTAAACTTAACAAATATCCAAGATACATAGAATGTCTATATTTAATGCTATTGTAGAATATACCACCTTTTAAAAAGTTTAAAACTCTTAATTTGGACATAAATTTCAGTTACCAAGGTAAGTTTTGGGGTACATGGAAAACATTGTGATAACACAGTGGCAAAATAACAATTTATCATAAATTCTCATGACCAATTACATAAGAAATAGAACCAATCAGCCATGTGCTTCAGTTCATTGCCAATTCCTAGCTCATTTCCCATACATTCCCCTTATTCTATACTTATCTTAGTACCTTAAAATCTCTTGATCTCAGCCACAAAGATTCAATGAGTAAGCTTTCACCGATCCAGGAGTTAGAGAATTTCAACAATTTACAGCTCTGCATGAAGAAATCCCTCCCATCTCGGTTCTAAATAACTGACTCTTCCCTTGTGACTTGGTCCCTAGACAAACTCTCCAGTTAGGTAAACAGCTTCTGCTTTTACAATACAGTTTAGATGTTGATATCTCAAGGAGATCATCTCATTAATTCCCATCAGTATCAGCTAACCTTATTCAAACATTTTACAGAGAACAATATCCTTATCTCCACAATCATACAGTCATACACATGCAAACAGGCCAGTCACCACACTGAACACAGATCAGCCATCAATCTCTCACTTGGTTTTAATCCTCCACTGATCCCATTTTATCCTCATTACATTCCCATCAAGTCCCCCCACCCAATATTCTACCTGCACACTAGAGACAACAGTGGACAATTAACCTACTACTTTATCAATTTAGTGAATCTATGCTGACCAAAAGCGGACACAGAAATCCAGAGAAAGCTGACAGTGGGCATTCAGCCATCAATTTTTATTATGAATCCATTCCAAATATCTATTGCCATTCAAACATAAGAACTAAACTAGTTTTGAAATAAAATAGTCCAATTTACAAATCACTTTTGACTGGTCTAAGTGCTTACAGAAGATGAGCTGGGGCACAGGCAGATTTAATGCAACTAGCATTTATTTTTGGAAAATTGAGGATCATTACAGGGTGGCATCAAAACAAGTCCTGCACTTCTCAATATCACTGGTTCAAACACCAGTTAAGATTTAACCTTCGAATGAAGTTACTAATTAACTCAATTTGTTATGTGCATTGTTAAACTAATGTGACCTGTACTCCACTTACATGCAATCACAGCCACACCTCCGTGCCCCCACCCCGGCCTACCATCGTGGACATTGTTGGTACCACTTAGTTTGATGTCAACAAATGTAGACCCTTCTGACAAATTTTAAATGGTAGGATCAGCTTTAAGGTAATAGCATCAATCCACAGTTATGATACTACACATCTATTTAATTCCTTCCTTCACATAAGCTTAGTGGTAGATCAATAAAAGAATCCATCAACTAGAGACAACCTTCTTTTGATCACTCTCCCTCAAATACACAGCAATGTACAAAGTGTACTTTCTCAAGCAATCGTTCTCCAAACCAAGCACCAGAACAGAAACTAAGAATATAGCGCAAAACCAATTAAACTATATTCCACCTTTTATTTGGTACTACAGATTACAAAAATTGAGTTGTATCAACATTTAGTTGATATTTAATGTCATCGGTCATCAACCATGGAAGGATATAGTCTGACATTCTCTGTGCTCACTCTATAATTACGTTTTAGTTATAGAGTTCAATTCGTGATCATATAACTAGTCCATTTCCTGAAAACTGGTTATAGAAGCATTATCTAAACTTGCCGCTGTGCAGTAATATCACAGATCTTTTCCCTGCACATGAAGCAATTACGCTCCAACCACAAAGATAAACAGGAAATCACTCTATAATAATAACCACTATATGTGGGCCTGGAGGAGCACTTGCTGCATTAACTTTAGAAATCGTGTCAAGTTAGCTGGAATTTTTGAAAAATAGACTGCTATCCCAGAGTTCTCTGAAAGTGGGATATTGTTTTGCTTTATCTGCATCTCGTTGCAATGACGTGTGACAATAAATCACAATTGGAAACATTGGAACGTCATCCTAATGTACATCTTCAATGTTTAGGTGATCCCAGGCTCTATATCTTCAATTGATGGTAATTTTGCTGCCTTTATCAAAGAACATTAAGTGTGGAAATTAATTAAGCAAACTAGGTACTTCAGTTTTATTTGACTTTTAAATGTTAGAAAAGACCCTAAAAACAACAAAAAAAGCCTTTTTCATGTGATTAATATCTGATCATCTCAAATTATTAAATAATGAACTGGACAATAGGCAAGGATGGGATCAGATTTGGCTTGATCTTAGCTGTCATTATCATCCTCTTCCAGTACAATTGCTAAAAATAGCCATTCTGATTAAAAGTCAGCAGGTCCACATAATTACCAGAGATGCAGAAATCTAAACAACTTCTCACCTAATCAACAATCTGAGGACAATTGTATTCTGCTGCTGGAGTCTTACAGGAGTCAGTTGCAGGAGCAGAAAACTTTTAGACTGGAAACTTGCATCCTAAACCTACACCAATTTAATCTGGCATTGTAGGCCTCAATAGAATGGATCTGGGGAGGAGGTTTCCAATGCTGGCGAAATCTAAGGCTACGCCCACACTAGACCAGATAATTTTGAAAACGCCGGTTTCGCGTAAAAACAACAGGCATCCACACTAGGCGTTTTTGAAAATACCTCTGTCCACATTAAAACGGATATTTGGGCGAATCTCCTCCTACTGGGCATGCGCAACACACACAGAAACAAGCGAAGAGGAAACGGTATACTTAGTGCGCGTTTGTCCAGTTACAGACTAGAAAAACTTAAAAGGAAATTGCCAAACAAAAGACTTGGTGCGCGTTTGTCCAGAAACATTTCCTACAGCCATAGTCTCTTCACCGATGAAAGGGACGACAGCTACAACTAAATGCAATAAGGCTTGTAACTGGGCAAAAGTGAAATTTGTTGTTACCTCATTTGTTTGCCTTTACTTTTGCCATGTCTTTGTGTATTATTTTGCTGTGTTTAACATGTGCAATAAAACAAGTTACTGGGCAAAAGTGACAATTGCATCTATTGAATGTTTGCACAAGCAATACATTAATAAAGCACCTTGTAAAATGTATAAAACGTGTCTGCATCAGTGTTATCTTGTATTTCCATACAATGCTACATTAGGCTGTGACACACCTACTGTCAGATATTGTTGTTGTGGTGTTGGAGGTTGTGTTCAAGAAAACAATGAAATACCGTGCTGTCGCCACCATTTGTTCCGGCACGTCATGACAGCAGTTTTAAAAATAGCCAGTTACCCCGTACACACTATGCTGCATATTAGGCGTTTTCAGATTTATTCACTCTTGAGAGTGTTTCTGGAAAAGCTCCGTTTTCGGGGGAGGAAAACGCTGTTTCAGTGTGGACAGAGGGTCAAAACGAAGAGAAAAAGCTTCGGTCACGGATTTATCCGGTCTCGTGTGGGCGCAGCCTGAGATCAGAGGACATAGTCTCAGAATAGAGGGACATCCTTTTAGAATGGACATGAGGAGGAACTTCTTCAGCCGGAGAATGTTGAGTCTGTGGAATTCATTACCACAGGTGGTTGTGGAGGCCAAGTCTCTGGGTATATTCAAGGCAGAGGTTGAGAAGAAAATGGATCAGCCATGATGAAATGGTGGAGCAGGCTCGATGGGCCAAATGGTCTAATTCTGCTCCTATATCTTATGGTCTTATACTAGGTCCTTTGAATTCAGTGGGATGGAGTGGGCTGGACACAAGCACACGTAGAGTTTGTCTATTTATTTATTTAATTGAGCCCCATTTAAAGGATTCAATTGTTCAGATATTTTCTGGTAATTGTTGTTTTCATAAATTAAAGTTAATAATATTTGAAACAGTCCTTGCTCTGTGCTATGTTTTACCATTCAGCCAGGTGCCAGCTTCCTAGAGGAAGACCACAAAGGGCATTTTGCAGGAACAACAGCATTTAAGGACAGGTGACTGGTGAGCTCCAGGTTTGTGATGGAAGCTTGTGTTTTAAACTTAGCTTTCCTCTCCACCCGCCCCCCCCCCCAGCTGCTGCAAAGTAGACCACTTCACTGGTAATCTGATAGCTAATTTCAATGCAGCCACAGGAAAACCAAAACCATCATAACATGCAAAACTTTACCCTTATAGTAAAATAAATGCAATCCAGACAAAAACTTCGGAATTAATGAAATACCAGTTCAAAATGTAACACAAACAATATATTTGCAGAGCCTTCTTACAAATCAAAGTGCAATATTTTATGGATAAATTAACAAAAATAGTTCAACACAAAATTATAAATGTAAGATGACATTACAAAAGAAAAACAAGAGATTTTATAAGTGGCAATTGGTAAACTGAATTCAGTGCAGAAGAACAAATGTAAATAAAGTTATATTCAATTAAGCCAAAGAAGAATATTTTTTAATGGTGAGGAACAATGGAGAAAGAAATGATTTGGGTGGCCACATAGGCAAATCATTAAGCTGACTGGCAGCTGAAATCAGCACATCCTTTCTTTTCACACCCCCCCCCCCCAAGACTGAATTTCAAAGATAAATGTTGCCCTTTCTTTATACAAAGCTGTATCCAAACCTTATCTGGAGAACTGCATTTAAGTCTTTTTGAGAACTATGTATCAAGAAAAATAAATTTCCCTTTTAGCATGTGCGATAAAGACTGCTTAGTCTTGAACAGTTTAAAATATGAGAACAGGCTGAATTAACAAAGCTTGGAGCCATTATGTTTGGATGATCAAGGTACTCCTTGATCTAATTGTGGTGGTTAAAAAAGGAATTCATTAGATTCCCTCAGGTGAAAGACTCGAGAGGAAAGCAGCAAAATCTTAGAATTAGCACTTTCAATGGCCATGCAATGAATTTAGGCAGTACTTTTCAACACACAAAGGGAACTGGTAATCTGAAATCTGTAATAATGCTGTGGATCCTTGGTTAATATCCATGTTCTATAAAAATTATGATTACTTGTTAGAATGAATGGGGGAAATGCATTGCCTAGAGCAGACTTTATTACGGTGGTGAAGCATTTCAAAGGGAAGTATAAATGAGCTCACAAATTGAAAGAGACTATGGTCTTTACTAATGGATACTGGAATGAATATGTAACTGCAAGGCAACATAACATTCCACACTTTGGAAATATAGTTATAGAATCACTCTATTATGCAGTGAATGATATGTAGACAAATGCTGGTACGAAGAAGTACACATCCAACTTTTTAGGTCTTGTAGTGATATAGCTGTCATCCACAAGCAATAAGATAATGGACACCTGGATATCGGGCAATTGCTCATACTTGTGGAAGACATTCTAATAAAGCAACAATGGCTTCAACAGAGAGAGAGAGAAATCACCAAGACATTTCCAAAAAAAAGATATAAAATTACAGGAATAATCAGTTACTTTAATGATATTAATGCCAAGATCCTGGCCCATGATTTGAATCAATTGCTTGATACATAAACAAACAATTAAAGGACAGAATAACATTTCAACACAATTTGAAAACCCTTCCTGATTTACAAATCAAGATTCTACAGGCCTAAGTGCACAGGAGGAGCATCTTCGGAGGATTTCTTCACAGAATTTACTCAGAAGTTAATCTTTAATTTTCTCACATCACTGAAAAGAGATGTTGACTGAATCACTTATGCAACCTGCTCAAAATGATCAGGCTATGCGACAATCATGTTTAGATTTCCTAACTACAGGGAATTTTACAATTTAATTTATTACAATTATCATTTTTTCCTCAGAATGTCAGTCGGCATCCTGAGTATTTTCTGTGAAAACCGAAGCACCACAAAATAACATTTTTAGTAATAACACTTGTGTCAGCACTGAGCAACTGTTTTACTTCCACTGCAATATAACATTGCTGCCAGACTTCTGTCCTTTATAGATTTTTCACAAAGAGCCATTAGGAAATGCATTTAATTTTTCAAACACTCTTTCCTAACAAAGAGTAAAGAATGTAAGGCAATTAGTTTCAAAGGAAACTGATGGAATGTAGACAGTGTTTGTCTTTATCCTGCTGCACTCTCCCCAGTTGGAAACATCTGTATGTTGATTTCAATATTCATGCTAATTCAGAACAATGGTAAAATTATAATAATTAGAGCAATTTAGATTTACTATTTGGCAGGAGTTCAAAATGTTTGCAAAGGGTAATCTCCCACACAGTGTCTTGGTGCTTGAATCGATATCAAAAAAACAGAGAGTACCACCACTAAAGTAATTTTTTTGGAAGGTGAATGAAAAAGAAAAAAAAAATCATCTTGGAATCAAAGTGAAATATCTTGGGGGAGGAAAATAGAAATCATTCCTACCCTAAGCACTATTGCAGATTCGATAATTACATATTAAATTGCAGGACAGAGATCCATTTTTCTTTGGGCCAACATACCTCACACTGCATCTCACAATAAGCAATTTAAAACAGCAGGATTAAAGCAGTCTGGTTTTTGTGTCCTACTCCACCATTCATTATGATCACTGAACACAAAATTGTGAGGAGCATAGAGTAAGAAACTTTCCCTAAACCAGGAGATGTCTAGTGAGCACAGGGATTTCTGTTCTTGATGGCATACCTGAAGCTACACTGACATATAACATCCTTTAAGCTTTCAATAAAATTGCTTATTTGTGAATGGATTTTGAACAATTCCAGACATTTATAACAACTTAAAATAGAACCATCACAGCTTGTAAACCACAAGGGAAAGGTACAGGCAGCATTCCAGATCATCACTTTGAATCAGTTTCAGCTCCACATCTCAACATTGAAAAGCCTCGGTTTGAGATCTAGATTTGAAGCTAAAGTAAATACTGTATCCTTATGTTTAAATTGTTGCTTGTTTTGTCTATTTGGTTTTTATATCCCTTTAATGTTAAATTTTTAGCTATGCATTTTGTCACCTTCCAATGTGCAAGAAAACTGAAAGAAAAAACAGGATTTAATTGAATGCAAAAGCTTAAATTAATTCAAAACTAATTCTAACACAGCCAGTGTTGGAAATCCAGAAACAAAAATATAGAGTAGCTGTAAATGCTAGGAGTATCCAATGTCTGTGAAGAGAGAAAATTATTTAACATTTCAGGTTGATGAGGAAAGACCACCTGACTGAAATGTTAACTGTTTACTGCTCCAGAGATGCTACCTGATCTGCTGAATATGCTCAAAATGCCATACTGGCAAAAGCAACAACACATGCTCTATCACAAACAAGAGAGAATCTGCAGATGCTGGAAATCCAAGCAACACAAACAAAACGGAACACAGCATCTATGGAAAAAAGTACAGACCTCTGGCAGGTCTGCCGAAGGCTCTCGGCCCGAAACATCGACTACTTTTCTCCATAGATGCTGCCTGGCCTGCTGAGTTCTACCAGCATTTCGTGTGTGTAACACATGCTCTATCACTGTCCCTACTCCCATTTGTTGTTGTTGTTGTTGTTGTTGTTGTTGTTGTTGTTGAGTGCTGTCGAGTCATTGACTCATGGCGATCCTATGGATAGTGTAGTTCTCCGTAGGGTTTTTGTGGCAAGATACAGAAGTAGATTGCCAGGCCTTTCTTCTGCACAGATACTGCTGCTGTCCAGGTTAGGACCTGGTCAGATTCAAACTCAGGACCATCTGCCTCGAAGTCGGGTGCTGATGCCACTACACCACTGGCTGGCTCCATTTACACCATTTAATTTTGCACCACCACCATCTTCAATGGGACCATAAGACAGGAGAAGAATTAGGCCATTTGGCCCATCAAGTCTGCTCCGCCATTTAATCAGGGCTGATTCTTTATTCCCCTTGTCAGCCCCACTCCCCTACCACCAAACGCATCTTTACTTAACATCAACCCCTGCCCCACCACTTTCCAATTTCCATGATTTCTCTCTCCATGATTCCCTGTCTATTCATCCCTGCCCGTTCACCTCTCTCCTAGCACTTATCCCTCACCTCCATTTATGGCGCCAAACAGTCCTTCTAGGCCAGGCAACGCTTCACCTGCAAATCTGTTCGAGTCATCTACTGTATCCAGTGCTCCCGATGTGGCCTCTTCTACATTGGTGAGACCCCACATAGATTGGGGGACCATTTTTTGGAGCACCTTCACTCCACCCACAAAAAGCAGGATCTCCCAGTGGCCAATCATTTTAATTCCTATCCCCATTCCTGTTCTGACACGTTGGTCCACAGCCTCCTCTTCTGCCACGATGAGGCCACTCTCAGGTTGGAGGGGCAACACCTCATATTCAGTCTAGGTAACCTTCAACCTGATGGCATGAAAATCAATTTCTACAACTATTGGTAATATTTCCCCCCTCCCCTTTCCTGCTTTTTCAATTCCCCACTCTGGCCTCCTACTCCTTCTCATCTGCCTATCACTCCTCCCCAGTGCCCCTCCGTCTTCCTTTTTTCCCTACTGTCCACTCTCCTCCCTTATCAGATTCCTTGTTCTCCATACCATTACCTTTTTCTACCCATCACCTCCCAGCTCCTTACTTCATTGCCCTCTCCCTCACCCAGCTGGTTTCACCTGTCACCTTCTGGCTTGTCCTCCTGCCCCTCTCCCCACTTCCTTATTCTGACAACTTCCTTTCTCTGCTTTGAATTAATACTACAATCAAGCTTCCACAACCTTTATGAGTAGGGAATTCCAAAGACTCGCCACTCTCTTGAGTGAGGGGATTTCGAACTGTGTATTTCAAACCTTATTCTGAAACTGTGCCACCAGATACTGCATTCCTAAGCCAAAGGAAACATCCTTCCCACACCTAGCTGTGTAGGAAGATCTCCTCTTATTTCAATATGATCTCCTCTGGAGGCTGTGGAAATGAGTGAGGTCCTCAATGAATACTTCTCTTCGGTATTCACTAATGAGAGGGAACTTGATGATGGTGAGGACAATATGAGTGAGGTTGATGTTCTGGAGCATGCTGATATTAAGGGAGAGGAGGTGTTGGAGTTGTTAAAATACATTAGGACAGATAAGTCCCCGGGGCCCGACGGAATATTCCCCAGGCTGCTCCACGAGGCGAGAGAAGAGATTGCTGAGCCTCTGGCTAGGATCTTTATGTCCTCGTTGTCCACGGGAATGGTACCGGAGGATTGGAGGAAGGCGAATATTGTTCCCTTGTTCAAAAAAGGTAGTAGGGATAGTCCGGGTAATTATACACCAGTGAGCCTTACGTCTGTGGTGGGAAAGCTGTTGGAAAAGATTCTTAGAGATAGGATCTATAGGCATTTAGAGAATCATGGTCTGATCAGGGACAGTCAGCATGGCTTTGTGAAAGGCAGATCGTGTCTAACAAGCCTGATAAGAGTTCTTTGAGGAGGTGACCAGGCATATAGATGAGGGTAGTGCAGTGGATGTGATCTATATGGATTTTAGTAAGGCATTTGACAAGGTTCCACACGGTAGGCTTATTCAGAAAGTTAGAAGGCATGGGATCCAGGGAAGTTTGGGCAAGTGGATTCAGAATTGGCTTGCCTGCGGAAGGCAGAGGGTGGTGGTGGAGGGAGTACATTCAGATTGGAGGATTGTGACTAGTGGTGTCCCACAAGGATCTGTTCTGGGACCCCTACTTTTCATGATTTTTATTAACGACCTGGATGTGGGGGTAGAAGGGTGGGTTGGCAAGTTTGCAGACGACTCAAAGGTTGGTGGTGTTGTAGATAGTGTAGAGGATTGTCAAAGATTGCAGAGAGACATTGATAGGATGCAGAAGTGGGCTGAGAAGTGGCAGATGGAGTTCAACCTGGAGAAGTGTGAGGTGGTACACTTTGGAAGGACAAACTCCAAGGCAGAGTACAAAGTAAATGGCAGGATACTTGGTAGTGTGGAGGAGCAGAGGGATCTCAGGGTACATGTCCACAGATCCCTGAAAGTTGCCTCACAGGTGGATAGGGTAGTTAAGAAAGCTTATGGGGTGTTAGTTTTCATAAGTCGAGGGATAGAGTTTAAGAGTCGCAATGTAATGGTGCAGCTCTATAAAACTCTGGTTAGGCCACACTTGGAGTACTGTGTCCAGTTCTGGTCACCTCACTATAGGAAGGATGTGGAAGGATTGGAAAGGATACAGAGGAGATTTACCAGGATGCTGTCTGGTTTAGAAAGTATGCATTATGATCAGAGATTAAGGGAGCTAGGGCTTTACTCTTTGGAGAGAAGGAGGATGAGAGGAGACATGATAGAGGTGTACAAGATAATAAGAGGAATAGATAGAGTGGATAGCCAGCGCCTCTTCCCCAGGGCACCACTGCTCAATACAAGAGGACATGGCTTTAAGGTAAGGGGTGGGAAGTTCAAGGGGGATATTAGAGGAAGGTTTTTCACTCAGAGAGTGGTTGGTGCGTGGAATGCACTGCCTGAGTCAGTGGTGGAGGCAGATACACTAGTGAAGTTTAAGAGACTACTAGACAGGTATATGGAGGAATCTAAGGTGGGGGCTTATATGGGAGGCAGGGTTTGAGGGTCGGCATGACATTGTGGGCCAAAGGGCCTGTACTGTGCTGTACTATTCTATGTTCTATATTCTCCTGAACTCTAAAGAATACATTCCCATGAAGCTGGCAAATCAATTTTCAAATAGACTGATCTACAAAGAATCTTGTGTCTCTGATGCGTGAAACAATTCAAATGCTCGTCATGATTTCTGTAACAATTATACACAACAAATCATGGGCGCTACAGTATCAATACTTGCAAAAGATACAATTGCAGGAAGAACTGATTTGGATTTGCAAGTTTTCATTATAAATATTTATAATGAAATTGCCAATGGAAACACAAGAATAAAACGAAGACAGTTTTTTTTAGATGGATGATTGATATTTACACCTCCATGACCAGATGCTAGATCCTTTACTTCTCTTTTTTTCAAGATTAACTTTGTCATACGTACATTGAAATATACAGTGAAAGTGTGTGTGTCGGACCAGCACAGTCTGAGAATATGCTCAAGCTAGCCCGCAAGTGTTGCCATGCTTCTGATGCCAACTTAGCACGCCCATTTAATAACTCTCACCGGTATGTCTTTCGAATGTGGGAGGAAACCTACATGGTCACAGGGAGAACATACAAACTCCCCATAGGACAGCGGTGGGAATTGAACTCCTGGTGCTGTAAAGCATCGTGCTAGCTGCTAAGCTACCACATCACCTCCTCACATCCTACTGAGGCACTCACCTCACCTCAAAAATTATGAGCCTGAACCCCATATACAATGTCACAGGAGTTCAGTGAATCTATCTTACATTGAACTAAGATATCACAGCTTCACAAATGTTGATTAAAGTCCACATTCCAACACTCTATGGCTGAAATGTAATTTCCACAGAAAAAACACAGATTTTTTTTTGATAACCACTGCTCAGAACGAAAAAAAAAATTCAATTTTTGTTTCTGGAATACTTCATGCTAAGATTTATCTTGCAAATCTCTGCAGGAAGTCTCTTGAATTTGTACTTTGCATTGTCGAGGATCCCTCCCTTCCACCCCACAATCTCCTTGACCCTCTACCATCAAACAGGAGGTACTGTAGCATCAGGACAAGGACTGTTAGGATAGGAAACAGCTTCTTCCCCCAGGCCGTGAGACTACTGAGCTCCCTGCCACCACCCGGGTCCGATCATGTATGAAGTGAGAGTAGGATTATACTGTTTATTTTTGAACTTGTGTTGAAAAAGAACCAAGGCTAAATGTAAGTCTTCTGGAATATATGTAATTATTTGTTAATTTATTTGTGGTAGTAACACGTAATGCAGTGTATGTGAGTTATATGTACAGTTAATTGGACCATTGGTTAATTGGGGCAACTGTTTATTTGGGACAATTCGTAAAGAACAAAATAAAAATAAACAGGATTCCCTTTGTTTATTTGGGACACAATTCCACTTAATTTGTGCAGGAGACTGTTGCCGAACAGTTTCTAACTACCACTGGACCAGTGCATTTGCACGGCCATTAGACACCTCTTTGTGCTTAGAACGTCGTCGTCGTAGCTATCCCTCGAGGTCGAGGATGATGGTCTTAGAATGATCAGTTTTTTAAAAGGCATGAGTTGCTTGTGTTTGCGTTCAAAAAGCAGTGATTTTTTTTCACTGATATTTGATGAGAAATAAGCAGCAAGACAAGTTGGAACTGTTTGGCTCACCACAGTTTCAAGCATTCAGGCTTGGAGATGCCAGAAATGGCCGGGAGTGAAATTGAAATGATTTTACTACTTCAACAAGTTAAGAATTACGAAAGTATCTACAATCGTCCTAAATGTTACAATTAAAATGCAGATTTGGAGGATGCAATCGTCAACAGCACTGTATGAAGGCATTATCTATACTAGATGTCTACTGATTTTATTCATTAACAGTCAAAGAACACAGCAGATGAATACCTTTGTCAATAACTATTATGAACTAATACACAGCTTTATAATAATCTAGTGGTATTGGGAGTGTTCCAGTTTGTTCTGTACTTCACTTAACTACTTAAATGTTACTCAGTTAAACGGCAGTTTGTCTTTTTTTTCCTTTCGACAATTTCCATGAAACTTCGGTTAATTAGGGCAGTCACTTAATTGGGCCAAAATGTACTGTCCCAATGTGTTCAAATTAACCGGAATCCACTGACTGTGTTGTGCACCTTGATCTGGAAGAATGTTGTTTCATTTGGCAGCGTATGGTTGAATGACAATAAATCTGAACTTGAACATTATTTTCCTAGTTCCGCAATCATCTGGATACAGCATCTCCAGGATTAAGGAAGAATTACGTTTCTAGAAAATTATCTATGCCATGATATTCCATAATATAACCCCCTTTTTACTCCAGTTGAACCCCATGTTACAAGTGGAGCTGTGTTCCTCCAATGGTCTACAGACAACGATATTCTGAGTGTTGTTAGAAGCAGAAGAGAAAAGGGTTGTTTCTTTTAATTATTATAAATTGATGTTACATTGTTCACTGAAGTACAAGTATCTTGACTGTTACAAAGAAAATCCCTTAAATGGCCTCCTGCTGTGAACCAATTTACATTCTTGTCCCCACTAACAGTTCAGTTATCTGTATACATTTTAAAATGAAAATGCCTTAATTCAATGAGCAATTTTTCTCGTGGATCTAAATGTTTTTGATAGTTTGTGAATTAACTGAAATGCGTGCCATAATGCCGGGCGCATAGCTTACTGAAATAAGAGCTCTCCACTTTTCTAGTATTTTGTTTAGAAACACTTTTGAACCGAAAAATATTTACCTTAAGTTTTTTGTTTAGCTTGCAGCAGTATCTGTACAACATGGCCATGTTCAGAGGTCCAAAATCTGCATAGAAACTAGAAAACAAACACGGACATTCAAAAAAAAGGCAGGTAAATAGTTAAATTAATTTCTAAAGGAACTTTATTCATTATACATATACACACACACAAAGTAAGAATAGTGTAACAAAAACCCCTTTACGTTTATAGCCTTTATACTACTGTAAAGTGTTAAATCACGATGGCATTATGACTAAATACTTCATTGCATCCTAACAATGGACAAGGTGGGCCACACCACTTTGAAAATGTAATGACCATTAAGCTTAACCAGATGCATGAATCCAGCTTGCATTAAAAAAATGACAGTTCATTTCATTACTGAAACAGAAATCTTCAACGTACTACTGTAATTTTAAAACATTTCCGCTTGTATTTAAACTTTTAACAAAACATCGACTTGGCGGTCATCAAGAATTGGTCTAACAAATCTAGAGACGAGCAGGAGTAACTAAATAGGTTGTGGGACACATTTACAAAAGTTTACCGAAAATTAAACGTGAGATGTCTAAAATTAACTCACTTTTCATACACAAGTTCATCATCAACGCTAAAATAGTGCGTGTTCGCGGTGTTTTTGGGTTTATGTCGCAGAATAGCAAAATACAGACGATCTGAAACACAAACATTAAAAATATAATAAATACAATTTCCCGTGATGGCTTAGGGATCCCACCATTGTAAGTGCATGTCCCCCCCCCCTCCCAAGTAGAGTGTAGGCAGTCGTTCAGACGCATTGCGATAGGCTGCTGCCAAACTCCCGGCCATTTAAAATTTAAAACCGCCACACCTTAAATGTTTCGTCGAGTTTACAGAGAGTTCATGGTGGCAGAAAAGTCAATCCAACATATTTAAAACTATATCAAACTATAGAATAATTTCCCACCTTTTATAAACTCTGCCGCATTAAGAAGCTCCTCTCCATCCGCCATTCCCCAATTTCGAGAGAGAGAGAAAAAAAACCGAAACAAAACTCAAGAAAAGCTACTGACTGTGTTCAAATCCCGTCAGACGAGCTCAAAAAAAGAGGAAAACGGTGATAATACACAAGGAACTCGTCCAAGGTCAACATTGATAGTACTTCATCCTATAGGATAAAAATGCAACACAATCTGTCGTAGTTCAGGGGGGAAAAGATAAAAGCCAGGTATTTGGTTAAAATCGCCCCATCAACGTTGAAGTCCAAAAGTCAAACTGTTTTTACACTCCTTCCTGTCAATCAGTGGTGAGCCCGCCCCTGTTTGGGGGAAGTGTCATCTGATTGACACTTGATTGCAACAGTGTATGAACTCCTGAGCCCTGATGGTTGCCAAAGGAAACCATATTTCGTCACCAATCCGGTCTGCCTTCGTTCTGTTAGCTCTGCGAGCCCCAGCGGCTGCACCCACAACGCCGGGCAAGTTCCCTGTGGGGTGTGCAAAGGGAACGTGAAGCATTTAACCCGTTTTATTTTAAACAGATTGCAACATCAGAATTGACGATTAAAGCCTGTTCACATTTAACAACAATTGGCCTTAGAGAAGCGACAAAATTGTTGGCTGAAGGTGAAGGGTTGTCTTTCAAGTTGAGGGAATTTATAAAGTGCCATGCCTATGGTTCAATACTGGAATCACTGCCAATTTTTTTTATATATTAATCTCCCGAGAATGAATACGCAGAACATAAATTCAACATTTACAAAGTATAAAACCTTTTGAAAACATCAACATTGTTATAGGCCTCTTGAGTTTGCTCTAATATTAAGTAAAATCAAGGACGTTCCACTATTCTTATTCCCTTAGATTGTCTAAGTGTCCTGAAATCTATTGTTCAATATTGAGTATATTCAGTTACTTTCTAAGTTGCTGGTGAATGCAGCAGGCCAGGCAGCATCTCTAGGAAGATGTTCAAATCTCTTTCTAGCTCTTCTTTCAGTTAGTCCTGACGAAGGGTCTTGGCCCAAAACGTCGACTGTCCCTCTTCCTAGAGATGCTGCCTGGCCTTCTGCGTTCACCAGCAACTTTGGTGTGTGTTGCTTGAAACTCCAGCATCTGCAGAATTCCTCGTGTTTGCATCCAAAGAGTGTATAATCGCCTATACTCACTGTTGTATAGCAATTAGATTGCTTAGTTCTAGACCCCCTAAAATTTGATGATCTACCAACGTTCTCAATGCCAATGAGTAAATGCCAATTCTTGCCCTTCTTTCCTTTATAAGGCAACCTCCCCATTCCAGGAGGCACTCAGCAGGCCATGCAGCATCTATGGAAAAGAGTAAGTAGTCGGTTTCAGGCCAAGATCCTGCTGAAAAGTCTCTGCCCGAAACATTGACTATTTGCTCTTTTCCATGGACGTTGCCTGGACTGCTGAGTTCCTCTAGTATTTTGTGTGTGTTGTTAAGTGGAAGCAGTGCAGCCTACATTCAAAATGAGAATGTTCTTTGCTGGGGAAACCAAAATAATACATGGTGATTGAGGTGTAGTGTAGCCAAAGCACTGTATAGATATAGCAAAATGTCCTTTCTCTTATACTTCAGTCCCTTATAATAAAGGCCAAAATATGATTCATGTTCTTAATTGCTGTACTTTTGTTAACTTTTTGTTTTGCATGCTGGCACTCCCACATGCCTCTATAGATCCACATTTCTCAGTGTTGCTGCTTGCATTTCATGTCTAATGGCTTACATGCGTGGGTATGAACTAATTAAGATAATTTATATTGGAAACTTTGCAATCTAGGCACAAAGGACCCAATTAACTTTAACACTTGAGTTTCAGATTGGATGCAGCGTACTAAAATATTGGACGATGAAAAATAGCCTTAGTTCAAGATCTGGAAGCTGCCAACAAAGTAATAATTGGAAACAAATAGGACACTTTATTAGCTATTTCCTTAACCTAATAAAGTGGCCACTGTATGTCCATGGTCTTCTGTTACTGCAGCCCATCCATTTCAAGGCTCAACATGTATGTTCAGAGGTGCTCTTCTGCACACCACTGTTGTAACGCATGGTTATGAGAGTTTTTGTCACCTTCCTATCAACTCGAACCAGTTTGGCCGTTCTCTAAGCTCTCATTAACAAGGCATTTTCACCTACAAAACTCCTGTTCACAATGTTCTTTTTTTGGTTTTTCACACCATTCTCTGTAAGTTCTAAAGACTGTTGAGCATGGAAATCACAGGGGATCTGCAGTTTCTGAAATACTCAAACCAGCCCGTCTGGCACCAACAATCATTCCATGGTCAAAGTCGCGTAGATCACGTTTCTTTCCCCCATTCTGATGTTCGGTCTGAACAACAACTGAACCACTTGGCCATGTTTTCATGCATTTATGCATTGAGCTGGCTGATTAGATATTGCATTAACGAGTAGGTATACCGGTGTACCACTGAGTGTATAATCCAGTGAAGAACAAAGGGTCAACAGCTTGTTACCTTGAACATTTTTGTCACTGCTTTGGTGAGGTCTTTTAATTCTAAAGAGCACAATATAATTGTGTCTTTGAGTTATGTATCATTTAACTTTAACTGAGTGAAGTATCAAGAAATTTTGAAAATAAGTGGTAGTGTTCTCAAATCACAGCTCTAACAAGCAAAACAAAATCAAGCTTGTGATAGGATCACCATGGGATAAACTCAGGTTAGGACATCCAAAAATATTAAATAATTACAAGGAAGTCCAATATACATTGTATAATACAAGTCCAATTTGTGAAATACTATTACAAAAGTATATATAAAAATTATAAAAGGTAAAATGTCAGAGGATTTACTGGATTCCTATATTTAAATTGAACTAAACCAGTCTAGGGAACTGCAGACCAATTAACTTAACATCAGCAATAGAAAAGATAATGGAATTATTGCTCAGAGTTTAATAGAAAGAAACATTGAAACTTAAATTATGTTAGGGAGTTAGAATAAATCTATAAAGTGATTGTGTTTAGCCAAGATGCTTTGATCCTATAGAGTATAATCAGAAATGGCAGATACAGAAATAACATATTTGTTATTTTAAAACACTGTCGTTAATATAACATATAGTAGACACTTAAAGTTAAGAAAGAATTAGTTTGGATACGAGTAATGAAATAGCAAAAAATTAATACCAAACTCTAAATAAAGTCATGGAGTTGAAGGTATTATGTCTAATAAAAGGTAAGGACATGGTATTCCTTTAAAATTGCTGTTGGAACAACTAGTATAAATATTTGGAATTAGGAATCAAAATATCAAAATCTGCAGACTGTACCAATTTGTAAAATTTGTGGGAAAGGGGGAAGTTGGAGTATAATTCATACAGAGGAGGATTGCAGTAAATTACAGGAAACATAGAACATAGAATAGTACAGCACAGTACAGGCCCTTCGGCCCACAATGTTGTGCCGACCCTCAAACCCTGCCTCCCATATAAGCCACCACCTTAAATTCCTCTATATACCTGTCTAGTAGTCTCTTAAACTTCACTAGTGTATCTGCCTCCACCACTGACACAGGCAGTGCATTCCACGCACCAACCACTCTCTGAGTGAAAAACCTTCCTCTAATATCCCCCTTGAACTTCCCACCCCTTACCTTAAAGCCATGTCCTCTTGTATTGAGCAGTGGTGCCCTGGGGAAGAGGCGCTGGCTATCCACTCTATCTATTCCTCTTATTATCTTGTACACCTCTATCATGTCTCCTCTCATCCTCCTTCTCTCCAAAGAGTAAAGCCCTAGCTCCCTTAATCTCTGATCATAATGCATACTCTCTAAACCAGGCAGCATCCTGGTAAATCTCCTCTCTGCCCTTTCCAATGCTTCCACATCCTTCCTATAGTGAGGTGACCAGAACTGGACATAATACTCCAAGTGTGGCCTAACCAGAGTTTTATAGAGCTGCATCATTACATTGCGACTCTTAAACTCTATCCCTCAACTTATGAAAGCTAACACCCTAAAAGCTTTCTTAACTACCCTATCCACCTGTGAGGCAACTTTCAGGGATCTATGGACATGTACCCCCAGATCCCTCTGCTCCTCCACACTACCAAGTATCCTGCCATTTACTTTGTACTCTGCCTTGGAGTTTGTCCTTCCAAAGTGTACCACCTCACACTTCTCCGGGTTGAACTCCATCTGCCACTTCTCAGCCCACTTCTGCATCCTATCAATGTCTCTCTGCAATCTTTGACAATCCTCTACACTATCTACAACACCACCAACCTTTGTGTCGTCTGCAAACTTGCCAACCCACCCTTCTACCCCCACATCCAGGTCGTTAATAAAAATCATGAAAAGTAAAGGTCCCAGAACAGATCTTTGTGGGACCCCACTAGTCACAATCCTCCAATCTGAATGTACTCCCTCCACCATGACCCTCTGCCTTCTGCAGGCAAGCCATTAATAAATTTGGATAGTGGGTGATAATAGGACATGATCTTAAATTTAGGTAGGTGTTACATATTACATTTCAGTATTTGGAATAAGGAAGCCACATTGCTCCTTTTAAAAATAAGTATGTGAATACAGGTGTGAAAATTAGCCATGATCACAGTGAATGCCGGTGCTGGCTCGAAGGGCCGAATGGCCTACTCCTGCACCTATTGTCTATTGAATGGGTAGAGAAGCAACAAGTGAGGTGATGGATGCAAACGCACTAAACAAAATGCAGCATTTGAAGGCCATTTTAAAAGATAATAGAATTTAAAAGTAATGATGTGCAGAACATTAACTTGCCATCTTGAACTACTACGAAGTCTTTTTCTTTATACTCTTTTCAAAACTTGTAGTACTAGACTTTTAAGAAAATCGATAAATTCATCTAGCTCTTTTCTGTTCAGTACTAGGTGATTTGATAGTGGGCTCAGATAGATAGAGAGGTGCTTCCACTTGTGGGGAGTTCAAATACAAATACAGCATTAATAATGAATCTAATAGGACATTGTATTTAAATCTCTTTAAAATAGCTAGAAATTTTAAATAAAAATAGTAAATGTTGGGGCTACTCAGAAAATTATATTGGCTGTACAATTAGAGCTTTGAAATAACAGAAATACAACAAACCGGTTTTCTGGCAAATAAAATTAAATGGACAGCCGGAGAGATTAACTGCAGCTGACCAACACTGCAGTGTTTGCCCTGTGAAAATGTGGTCTTTCTGAAGGCACTAACTTCCAGTTGAATGAAGTAATTAGAAAAATATGGTACGCTTATTCAGAAAAAGTAAAAAGGCAAGCAGCTAAATATATTATGAACAATCATACTGTGATTTTAAGGGAATTATTAATTTAAGGCTGCAATACCAATTTAATGATCAGTACGACTGGATCATAAAAAAGCTGCATTATTTGCACATGTTATATATTAATTGTCAGCCCTATTTAAATCTGTTCAAGGCTTCATTTTTTTTGTCACTTTATGAATTTGTCTCAGCTCTGTCAAGTTCCTTCCACCCCAGAGCTTGCTTGTTCCTTTTATGTACATGTGTATCGAAGGACACAGACTTTACAGGCCCTTAAACACTGATGGTTATTCTGAGTATAGTATTAATGAATGGCATAATAGCAATAAAGCTGCTGCGTCACAGCTCTAGTGACTGGGTTTGACCTAGACTTCCAGTGCCATCTGCAGAGTTTGCACATGCTGTCTGTGTCAGTGTAAGTTTCTTGTACGTGCTCTGATTTTCTCCTGCATTCCAAAATCCAAAATTTACAGTCGGGTAGGTGATTAGACCTAAATAAATTGCCCCTTGTGTGCTGACTTAATGGTAGAATCTGGAGGTTTTGAGGGGAATGTGGGGATAATAAAATGGCTTGTGAATGATTAATGTAAAAATGAGCATTTTATAGTTCACATGGACTAAGGAGGGCCAAAGAGTCTGTTTCCAGGCTATATGTCTCTGTCAAATTGTAAAATTAGTGTTGAATTATTTAACTTCTCAATAAATAGACTTTTACAGTGCATTATTGTCTTCTACTTGCTCCTCTATTTAAAATTTACAAATTCCTTTTCAGCGTTCGGTATGTTACACAAAATATATTATTTCTAGTTTTCCAGAATGACACCAACAATAGCCTCATGGTAGCTGGAATAATGCCGAAGAACAAAATACACACAAAACATTCATTTATTGATAACATACACATACAGATGAGGAGCATCATCTTCCATAGAAAATTAGTTTGTTGTCATGTATAATATACCTGTATGTTCAAAAATATAATGACCAACAATATAAAATTCAGATGTGTACCTTATGGTAACAGCTTTGGCTGTTTGTCACTGGTTAGAGGTTATAAATTGAAATCATATGCCAGAGACACAGGCTTAAAGTCTAGGCTGAGACTCCAGTACTTTTCTGTGCTACCCAGTCTGAGATCTATTTTATAAATGAGGTATTAAACTTAGACTCTTTCTATTTAAAGCAAATGTTAAATGACTATTTTGATGGAAAATACGGGGATTCTTGTGGTGTTCTAGTCAAAACTTGTCTCAATAAGCATCACAAGAATTAAATATTTGATAAATTGCACATTGATATTTGTGGGATCCAGTTGTGTGGAAATTTGCAACTAGGTTGCTCCTGCAAAGCTTTATTGACTACAGTGCTCTCTACATGTTGATGTTTTAGAAGTTGCTAAAAAAGCTTTGAATTTACTTTAACAATGTTGTGAATATCAGAAATGGGTCACACTATTGAAGCCATCTGTTCAACTCATCACCATTTTCACTCATAGGGTAGGACAACAAAATTTTAAAGCTTCTAAAGTCAAAATTTAAAATACTTTCGAACACAATATGGTTAGAATTCCTTACATGTATTCTAATTCTTCTAATGAGGCCATTCTGAGACAATTCATTGTTTTTTTCTATTTTTGAAAACTCTCAATTTGTTGAATATAATTTTGCTTGCTTTAAAAGTGAGATTAGTGGTTTGGGCAGTGAAAAAATATTTACGACAAAAAAAATAGCTTAACTTTTTAGGATGGTGAAGAAAATGTATGTGGTAATGAATATTTATCAAATCAATCTGCTTCTCCTCCTCCAAAACCACTACAAATTCACATTCTTTCAAGATTGTTTTATGTCATTTCCAGTACACAAGTGTAAAGGAAAACAAAATAATTGTTACTCCAGACCCAATACAGCACAAAAAACACGAGATCAAATAACACAAAAATTTAAAAAGCACAATAAATATAAATGCATAAGAATAGCTTATATATAGTGGGTGGAGGTGTTGATCAGCCTTACTTATTGGGTAAGTAACTGTTTCTGATTCTGATGATAATGCAGCGGATGCTAAGTAGCCTCCTCCATAATGGGAGTGGGACAAACAGTTTATGATCAGGGTTGGTGGGATCCTTCATGATCGTACTGGCCCCTTTCGGGGTGGGTGTGTGTGTCTTTGATGGCGGATAGGCTGGTGCTGGTGAAACATTGGGGAGTTTGGACTACCCATTACAGCAGCTTCCTGTCTGCCGCAGTGCAGTTTCCATACCATGCAGTGATGCAGCATGTTAGGATGCTCACCACCGCTCATTTGTAGAAGGACGTGAGTGTAGATGTGCATAGTCCAGCTCTCTTCTGCCTCCTCAGACAGCAGAAGCATGGTGAGCTTTCCTGATTGTGTAGGATGAGTTCTAAAATTGTGAAAATTCACTCTATGGTCCGCTTATCTACAAAGACTCTGCTATCAAAGTCATGGTCGAGGTATAACATTGGCATGTATCAACATTTGGGTTATTCTTAATGCTGATCAGCAGCAATGTTCTAAATAGACAGCGGCTCAATACAAACCAGAACTTAATTAGTATTTAATTCTGCTAAGTCAGCAGCATTCTGAAAGTAACACTATTGTCACTGCTAACAGATCTTATCTAAATATACTGTAAATGGATTGAAACCTTGTAGAGACAATGATGGGTTAAAACAGTGGATAACCATAAGATATGTATATTTTACAATCATCGCAAGATTAATTGTATACTATTCTTTATTCTTTTGTTCCCTCTATTTTATAATTTTTTTAATATTCCTAATTCTGTCCATTTTATGCTATTGATTCTAAGAACATATTCTCACTGTGTAATAGCCCACACTTTGTAGAAAATTTTTGGCACAGTGGGAGAAGTGCTATCAGATTATTTTGGTTTGGGAACCTTTCCAGTAACTTCTGCAGGACCCGAGGTCCAATACACTGGGGCTACTCAGTGGCGTTTACGAGCACAGTTTAAACACCATGTAATTGTCAAGTGTGTGAAGGAAATTATCAAGAAAGTCAGGGACTGGGGTTGGAGAAAGGGGCCAGGATGAAAAGATACCCTATAGTCCACATTACACCTTGGAGAGTTGGGTTGGGGGCAGAATCATTGGCAATGGATTGGGGGGTTGCCCAAAAATAAGGTTATTGAGTGGCAAGTTTAGTAGGGGAAGGTGCTAAGTTTAAAAAATGGGGGGTGGAGGCTGTGGCAGGCGTTGCTAGAAGGGAAAGAAAGTAGTAAGAACGGGAAACACCCACTCTACATTACACAGCTTGTGAATAAATATGACATTGATTTAGCTTATAAACATTGCTTGATGGCGGACACCTCACATAATATTCCTTCAAGATGAGCTATTTATGAACGTAAGATTAGAAGTCACAGGAGCAGAATTAGGCCATTCAGCCCATCAAGTCTGCTTCACCATTCCATCCTGCTGATCCTGGATCCCACTCAACCCCATACACTTGCCTTCTTGCCATATCCTTTGATGCCCCGAACATACCAAGAACAACTCTGGGTGAAATTATTGGGGAAAATGCCCAAATAGAGTTGTGGATTCTAGTGTGAAATAGTTTTCAACAAAATGCAGTTTTTTTTAATACAGTGCGTCAACAGAGTTGTTGTTCAGAAGGAGTCACTCTGCATTGTTTTATATCATTATTATATCGAAATCTGTTCAAGTAACTAAAGTATATCCTCACTTCAAATGTGCATTTTCTCCATTGTTTCAGCCTGCTCTTATCCCATTAAATTCTGTTCTTTCCAAGTTGACCCCATCCTTTCTCAAATAAGCCATTTCTTTTTCATTGACATCCATGACTCTTTTGGATTCCCTCCACCACTTCAACAGTTTTCAATTCCATGGTTCATTTTAACCATGGTCGTACAATCCCTGTATATCTCTATCCCACACCAAGTGGGCAGAGGGCCCTCTGCTTCTTCTGTGAATGGAGGCTTCCCCTCCACCAACCACGATAGTCATTCACTTGACTGAACCTTTCTTCACATTAAACAACCTCTCAAACTACACTCACTTTCTTCAGAATGAAAGGTATTGCTATAAGCACTCACATTGGCCCACGTTGCACGTCTTTCTGTGGGATATGTGGGACAGCCTTTCAGCCCTACATGCTGAAGGTCCACTCCCTTTACTCTTTTCCAAGTGCATCAGTGACTGCATTAGCATTGCTTCCTGCACAGTAGATTCGGTTAATTGGGACACATCAGGACCAGTACACTTTGGCCCAGTTAAGCAGCTGCCCCAATTAGCTGAAGCATTTTGTAAATAGTTAAAAACGTACAAAAAAAACTACAATTTAATTGAGTAACAAATTATGTATTTAAATGAAACAAAGAACAAATTAGAACACAACAATACTACTACAGTACTATAAAACGCTAGTTCCTAATGGTTATCTTTGGAGGATTTCATCCAGTGTACTCTGCTGTGTTCTTTTGATGGACTGTAAATGAACATATTAACATCTAATGCAGATAATGGAGTGCCTTCATAAAATGCCTTCAACAATTGTATCCTCTAAATCTTCTTTTTCATTGTAACATTCAAGATGATTGGCAATACCTTTAAATTCCTAACCTGTTGAAGTAAGAAAAATGTTTCATTTTCACTCAAGCCTTTTCTGGGATCTCCACGCCTGAATGATTGAAACTGCAGTAAGCAAAATAGTTCCAAATTGTCTTGCTGCTTATTTCTCATCAAATATCAGTGACAAAGATCATTGTTTTTAAATGCAAATGCATGCAACAAATGCAATTTAAAACTATTCACTCTAATCGCGGTATAGTATCCAACGGCCACACGTGCACACAACTAATGCGAGTTAGAAACTTCAACAATAGTCTGCTGACCTAGTTAATTAGCATATTGTCCCAAGGAATCCAGCTAATTTCTTGATTAGTTTTTGTTCTTTTAAGGGTTGCCCCAAATAAGCATCTGCCCTGATTAGCTGATGGTCCAATTAACCCAAGCCCACTGTGCTTGAAAATTTCACCACTTCTGCTGCCGATCTCCTCCCTACTCTCCCCTTGGTATGGTTCAAGTTTGACCCTTTCCCCTTCCCTTAGTGGATCTATTTCATGAGACAGATGAACCAGAACATCTATTACAAGACTGCAGACTTCCTCTGTTATCTTGACTGTACTTCCCAACTGTAATGACTGTTGTCTTCTCCCATCTATTCCATTACATTCGCTCCACTGATGAGATATTCTATACGGATGCCTCTGAAAAGTCATCTTTCTTTCTGAAACGTGTCTTTCTCTCTATCATGGTGGACAGGGCTCTTCACAGCATTTCATCTGTTTCCCACATTTCTGCTCATTTACCTTCATTTCCTACATTGAGCAAGAACAGAGTTCCCCATTTATTGCCTTCCACTCCACCAGCCTCTGCAATCAAAGGATTATGCTTCTCAATTTCGGATGGCTTCCACAAAATTCCAACACCAAACATCATATTCACAACTCTTTGAGCATTTTGAAGGCATCATTTTCTTCCTGATTCTATAAACGGCTCTTCTGTCCCCATCAATTACTCCCCAACTAATGGCATTTTTCCATGCAATCACAGGAGATGCACCTCTTTCCTTCCTACCATCCAGGGACCTAAACCATCTTTCTATAAGAAACAGCCACTCTCTTCTAGCTGTTTGCAATGTGGCCTCCTACACTGGAGAAGCCAAACATAGATTAAGTGAATATTTTACCCCAACACCCATATTTTAGTCAGCAGCTGAGACCCTGAACTTTCAGCTGCCTACCACTTTAATTCCCCATTTCAATCCTACTCTACAGCCTTGTGTGTTGTTACAATGTGGCAAATGCAAGCTTAATGAACAGCACCTAGTCTTCAGTTTGGGCAGATTGAAGCTTTTTGGGCTCAATATCAAATTCTCCAAGTGAGTTAAGTAACTCACTTTTTCTTCGTTATTGTGTCAGCAATGACCAATTTTTGCTTCAGTTTAATTTTATTCTATTTGATAAGCCAGGCCTGTTGGGGCATGAGCAAGAAACTAACATAATCTGATCCTAATTGCCATACTAATTACAGCAATAACTTACATGGTGTCACTTGGTAGCTGGGATATTCCACCATGTTCTACCTATTCTTTCCCAATCTCTCTTGCTACCTAAAACTAAACTGCTTCCTACTTTTCTCAATTCTGATAAAGGGTCCTAGATTTGAAACAATTTTTCTGGGCAGCCAGAAAAATACATTTAAAGTGACTAATTGAACAATCTCCAGGGCAATCCTGACTATGAGTGTTCAGTAGTGAGGATGTGCCACACCCAAAGCATGAATCTTGCCCTTTCAAATGCCGGCTGTCCTAGTAGGCATTTCCACTATTTTCTAATATATTTTCGAATCCGGCTTTATTTTTGGCCTTTTTTTTTCTCTCTCAGGTAACACCTGTACTACATTCAGACTAAAAGTAGCAGAGAGATCTTCCATTTTAAGATGGCACTGCTGAAGGCAAGTGACAACATACTGGTGGTTACCAACATAAGGAATACAGCTAAATACTTTATTAATAACCCTTTTCCAGTTTAAAAAAATACTATGGTTAATAATCACCGCAAACAATGAAGAGGTGAAGGCAAGGCTGAGTTGAGCATGTGTGGTGCACAGCAAAGCCAAGGCGAGGTCAAGACAAATCCGAAGCAAAGTTGGAATGAGGTCGAGGCATGTTCGAGGCCTGTCCACCTAAATCGAGGGTGAAGTTTGACTGATCTAAGCACCAGGCCGATTTGGAAAGTTTGGGTACAGGCTGAAATGTGGTGGCAGGGTCCAAGCCCAGGGGTCACGTATCGATGCACAGGGCCCGGTCCTAGAGCGAGGAACAGCCTGATGATCAGACGACTTAAACGCTGGACCAGATAGATTGAGAAGGCAGGGTGTTGGGACCGGAGATGAGGATCGGGTGGGTTCTGCTTGCTGCTTTGTGATATTTACTCTGCTTTTCGCTGCACTGAGGCTGAGGCCTGCTTCGGCTTCTCTGGGCTTCATGTCTGAGGACTCGCTATAGGTCGAAATGCGATTTGCTTACTTTTATTGCTTGCTTTTTTATTTGCTTTTTTTCCCCATCTGCACATTGGGTGCTTGTCGTTCTTCTTTTTATGGGTTCTTTGGGGTTTCTTTGTTTAGTGGCCGCCTGTATGGAGAAGAGTCTATAACGCACACATACTTTGATAATAAATGTACTTTGAACTTTGAAATCTAAAGGCATACTCCATTCTGACTGAAGAAGGAAATCCCAGAAAATTCCTTTGGTTTCAGATCAATACTATCGACATCAATACTGAAATCAGGTGATAGAAGCATTATCAGAAATGTTTTAGTCACAAATAATAGCTATTCTCTGTATCTGAAAGTGTGTCTTTTAGGCAGCTCTCATTGATGAAATGATCAAAATGATCAAGTACTGGGAGTTAAAAGCAAATGGTGTCCTCTATTATTGTAACCATAGTACAATCAAATGTATTATTGCAATTAGACTGGTATAATTCAATTACATATTAAACAATTTCAGATATAAACAGATACTCAACTGTTATTTAGGTTCTCTGTAAAATGATGTGCTAAGCAAAGTATGGACAGAAAGTGCTAAACATCTTAAAGCCTAATTGTTCCTTAAAATCCAATTTGCACAATATGTTTAGGGTGGTAGTTCAAATAAATTGGAGATGAGTGTATCAATACATTAGAAATGTTTAAATATCTTAATTTCAAATATGAAGTCATCAATTGTTATTTCTACAGAGATATTGACTGAGGATAAAATTGGTCACAACCTTTGAGTTCTATTTCCCATGGTTCTACAACATCACTGAATGACAGTGCTGACTCAGATAATTCAAAGCTGTGCCTTTGTACCAAATCTTGTCTCAATCTTTGTTGCTGCAATACTTCACCTTTCCTCTAACACTAGAGTGGAGTTAATCCAAAAGTTGAGTGGAAATCTGTTTGATGTTTGTGTCTCTGTTTCAGAACTCAGATCACTACTTTATCTGTCAAGTTACTTACTTAGTCCAAAAAAATTGTTGATTATTTCACCAAAGCGTACTGCCATGTTTACTTTCTAATTAGCAATAATGCCCCTTATACTAAGTATCCTGGAGGAAAGGGTGTTTCACCAAATCGTCTGCACATGCCTACTGAGATCCATACCTCAGGAGTCACTTTTCAGCAAGGACAGAAATGGATGACAAAATTCACCACAGTCTCAAATTATTCCACTAACGAAGAAGAAGCGTGTTTTGTAGCCCAAGATCTCAAACCTTAATACCAAGCTTAAAGTCTACTGAGCAGCAGTGGATCTTCTCCTATGCAGCCTGTTGAATATTCAGAGTGTGGACTACATACCACAGGCATCTTGAAGCACTGGAGAAGCATGCTGTTGTGGATTCTCTGTATTCACAGACAGGTGTGCACTCCAGTAGTAGCCCCCCTTCTCAGTGAATACCCTAAGCACAGAATGACTGATAAGGGTAGTTGGGTTGGGGGAGGACTCTTCCAAATGCCTGTTGTTAAATTGTACACTGTTTCAAGCTCTAACATGGCATTGATTTCTAGGAGGACAGGAAAAAAAAACACTTCAGAGATGTCCTCTAAGTCTCCTTGAAAAGGTAACATCGAATATTACATCACAGTACAGGCCCCTTGGCCCACGATGTTGTGCTGACCAACATTCTCATTAACTCTGGTCCATGTCCACTCAAACCAGCAAAGAAGCTTTCAGAGAGGCAATAGTTCCTCTGATGTGGAAAGAGCAGATAACCATCATAACTTGGTCACCTCATCAAACCTTACCTGCCCCATCTGTGGCAGAGGAAACCTCGACATCTCAGAACCTAGAGATTAAAGTGGAAGCACCTTGCAGTGTTATAGGTATCTTTAAATGGAAGTAGTGTTTGCTTTAGGAAAGCAAAACTACATTTTGAGATAGAAAATAAGCATGGTAATTAGTGAAATTTTTCTAGTTAACCTAGAATTTACAATGATCTGACCAATTACAACATATGACCTGGAGGGGCATTCTCAGATTAGGGTTTGAGTTAATAAAGGTTTATATTAAAAAAAAACACATCCTTGTGAGAATAACATGATAATATACTCTGAAGATAGTTTTGTTAGAAAATTATTATGCAGTATTCTCATTAGTGTGTGTCTTGTACTCAAGTGATTATAAGGTAACATGATGAATTGAATGGAGAGTGGTTTAAATAAAGTAGATTAAAAAAGAATTGTCCATTTGGTGAAATTAGCAGGAAACACATTCAGGCAGAAAAGAGGATAAGGAAGAATTATACACATCTAGAGTTCAGTACAAGGTTTCTCCACCTCATTAAAGTAATTCAAAAGAGTCATCGGGTTAATAATTTAGGGTTGTATACAGCACCCTCTAATGGTGTACTACCTACTGCCAATTCAAAGCAGCATTGCAATCGCAGTATGGTCAATGAATAAAGAATATAAACAGGCATGGTACCCTTCATCTGATAGTTTTGTTCAAAATTGATAAACAATAGGTTACGCATTATGTGATGTGTGGTATATTTGATACTCGTGACAGCATGTAACACAAGGTTCCTAAATTAGGACCTATGCCCTTGAAGGTAATCGACTGGCATGGTTGCAGATTTGGATAATGGGCAAAAAATGGAGACGCTGGTCTTTTTGAGGTTGGGAAGGTGGATCTAGTAAAGGTACCACTGCTCACAGCCTCCCAAATAATATCTGAGCTTTCTGATGATACAAAGCTGGTGATGGCATGAGTTGTGAGTAGACTTCAGGAGGAAACAGACAGCCTAAGTGAATGGGTGGGAACATGGCAGATGGAATATAATATAACATAAACAGTCAAAGAGTCATAGAGAATTACACTATGAAAATGTGTCCCTTGACCCACTGTGTCCATGCCAATCATCAAGTAACTATCCACACTAATCCCACCTTCTGCTCTTGCCCACAGCCCTTAATACCCTGGCACTTCAAGGCTCATCTAAATGCTTTTGCAAAATCAAAATGAGTCGCAGGTTTAATATCACTGGCATATGCCATGAAATCTGTTGTTTGTGGCAGCAGTATAATAAATTACATAAACAGTGTAAAATGAGAAAGGAAAAAAATACTGAGGAAACGTCCATTCAGAAATCCGATGGTGGATGGAAAGAAGCTGTTAATAAAATGCTGAGTGTGTGTCTTCAGGCTCCTGTACTCGCTCCTTGATTGTAGCAATGAGAAGAGGACATGTACTGGGTGAAGGGGATCCTTAACGATGGATGTTGCCTTTTTAAATGTTGTAAGTATCTATTTCCATCACCGTTTAGGTAGAACTTTCCAGATTTCAATTGCTCTTTTGGTGCAGTAACAAAATCTTCAAACCTCCTTTAAATATCTTACCCCTTACCTTAAACCCATGTCTGCCGCAAGGGGAAGGTTTTTTTTTACTATGGCCCTCATAACTTTGTATACCTCAGACAAGTCCCTTTTCAGTTTCTCTGCTCCAAGTATAATAAATCAATTCTATCCAGTTTCTCTTTGTAGATGAATCAGTTCATTACAGGCTTCCCATCAAAAAGACAACTTCCAATCTTCTACTTCCTATCACTAAACTGATTTCAGATGCAGTTTGCAAAAATGTCATGAATGCCATGGGTTCTTACATTTTGTCCAGTCTTTTGTCCTTATCAAATGCTGAATTAAGTAAATTAATTCCATCAAATGCACTGCACTCATTGACATATCGAGTCACCCCTTGCAAAACATTGGTCACACAGGATTTCCCCTTAACCAAGGTATGCTTTCACTGATCCATCCCCACTTCTTCAAGTGCAAATTAATCCTAACCTTTGGAATTTTTTTCCCCGGTACTTTCCCTTCTTCTGATGTTGGACTCAGTAGCCCTGTAATGACCAGTCTTATCCCTGCTGCTCATATTGAATAACAATACCACATTTGCTGTCCTCCAGTCATCCTGCACCTCTCCTGTGGCCAGAGAAGATTAAAAAATTTATGTCAGAGCTCCAGCAGTCTCCTCCCATGCTTTTTATGACAGTCTGAGATACATCTCCATGGGCCCTAGGGATTTCATTTAACCACGTTTAAGCTTACTAAAACATCTAATGCTTTTTCCTTCCTATGGTAGTTTATCCTAGTATTTCTCAGTCTCTCTACCAGAACTCCACTGCCCTTTTCCATAGCGCAAAATATAAAACACAGAACCATGGACATAGAAGAGTACAGCTTAGGAACAGGCCTTTTGGTCTACAATGCTGTGCTGATCTAACTACATTAGTAATCAATTGCCCAATGTCTTGTGGTCTTTGCTAAATAAGTTAATCCATTCCAGTTGCTCAATGTTCATATCCTTCCATTTCCTGCACATTCATGGGCTTGCCTGAGCCTTTTGAGTGCCTCTGTCATATCCGCCACCACCACCATCCCTAGCAGAACATTCCAAGTACCCACCACTCACAGTTTTTAAAAAAACTTGTCCCTCGGATCTCATTTGAATTTACTCCACTTACCTTAAGCGCATGCAATCTGGTATTAAACATTTCAACCTTGGGTAAAAGGTACCCTACCTATGCACCTCATAATCTTATCAACCTCTATCAGATCTCCACTCAGCTTCTGCCACTCCAGAGAAAACAACCCAAGTATGTCCAACCTCTCCTAGCAACACATGTAACACCCCTAATCCAGGTTACATCCTGGTAAACCCCTTCTGCAGCCTCTCCAAAGACTTGACATCCTTCCTATGGTATAGCAACCAGAGCTGAATGCAATACTCTAGATCTGGCCCAATTAAAGTCTGATAAACCTGCAACATAATTTCCCAGCTCCCTGACTAATAAGGCAAACATGCCATATTCTGTCTTTACCACCCTATCAACCTGTGTAACCACTCTTTCAGAGAGCTATGGACTTGGACCCCAAGATTCCTCTGCACATCAACACTGTAAAGAGTCTTGCCATTAACAGTGTACTGTTTCCTTACATTTGATCTCCCAAAGTGCAACACTTCACATTTGGTTGAGTTAAACTGTTATAGGCAGAGAAATAGCAGATACGTATTTGCAACTGATCTATGTCCCTCTGTATGTAATTGACATAGCAGTTCTCTATGCCAACCACATGTCAGATGTGAACTTGCTCAAAAACAGTTGTTTCCAATTAATTCTCCGTAACTCCTGCCCTTCAATACTCTTGTGCAAGGTCCATACTTATTCTTATCTCTAACTATCTTAAAACTCAAGGAGCACTGTTTGCTAACTGAAAAGGCCAAGCTCATTACCCACCACTAGATATGGCACCACTTCCTGTTGGATTATTTGATTTTAGAAATGCACCTGGACGAACCCAACAAATTCTGCCCAGTCTAAACCTTTTGCACTAAGGAGATCCCAATCTGTATTAGGGAAGTTGATGTCACCCACTACAACAACCCTGTTGTTTTTGTATCTTTCCTTAATCTGCCTGCATATCTGTTCTTCATTGTCACAGTGGCTACTGAGGGGTCTGGAGTAGAATCCCATCAGAGTGATCGCACCTTTCTTATTTTTGAGTTCTACCCATATACACTCGCTGGATGAGTCTTTCATTATGTCCACTCTGAGTGCAGTGTGATATTATTCTTGATTAATAGCGCAATTCCCCTTCTCTCTTTTAACGCTTTCTCTATCTTCTGTTAAACATCAAGGCCCTGGAACATTAGCCATTCATTCCTGTCCATCTCTCAACCAAGTCTCTGTCACGACCACAACATCATAGTTCTATGTAGTGATCCATGCTTAAGTTCATTACCCTTGCCCATAACACTTGAAACTGCTCATCCCACAGTGTCTATTAACTTGCTCCTGTTCTTACTGTCTAATGACATCTACCTTCCACACAATCCCTCTACTTTCTGACCTGGTGTGCTGATTCCCATTTCCCTGGGGAAAGTAGTTTAAACCCTCTTGAGTAGCGCCAGCAAGCCTCCCAGCCAGGATGTTGGTGCACCTCCAGTAAAGGTGCAACCCAATCCTCTTGTATGTATCACACCTGCCCCAGAAGAGGTTTCAACGATCTGCAAACCTGAAATTCCACTTCCTGCACCAGTTTCTCAGCCTTGCATTCATCTGTTCTGTCTTTCTATTCCTGCTCTGACTAATACATGGCACTGGGTGTAAAAGATTAGAAATATTTATTTAAGACCTCATCTACATTCCCTGGCTCCATGCACAGATTGTCACTTTGGTCTCTGGTTACCCTCTTGCCCGTATATATTACAAAATACTTCGGATTTTCCTTAATACAAGTGACATTTTGTGGCTCCTCCACACCCTATTTTAGGTATTCATCTGCATTCTGTATGGTTTTGTCTTTTCTCTGTTCCCTAAAATGCCATAACTACCTCTCTTTCTCAATCCAGTCCTCATGGTCCCTTGACATCTGGATTTTATTTAATCATATTGAAATTGGACTTCCCTTAGTTTAGGAACTTAATTTCCATTTGAACTTTGCCCCTCTTAACAACTGTAAATTTGAAATGTTATGGTCACTATCTCTGAAATACCCTCCTGTGGACACTCCCCCAATTTGTCCAGTTAGTCCCAAAGATTAGATTCAGTATTACCCTTTCTGCAGCAGGACTATGGAAAAACAGTACGTTTTAAAATGGTGAGAGACTGAAAGGTGTTAGTTGTTGAAGGCATGATCACTAACGGTTAATATATGATATACAGCAAATAATTATGAATGCAAATGGTATGTTCGCCATTATTGCAACAGTACATGACTAAAGACATTTTACAGCAATTATAAAGGACGCCGGTGAAACTATATCTGGCTGTGTCTCCCCAATGAATTAAGACAATGTGATGAATGGAGTGTAACAAAGATTCACCAGATTTATTTCTGGGATTGGAAATGTTAGACATGGCCCTGTCCTTTTGAAGATAATTTGAGCAGACCGGGCTTATACTCTGGAGTTGAGAAGAGTGAGAGGTGATCCCAGTGAACTGTACAAAATGCTAACAGGACTTGACAGGATGAATGCAGCGATGAAGTCTTCTCTAGCTAGCTCGTCCCGAACCAGCGCAATAACTCAAAATAAGAGTTCAGACATTCACCAGGAGCCATGAAGAATTCTCTTCGCGAAAAATAAATCAGTAAAGCAAATAATATTGACATCTGAACACTTGTACTAAAGATCTAAGGTTATCGACCTTGTGGTCCGGACAGCAATTAAAACATTCAAACTTTGCAAATTTCTGAATGGGTTATGCATCGAGGTCACCCCATTGCGCTACCCTACTCATTACAGAGTGCACAGTGAGTCGGATGTTATTTATTAGCTTACTCGACAGGCACCATTATTTTGCATAGATTTCGTCCGTTCTCAAACTTTTAAAAATGCGACATTTATCCCTTGCATCTGAAATAATTATTCACGAAAAAATTAACATTGAATACGACTGCGGAAAACTTTGGTAAAATGTTTACACGCACATGACAACTGATGATTTTCACAGCAAACATCATTATGTATGTGTATTCCACAGACGTATACTGAGCAGAATGGCGCACAATTCTTCCTAAACCATTTCCTCATTTAAACGGTGACAGTTAATGACAGATCCCATTTTAAGCCCTGGCTTTAAAATTCACAGCGCCGAGTGCTTACAGCATCAACTCTTCCAGAGTTAAGTCTCATTAGTTTCTTTCCCAGAAGAAAAATAATCGCTTCCTTGGCAACATAAACAAAACAAATGACTCCCAGGCACAATTTTCAACTGCCTTGTGATCCATCTCGGTTCCTGTAATGTGCCAACGGTTGGCAGCTGTGAGATGTAGTGGAGCGGGAATATATTTTAAATGCAATAATTTGTTTTGCCTTTCAGTCGGCGACTGTTGCTTTATATTTAAATAATAACTGAGGGAAGAAAAGCGACAATAATGGATAAAGCAGTTGCCTCTCCAGAGAACTTATTTAGATTCTCATATATGCAACTGCCCGTCCATTAGCCCCGCCAGTAACAATAAGCGATGTCGCTTTTCTCTCTCCCCCCCCACTTCCCCATCCCCCCCGCACTAGCCTCACCTTGCATCCTGATGTAAACATCGCTCCCTGCCGCCGCCGTCGCCGCCGCCGCCGCCTGCTGCTGCTCTTCCTCCGGCTTCTTCCTCACCGAGCGCCGCTTCGACACGCACCCTCTGCGTTTCTCGTTCTTCCTCTTCATGACGCCCGCAGCTCTCCCGCTTCACCTCAGCTGGCCACCGGCGGCGGCTCTCCATGCAGAGCCGTGGCAGGGGACACCACCGGCGAAAAAACCCCCCACCCCGCCCGGTCCCCCCCCTTTTCCCCCACCCCCCACCCCCCCTCCCCACTCCGGCCGCTGATTTCCCTGCTGCAGCTCTCGGGCTCGCCGCCTCCTCCCCCCACAGCCCCAGCCTGCTGCGCTTACTGAGTGACGTGCGGCACGGGAGGCTGGTACAAGGGCAGGGCATCGGGAAAATAATGCAAGTTGGGCAATTTCCTTCGCCTTCCATACTGCCAAACTACACCATCAAACCCTGGCTAGCAACCGTGCTTCCCTGAAATGGATCGGCCGTCCTGAATGTGACTGTTAAAGGGCTGGCAAGCTGCTCGGACCGATGTTGGACATGTTTACTGTGAGTGCAGGCAGGAGGTAATGAATGGATTGGGTTATGAAAGTGCCCACCTGTAGTGCTGCCTCTGGCCAAAGCTGTCTGAGTGGCAAGTGAAAAGCATTCAGATATTTCCAACACGCTGCTTACACCAGAGTCTGAAGAGTTGGAGCTACTAACTGAGATTTTTTTTTCATTAAAATTAAATAGAAAATGTAGGCCAGAGCTGAAATAGTTTTGCCTATATAAATATAGAAATATTAAAGCATTACCAATGGGGAAATATGTTTTTGTTTCATGAATTTGCCGGACTTTAGCAGACTTTCTACGTGATGTTATGAAGTGGACATTCCATCATATACATGATCTGGGCACAAAAATACTACAAAAGAATACAAAATCTGCTGGTGAAGAACTATGATTTTTAACAAGCCGATATTGGGCAACCATCCCTCAAGTGCCAGCAAGGTAGTGTGACAAATTAATGGGACAAAGTGAACAGATGTGGGTTTGCACCCCTGTCCCTGACGTCTACAATGGCTCGTGGTTAAGTTATGCCTTCATTTTAAAATGTTCACCCATGTTTTCATATTCCTCCTCTTCTGAACCCTCCCTGTCTCTCTAACACTTCAAAAACCATTGTTCAAAATTCCAGCCTCTAGATCTTCCCAGATTGAATTATTGAAGTACTGGCATTTCTTCTACAGTCAAGCCTGGAAATCCTTCTCTTACTCTCTGATCTTCTTTAGGTTACTTTTTGGAAGGGTCTCTTTAATTGGCCTTTGGTCACTTGCCCCAGCATCTTCTTAATTAGCAGGGCATCAATTTTTGTTTGATAATACTGTATCTCTGCGAAGTGGCTTGAGGTGATTTGCTGCATTAAAAGGTGCTAATATAAATGGAAATGAATATTGTTATAAAGAATCTAGTGCTTTCTCGGATGGAAGCCCGGGAAGAGTTTATTCGTAAGCATCATTATCATTATATTTTTCAGCTATGTGGAGATAGAAGAAATTCCAGGTGAAAGATCAGCCCATCACATACAGTAGGTTTTTTTTAAAAATTCTCTGACTTTCATATGTTGGAAACATTACGAACAAAATGATTAGCACCTTTCTGAAATTTACATTTTTTTCTGTGAAACTAGAATATGCAGGCATAATAAATGATAAGCTAATGGGACTCATAACGCACTGGGATACAGGACTGTTGCCACATAGTGTGTCTGTGTCCTATGTATATTGAAATCTGTAACAAAGTGATTCTTTACTCACAATTAGACCACAAAACTTTTGGAGGAGGGAAAAATATAGAAGGTTACGCAATCAACAAACTAACTTAAGTTCAGAGCAACAGGTAATCCACTGAAGGAACTCAGCAGGTTAAGCAGAATCTGTGGGGAAAGAATTGTCAATGTTTTGGACCAAAATCCTGGTTTGGGAATGGAAAGGGGAGATGGGCAGTATAAAGAGAAGAGGGGCAGTGGTGAGAGAAGAGCCGGAGGTGATTGGTGGACTGAAGGGATGGGTGAAGATCGAGCCAGGAGGGGGAAGAGAGGAGTTGGGAAAAAGAGGCAGGTGGATAATAAGACAGAGGCAGATGGAGCTAAGTGAAGTGAAGGCAAAGATGATGGTTGGATGGTGATAAGCAAGAACACAAAGTTCACCAGTGTTGGAATCTGAACGTAAGGAAGGTGATGATGGGAACCACTGGAACAAATTTGGGGGTGGGGGGGGAGGTATGATTTAGTACCACTAGGCAAGAATTTAGGCAGCATTTTAGAAATCTACAGCACATCACAGGCCCTTCAGCCCACATTTATATGTCATTCAAAATAGTTTGGAATGGGAATAGGAATTGAAATTAAAACATTTGGCCACGGGGAAGTTCTGCTTTTGATGGAAGGAGTGGAGGTACTCGACAAAGCGGTTCCCCAAGACAACACTTCACCTACAAAACTGCTGGGGTCATCTATTGTGTCTGGTGCTCCCGATGCAGCGTCCTCTACTTTGGTCTTCCCGCTGGCCCAAATGTTTTAATTCCCGTTCCGACATGTTGGTCCATGGGCCTCCTCTTGTGCCAAGATGAGGCCACCCTCAGAGTGGAGGAGCAACACTTTATATTCCATCTAGGTAGCCTCCAACCAGGTGGCGTGAATATCGATTTCTCCTTCTAGGAAAATAAAAAATCCCTGCTCCCGTCCCTCATCTTCTATTCTGCCCTCTGGTCTTCAGTGGCCATACATGTCTTGGGTACAGGAGTAGCAGAGTGGGTGCAGATAGTAGACTTGCTGCCTGCACAACTCCAAGACACCAGGATCCTGTACGTGCGGGTGAGTTAATTGACTGCTGTAAATTGCCACTAGTGTGCACGTGAGTTTTAGAATCCAAACAAAATTAATGGGAAAGTAGGTGCTATAAAGTAGGATTAGTGTAATGGGGGTACTTGATCGTTGGCACGGACCATTAGGCTGAAGATCCTGCTTCTAGATGTACGACTCTATGATTCTAATCCTCAATCATGGATTCACATCCAAGTTGCTGGTGAACGCAGCAGGCCAGGCAGCATCTCTAGGAAGAGGTACAGTCGACGTTTCGGGCTGAGACCCTTCGTCAGGGGACCCTTCATTAGCGGCAGTTGCTAATGCCCGACCTCCCCCTCGTACCCCATCCGTTATTTATTTATATACACACATTCTTTCCCTCTCTCTCTCCTTTTTCTCCCTCTGTCCCTCTCACTATACCCTTTGCCCAACCTCTGGGTTTTTTCCCCCCTCCCCTTTTTCCTTCTCCCTGGGCCTCCTATTCCATGATCCTCTCATATCCTCTTTGCCAATCACCTGTCCAGCTCTTGGCTCCATCCCTCCCCCTCCTGTCTTCTCCTATCATTTTGGATCTCCCCCTTCCACTTTCAAATCTCTTACTAACTCTTCCTTCAGTTAGTCCTGACGAAGGGTCTCAGCCCGAAACGTCGACTGTACCTCTTCCTAGAGATGCTGCCTGACCTGCTGCGTTCACCAGCAACTTTGATGTGTGTTGCTTGAATTTCCAGCATCTGCAGAATTCCTCATGTTTACTCAATCATGGATTTGTACTTTATGCCAGAAGAACATAAATATCCAAAACCTCCACAGATAATGTTTAATAAGTTGAGATATTTAATCAATGTGTTTCTCTTAGAATATGATAAATATTGTTGATGGACTTAATTTCTGCTAATAAAAATATGAGAGCTAAAGTTATTTGAAAAACTATAAGCCTGTGTTGAATAGAATGGTGTTCAGTTTTTCCTTTGTATTAATATTGTTTCAAATGTCAATGACCTCAGCCTTATTGGAAAAGTCCACAGTTTTAACTCCTGCCAGCTGCAGCAATAAGTTGATGGGTGCATGATCGGACCTATTTAAATCAAGATGTCCAAAGTGAAGTTTATCTCCTGCGGAAATAAGAATAAATCACAGATATGTTCAGCAACGTTCCTTCTCAGCTAAAATATATTGCTGTAATTCTTGAATTCGTAGAAAATAAAATACTATGCAACAATGAAATTGGAAAGACATGGAATCTTTGCTGTTGCTGTTGTGTACTAGGTTATCAGATCTTAGAAGAGCAAACAGAGTTACACAACTGGCCCAGTGATATGGAGAAGAAGTAAATCAGTGTGTTTTATGACTATCATCTATTAAAATCCTGTTGAAACATACAACGGATTGATACCAGTCTGGACAAGAGGTTTCTCAGTGACAGCTGTCGTATTGGCTATCCCTTATCAACTATGGCAGAGATGGCAGCATTATGACGTCTTCTCTGCTTAACTGCAGTGCTGAGGTAGAGCAACACTGCTGAAGTTGTCATCATATGAGTGAAGTGTTAAACTGAGGCCTTGTTGTTCTCTGCCAAGGGCACAAAAGATCCCATGGTATTGGAGGATTATTTTCAGAATGCTGCACAATATTTATCCCTCAATTAATATCACTAAAACATGTTTGATCTATTTGCAAGAACTGCTCTGTGCAAATTAACTTCTGTATTTTCTGCTTTACCGCAATGACTATGCTTCAAATACAAACTTCATTGATGGTCTGCTTGGTGGGCTACAACTGTTTCCTTTATTGTTTTGCCTCATATATTAGACGCGGTTACTGGGAAGAGTTATCTGATGAATTTTAGTACCAGCAAAACACAATTAAGCTGGAATCAATGCTTTGGTTTTTGAAAAGAAATTGAGGGAAGGGAGGGAATTTACATTTTGAGCATCAGTTGAAAGCTGCAGTCTGTTTCAATTTCCAATACATAAACATGATTTTTAAATACAGTAGTTGATACTGTAAGAATGATTACAAGTTACTTATCAACTCACTTGTTCCATGTAAGTAAGGAAGAATTTTTTTGTTAGCAAGTGAAAAGTTTTGTTTTGCCCTAAATAATATTCTGTAAATCTATGACATTAAAAAAAATCTCTGTCAATGTATTCTTTAGAAATAATGCTGAGCTCACCTGGTCCGACGATCAAAGCTCCACCTTGCTGTCCTGGATCACCCTGAAAATCAAATACCGGGCTCTTCATTGCGTTCCACATACTCTTAAAGATTCCAGTCAATGTACTTGATTTAATGTGGGGACTCCTGACTGGTGAAAGAAATCCATGATGATTTTGAACAAAAAATGAGTATAGCTGATCCATTTATTGACAAACTAAATAAATATTAACAAATTGTGGTTAGTTAAACAAGGCCAGCAGCTGGTTTCATACCTTTGTGTGTTTTTTTTACAAAAAAAATGTCCACTGCTTTCCATAGTAATCCAGAGGCTAAAGGCTCTTTCTCATATTGAGCCATACACGGCAATGCAGCGTAGCCATGGGCACAACACTTTACAGTGCCAGCTTAAGAATGGAGTTCAATTCCTGCCTCTGTCTGTAAGGAGAGTTCGTACATTCTTCCTGTGACCGTGTGGCTTTCCTCTTGGTGCTCTGGTTTTGTCCCAATTTCAAAGGTGTATGAGTTAGAGTTAGTAGGTTGTGGGCATGCTCTGTTGGCATCTGAGGTGTGGCAACACTTGACAACTGTATGCCCGCGTACATCCCTGAAGCAAGCGACACATTTCATTGTATGCTTTGATGTGTCAATGTACATACGAGAAATAAAGCTAACCTTTAATTAAAAACTCTCAGCTCCATACACTGTCATTCACAGGTGCTTAGTGCCCATGTAGGCCCAGCGCAGGAGCAAACAGTATCGAAGACTGGATAGTATGTAAACCATCATAGGATTGTATGAAATCAATACATTACCAGCTTGATGGAATGTTTCTCCTTGTTTCATTTGTAAACTTTTATAAACGTCTCTGGTTGGATCAGTGTAAATTTCATGAGTATATCCAGTTAGTGCACAAAAACCCTACAAGCGAAATAATTATTTTAGTGAAAATATTAAAGTGAAGAAATAACTTGTTTCTTCATGCTAGAAGTTCAGATATAAAAATGCCAGTCATACTTGATGCTGCAGTTATAAAATTAAATTCCTGGGAGCTGTTTATTGATCAAAATGGCATTTGAAGTGTTTAAGCACCAGCCATCACTTGCAGCTGAATAAGAGTTCAATTTTATCAAAGCACAATTAATGTTTTGTTTGTACTAGCAGCACCCAATTTAGACCGGAAGGATTAACATGAATAAATAAAATGAAAACTATTTAAAATTTAATCTGGCCTCATTTATCAAAGGAAAGCTTGCTGAACTAGCTTACATCTGAGTTTCTCTCCCCATGGCAAACAAAAGGATATCTTTGAACAACAATGCCTTATTACTTGGGACTTGAATCACAGCAATGATCATTTAGTTTACTGAGTCACTGGCAGTATCATGCTGCAAAGCACTTTCATTCCATCTACTTCATCTCAACCCATTCACCACATCTATTTTCCTTCTTTTGCTGACTTATCTAGCTTCCTTTTACATGCATCTACTGTATGTTATACTATTCCTGACTATCAAGTACTTTACAAGAAAAATTTCAATGATATTCTGCCTACAGTATGCTACTCATTCATGCATCCCTTCAGATCTGCAAGTAATATCTTTTCCAAATACTTCTAATGATTATGAATTTAATAACAAAAAGATTTATACCTACCTGTATGTGGTCATGGGTGGATTGTCCAATGACTATTAGTCTGACACCAGCATCCTTTTAAAGACAAAATAAATAATAGGGTAATCTTCATGTGAAGCTCTAGACATCTGGAGACACCAATTTGTTCTGTAATGTAACATATCAGATGCTGCCAGATCCAAACACTGCCACAACTAAATGCTAACAGTCCAAAAGAATTATCACTAAATACAAATAAAATGTAAAGTTATTTTCAGTTCACGTTTGACAGAGATACCAGAGAATCTATTAGTGTGAAGTAAAAAAAGAGAATGCTCATTATGAAAACTTAGATGTTCTAAATTTCTCTTTTATTTCTTTAGATTCCTCTCCCCTCATAATAGTGAGTCATATTGATATAATTGCGAATTTCTTGCTAGATGGTAGTTTCAGTGAATTATGCTCTCATCATCCCATCCAGACATTCTCCATTCACTGTGGATGGCAGCAGGCAGGGTAAGCGAAAGCTAGTACTGTGGTTTTGTTCAGATCTTTCAAAAACAATTAAGTACTCAACATTTAAGGTTTTTTTTACAGATTTCCAGCATTTGGAATTCTTTGATGCAAAAGTAGGAATCTCTGCTGATTTTCTCCTCCCAGCCCTTAAGATAATAAAGCCAACTGCAAACACATAACCACTGCTGTAGTGTTGCTGTGGTTCGGTCATACTTACTGACAGGATACTGATGTTCAGACGTTTCTGATTCTAGGTTACAGTAGGTTACCGGCTTGTTTTAATCAGCCATCAAAGGAGCCCTATTTTTTTAACACTGGCTGACCCAAAATGGGTAAAACTCAAATACCTCTTCTTTGGCCTGCAAGTGGTAAGTTAATACAATTGACTTTATTAATGTATATTGTCTCTCTCTCTTTCTCTCTCAAAATCTATATTTTCAATGACTCTAGAAATTGCTGTTCATTTACCCATTCAGCACCAAACACATGCATTAACTTCAGTCTGTTATATATTAGTTAACAAGAAATCTTCTTCTCTTGCACATTTTCCAAGTGAAAAAGATGTGTGTAAAAATTATCCCAATCCATGTGGTAATATTGAATGTAATGATTGTTCATTTAAGTTTTATAGCTGAAAAATATATTCCCTTTCTCTCTTTTACACCCAAGCACAGATCCTATTCTCCTCAACCCTTTACCTTTTCGACCTGTTAACTCCCAGAATCTTACTTCATGCACCCCTCCCACCCACCTTCCCTCTCACTTGGTTTCACCTATCACTTGCCAGATTGTACTCCTTCCTCTCGCCCCACCTTATTCTGGCTTCTTCCCCTTCCTTTCCAGTCCTGTTAAGGATCTCAGTCAAAAATATTGACTGTTAATTCTCCTCCATGGATGCTGCCTGATTTTCTGGGTTCCTCCAGCATTTTTTTTGTGTTGCACTGGATTTTCCAGCATCTACAGAGCTTTTCGTGTTTATGATCTGTGACATATTAGGTCTCGTTGTAGTTAAATGGCTGAATTGATTGATTCAGAGTCATGAATGTGAAACCTATCACACCATTTGATGAATTTAAGTGCATTTGGAATAAACAGTTAGTACCAGTATGGTAATCATGGCATTAATGGATTGTACCAAAGTTTGTTCCAAGAACAGAATTGGCCATCTTCACCAGTTCTATTCTGCTTGTGTCTCCATTCCCACCTATGCTGTTGACTCTTAATTAGCAGCTCAATTTGGGCAGTTGCATTAGGGGTGGACAATAAATGCCAGCCTTTCAAACAATGTTCAAATCCACTGAACACGTACAGAGAAAGAGGCTCTTGCACACTTCGGTGTCAATGTAGTTGAACAGGGTTAGTCTGCTGAATTGACATACTCCCTCTTTCTGCTTATCACTGAGAAATTTGCAAAGTAAGAACTTGGGTTAGAGCACCCTCACCAACAATTATGTTAGTTTTGCAGTCTAGGAGAAAAAAAGGAAATTTTAAATGATCTCACCTCCAGATATTTCTGTGGAATTTTTGCTAAGTCCTCCACATACTCTCTGCAGGCATAACACAGAAAATGCTGAAAAATAATGTGAAGATTTCATTAGTTTTTTTAATAACAGTGGATAATGAATGTATTAACATAACTTCAAGATCAGTTAGTTGATAACAGTGCAATTTAATATAGCTCCTTATTATACTTTCAAGAAATGTTCTTTCTTAATATATATTTGCAAAAAGTAAACAACTCAAAGCACAACTGTATTTGGTCACTCAGCACTTTTAAAGAAAAAAAGACAGACTAACACTGCAAGTTTAAATACTTCAAAATTTGTTGGAAAATGCATATAATAAATGATAAATGCACTGTATTAATTTTCTCCTTCCCCTCGACATTTTCAAATGCATGTGCAATTATTCTCCAGCATTTAAGAAGTTACTTGTGAACTCTGTAATGGCCGTGCTGTATCCCAGCTGAGCTCTGTCTCTGAATCGGGCCTGAAGCCATCTGCATTCCTCTGCCTCTCTTACCCTGACAAAAATCAGGATAGCTTTACTCTTCTCGTACAAACTTGGGAATGATATTTTTCTTCCATAACAGTCAACAACAAAACAGTCTTCGGCAGCCTTGATGTTGATGAGTGGAGGTGGGTAGGGTTGGCTGTTGGAGCTTCTTTTGATCTGCACAACTTGGGGAGCTCCCAGTGTGTTTTCCAGGCTGGCCGACATAGTTGTTATTTTTGGAAGAGACGTCACTACTTTTTAAACATGAACAGACCAGCCCAGTAGCTCTTATCTAATTACACTCAGAGCACTAAGTACACAGAATTCATCATCAGCTTCTAAGAAAGTTTCTGAAATACATCATAAGGCTTTTCCTTTCAAATTGCTAATTAGGTGCCGAACATGAATTAATAATTTAAGACGCAAATTGTCTATTATTTTAAAAAAATGTTATTGTTTTAGTTCTCCCGTTTCTAAGAAGATTCTTAGAAGCCCAGTCACTTATTATACATACAAATGCCAAAGGGAATTCATACAGATTGTACAAATAGCATGTGAAATTAATGACCAATTAACAATTAATGATCTATTTTTTGATGCTATGGCTTAATGCAAGTTTGAAGTACATTTGAGATAGTGTATTTAATTGAGCACACAGTGGTGTAACATAGTGATGCCGGAAGACTTCAGGACCTAGAAATTGTATTGCAGGTAAAACGTAACAAGCGTACTCCAATTATGTACGGGCTTCCTATGTGACAAAGTGTGATGCATTATAGGGTAAGTGCTCCACACATACGCATACACAAAGCCCCTTATAACCTCCCACCGGTTTAGACTGCAGAGGAGATTGGAAGGAGGAAGAATTCTGGGTGTAGGGAGAGACAGGGAAGATAAATTCAAGCAGGTGGGTGTTGTGGAGGAAGCCATACATAGGAAAAGAATCAGCATTGGACTGGGGCCCTGGAGATGATCAGTTCCCAGGGGATAGTCAGTCACTGAGAGAGTGTCAGTTTAAGGGATGATCTGGGAGAAGGGAATTATTGGTTGAGAGGCTGAGGAGTCGGGAATGATGGTTGGGAAATGATTAGGAAGTGATTGGGGATTTAGTTGAAAAGGTAATTGGGAGAGATGATGGAAGCCTGAGGACATTGTGATGGTGGAGGAGAAAGGTGGATAGGAGGGTTGTGGGTGAAATTTATCAATGAGAAGTTAAAGAAGTCATCTATCTGCAAAAGGTGCCTCCTGCTGATGGGCCAGGTTAGGTCATGCTCCCAAACTAATACTGAAACAGGTGTCATATGTCAGGTGAAGTGCAGCGGTGAAAGCCAATGCTGTTCACAAATCTCACACACGCAGTGCAATTCTGTGCAAGTATTCTAGGCTATTGGGTATTGCTCTACATTTCCATTTCTGCGTATCCTTTGTGTGGGGGACCAGTGTGGAAGATCTAGAAGTGAACTGGACAGGGGGTGCTTGATGGAGGAGGTAAACTGTGAGGTTGTGCATTCCTTCCAACACATTAAGCTGGATTTGGATTCAGATTGTTTTACTGCATGAAGTTTGCAGAGTTAGCAGTGTACACAGTGATAATATATATGATATTATCAAGCAGTGAGCACCAAACAATGGAATGGTGCAAAGTATAGCAGTGCAAACTGAGTAGTGCAACAAGAAATGGTAAAGTGACAGTAACGGAGAGAGCAGAATTAAGGGTTTGAGTACCACTGGGAAGGGGAGTCTGAGAACAGTGGGGAAGAAGCTGTTCTTGACTCTTGTCATCTGGACATTCAAGCTCCTGTATAATCAGATGAGAGAAAAGGGTACGGTCAGGGTGGCAGGCTTTTGAACAACTTTCCCATATGATTGCACCTTGAAGATGGACTGGATGGAAGATAGTGCCTTGCCTTTGATGGACTGGGTAGTGTTTAACACATGTATTCATGTTAGTTTGGTGTTGTCGCATGTACTAAGATACAGTGAAATGCTTTTCTTTATTGGCCATTCGGTCAGATCATGCTGCACCTAAGCATATGAGGGTAGTACAAAGAGAAGACATGATGCAGAATATAGTGTAACAGCTACAGAGAAAGTGCAGTGTAAAGCACGAGGGCTACAACAAGGTAGATTAGGAAATTAGATTTTAGTGTATGAGATGTTCATTCAATACTCCGACAACAGTGGGATATTGAGTCTTGGTGCTGTGTGCTCTCTAGTTTCTGTATCTTCTGCCTGATAGGAGGGGGAAGAAGAGAGAATGACTAAGGTGGGAGGGTCCCTTGAGCTCGTTGGCTGCTTTCCAAAGGCAGCGGTAAGTGGAGAGCCAATTGAGGGACCGTTGGTGAATCTGTGGTAGACTGGATTCAGGAATTCAGTGCCATCCCAAAGGCTTACTTTCTCTATTTCGTGCCTTCATAGACCAGGGAATCTCAATAGTGGGTGGGGATGTTCAACTTGATCAAGGAGGTTTTGAGAACATCTTTGAATCTTGTACTTCTGTCCGTTGGGTAATTGCTTTTTCAGACTGCTGAGGCCGGGCTGGTGCATACACCCCTGACCGCTTTACTAATTGTTATGTAGACAGACTGAGAAAGACATGTTGAAATGAAGCCAAGTACAAATCAGTAAGCGGCTTTCTTTTCAAACAATACAGTAACAGTCAAAACAGATTGTGCTTGGTCCAGTTTCTCTTACTTCCACGACAAAAGAACTCTTGTTCTTTTTATGACAAATTTGTTTTTGCCATGCCTTTTGCTGTAGATAAACTCTACCAGCGAGATATAATCACATGCATTTTTAGCTGCCTGCTCTAGGCCAAGAGGTAGTCCTCATTGCTCTTAATGAACAGGCATTAAAATATTCTGTTTTATTTTATTTTGTTAATGGAAACTTTTTGAAGCTTGGGAGTCACTTTTTTGTATGAAAGTTTATTTGTTAAAATTATTTTTAACTTTTGGGATGTCTCTGGATGGCAACCATTCAAAAGTTCCTGTTAGTACATTTAGAATTCCCCAGGGGTGTATGGGGCGCCAGGGAGGGGTAGCACCTCTGGTGGGGGATCATGTCATGTCCTTTTCAGGGCGGTTTGTCCACCTTTGGTCCCCACCTGGCACTCAGCTCTCACCTGTGGCTCCCTGTAGCTGTTTGCATGCGACAGCGGCCACATCCCGGGCAACGGCTTTGACAAGCCGGCTAAACCAGGTGAGGGTAGCCGACGGGTCTCAAACCCTCGCTGAGATAGGGAGTTGTCTATCCCAGCATGTGAAGGCAGACTCTGGCTGATTGAGCTGACGAGACCAATGGAAGGTCCAACGGTCAAGAAGGCGGTTTCTGCAAACGTTGTGGAAGGTGTAGAGCAGGACAAGACACAGAAGGTATCCTGGTCATCCACTGCGCCTAGTCCCATCTCCAGTCGTCTCAACTCTTGTCTTGCCACTGGATCCAGATGGGAATTGGGAAGAGAGAGTGAGGCTGGTGCTGCGTAACTCTCGCTCACTTAAATCCAAATCAAGCGCTAGTCTCGACACCATCAGCCGGCTGGTGGCGCAGTGACATCAGCGCTGGACTCTGGGAGTGAAGGTTCCCCAGTTCGAATCCAGTCGAGCCACTCCCGGGCACGCTTTCCATCTGTGCCGGGTTGAGTGTCGAGCTAGCAACTCGACCTCGTAAAAAGCATTAATGGTGTCGAGGTCTTCATCGATGATGATGGACGAACCTAATTAATAGAAATTGCAGGATTCTAATATATAGTTTTCTTTTGTAAGTTGGTCACTGTAGATCTAGTTGTGTCTCTGGGAAATATTTAATTATGTTCTGAAGGAGAAGATGGCGATGCGATGCGGCGCGCAGCGACCACTCCGGTGAATGATATCTGTAATCTGTCAAGTAGGGTGCTGTGCACAATCCTGATTTGATGGAGACAGACGTGAGAGCACGGAGGAACATCTGGTGAAACTTCTGAAATGCCTGTTTCGCTGCCGCTGCTACTGTGTGATCCAGAATCTCGGGAGGGGAAGGCCCCGAGTCCTTGGTTTTGCTTGTTGCTCGGCAACCAGGACGGGGTTGAAGCGCTCGGCAGAGATGGTACTCGGTGCTTGGTGCCGGAGGGCTGGTCAGAGGCTCAAAGTTTTCGGACGGACTCAGAGTTGGCTGTGTTCGGGTGCTTCCAATGCATCAGCAGTTGTCGGTGCCTGGAGGTTTATGGCAGGGAGAGTTTCTCCCTTTTGCCGCCTGCTATCGGGGACTATTGGGAGTCGATTGGAACTTGGAGATTTTTTTTACCGTGCCCATGGTTTGCTCTTTATCAAATTACGGTATGGCTTTGCACTGCTGTAACTATATGTTATAATTATGTGGTCTTGTCAGTGTTAGTCTTTGGTTTGTCCTGTTTTTTCTTGTGATCTCACTCTGGAGGAACATTGTATCATTTCTTAATGCATGCATTTCTAAATGACAATAAATAAGGACTGAGTGTCCTCATAATCTAAAAAACTTTGATTTTGGTTTGATCACATTTGTGGAGAAGACTTTTATCTTGCTGTGTAACTGGAAAAGTACCTCACCTTTTGTAGCGGTTAATGCACGAGGGGAAATGTGAAGAATGAGCAATCATCACAAGCCTGGTAATAAATTGTAAACCTTTGGCAGGTTATCATCAAGTTCACCACAAACAATACCCCATCCAAGGAATCCAGATCCTGGTGAAACTGGTTACTAGGAGCTCTCCTGTATTCAGGAATTTGTCTACACTGCTCAATCTGCAGTTAGGACTCTCTTTAGCATAGAATGTGGAACACTACAGGACAGTAACAGGCATTTTGGCCCACAATGTTGTACCAAACCAAAAAAATTTACTCATCAGTTGGTGATGACACTGCAATGGAAACAATATTTTCCTACGGACTCCAAGAAGCACAGTGTAACTCATGTCCAGAAATGCCTGAAACAATACAAAATGGTCCAGGAAAGGTCACAATCGCATTTTACTGGTTAATAAAAATCAATTTTCAATGGTGCTATTCTAAAACACAGAAATATGCAATCGAGTTTCCTAATGATTTGGGAAACTAACAGAGAGGGCACAGCTTTAGAGTGAGAGGGAGAAAATTTAAAGGAAGACATGTGTTTTGTTTTACAAAGAGAGTGGTAGTGCCTGAAACAATTACTAAATAATTTAGTAATCAAATGGCCAATTTATCTAATCCTCTCTGCCTACACAATGTCCTTATCTTTCCATTTTCCTCACATTCATGTGCCTACCTAACATCTCTTAAGAGTCTCTAATGTATCTGTCTCTACCACCACTGCAGGCGGCGAATTCCTGGCACCACTCTCTGTGTGAACACTTGCCCCTCACATCTCCTTTGAAATTAACCCCTTTCGCCTTAAATGCATGCCCTCTGATTTTAGACATTTCAACCATGGGAAAAAGATGCAGTCTGTCTATTCTATCTGTCTCATAATCTTATAAACCTCTATCAGATCTTGCCTCGGCCTCCACCGCTCCAGAGAAAGCAACCTAAACTTGTCCATCCTCTTGTTATACCATATGCTCTCTAATGCAGGCAGTATTCTGGTAAACCTCTTCTGCACCCTCTCCAAAGCCTTGACACCCTTCCTATAACGGGGCAAACAGAGCTGTATGCAATATCCAGATGTGGTCTAACTAGAGTTTTATAAAGCTGCAACACAACTTCCTGACTTTTGAAATCAATATCTCAACTAATTGATTTTATTCACGAGTAAAATATAATCATGACCATTCCTGGATCTCTTATTTATGAAATATTTATTCTTTGTGCAGCTTCTTGACTGCTTTTCTCTAAGAAAATAAGGTTGTGTGTGAATTCACAAACAATGTTATTTAATAACATTTTTCTGAATAAATCGATGTGGAATGTTTCCAAAACAGTTTTCTGATCTTGCACCAATTTTAGAAACAATTAAAATAACATATCATGTTATCGTGACATTTTTAACTGTCTAAAATCATACACCCTGCATAGGCATGAACTTGCTGGTTCTATGTTTAAAGGAGTTAAATTCCTCTGTTTCACCAGAAAATCTTTGAAGGAACTGAGCTTAAAAATATTTCTTTCAACTTGGAGACCATGCTATTGACAATATTCCATCGGCAGGCAATTGCCATACAAACCATTTCATGCTGTGAAGACAAGAACGTGGAACATAAAACAGTACAACACAGGAACTGGCCCTTTGGCCCACGATGTATGTGCTGATCTAGGTGGCGTACTAAACTAAACCTATCTGCCTGCACATAATCCCTATACTCCTCTCCCACTCCATTCATTGCCTGTTCACGTGTTTGTCTAAATTATTCTTAAATGCCACTAAATACTGCCACAATCACTCCAGCAATTTGTTTCAGGCACAGCCACTCTCTTTGTAAAACAAAACACATATCTTCCTTTAAATTTTCTCCCTCTCACTCTAAAGCTGTGCCCTCTCCATTAGTTTCCCAAATCATTAGGAAACTCAATTGCATATTTCTGTGTTTTAGAATAGCACCATTGAAAATTGATTTAATTCACAAATAAAATACAATCATGACCATTTTGTATTTTTTTCGGGCGTTTCTGGACATGAGTTACACTGTGCTTCTTGGAGTGCATAGGAGAATATTGTTCCCATTGCAGTGTTGCAATGAGTTACACTGTGCTTCTTGGAGTGCATAGGAGAATATTGTTCCCACCAGCAATCTGCCACACCATGGTTCCCTGAATCAAAGACCACAATCATCTTGTGATGGATATTCGAGGCCCAGTGGGCCTCGTTCTCATGTTTGCCAAGCTCACTTTCTAAACATAGCAGCCACCACTTGTAAGATCACAAACAGTTGTAAGTAAACTTCCAACTAATATTGCTTTGTTTAGCTTTTGGTCATAAACGGGAGTCGGTCTTCAGTTCTTGAAATGTAAATTGTTGTTCCTTTCCATGCTTGTGGCAGCCTTTAGCACTTTTGTCTGTTTTTCATGAGGCCAAGTTGCCAGCTCAATGGTCAATCCAGCACGGATGGAAAAAGTGCAAGGAGTCAGCCAGATTCGAACCCGGGACCACTCTCCTCAAACTCCAGTGTGGCTGCCACCTCACCACCGGTTGGCTAAAATGTAAGTGGCAAAATGTAATGAAGTTAAAACAAAATACTATCTATGCAGCAGATTTGCAAACAAGCTCTGCGTTCACTAGATGCTCTGACTGTAGGAAGCAGATGTAGCTCACTGTACCTGATTTATTGCTGCAATATAAGACAATGGGTTACATAATCTGGTTTGTTTCAAAACAGACAGCACTGGCTTCGTAGGAACATCAAGAAGATACAAGAGAAACACGGAGTGCACTGGAATCCATTCCTCTGGCTTCGATTTTTGCCAATTTGTTCATTTGCATCATTGGTTATACCTGTGTTTTGGAAATCTTTTATCCTTTGTGTTTTAGAATTGATTTGCGTGTTGGAAATGGTTTTTAATTTGGAAATATTTAAGACTGAACTCTTCTGTGAGTTTTAAACACGTGTTAAGAATGTTGTTTGGATTTGAACGTGTATCACTGAAAATAAATGAATTGTGTTTTAATCTGCTTTGTTAGTATGAAGTATCTTCTCCTTGGTAGGGAGAAGGAACACACCGCTCAAATAGTGGGTGTTTATGATTAAACTCGCTGAGGAGAATAAACAGGGAAGTGAACTAGTATTTGAAAATTCGGTAGTTCAAATGATTCATATGGTTCCATTTATTATCAGAGAATGTGCACAGTATATAATGTGAAATCTTTGGTCTTCGCAGACATCAACGAGAAGCAGAAGAACCCCAAAAGAATGAACGACAAAAAAAAAATTAGAACCCCGAAGTTCCTTCTCCCTCCTCCCCCGTGCAAGTAACAGCAAAGCATCAGTGCATTAACTTCCTCCCTCACCGATTTCAGCAAAAAAATGTCAGTGCCCACCACCCACCAAGCATTTGCTGCACCCCAAAGAGAGGCCATGATCCGCAGTCAACAAGAACTATTGTTTACCCGACAGTTCGACATGTCACAACTGCTCTCTCTCTCACTAACAAGGAACAGAGAGATGTCACCCATATCACAGTGAAAGGGAAGACTAACAGTCACTATTATGGTGTTTATACTGAGATTCTCCAACTTGAGAATTGCAGTATAATCTTCCTTTAGTGAGAGTACTCATTATTATTTATATCCAATTGGGGTTAAGGTCTTCGTTTGAGTTTAGAACTTCACTGTCCAGCAAACTCAATAATATCACAAACTTTCCTCAATTTTCTCTGTTCACCAAACTGTCCAAAAATGGTGGTACGCTGACTCCCCACTTTCAACTCTTCAATTCTCTACTGATATCTCAATTCCACACTCCCCCCACACCTCCCCACAAAATAACCCCCGACTACATAGAGTTACAGAGTCATAGAATACTACAGCACACAGACAGGCCTATCAGCTGATCTAGATCTGATGTGCAGTGATGGCCCAAATGCAGAGAGAGAGAGAGAGAGAGAGAGAGAGAGAGAGAGAGAGAGAGAGATAGAGATAGAGACAGAGATAGAGATAGAGAGAGAGAGATAGAGAGATAGAGAGAGAGAGAAAGAGAGAGATATTGAGATTGAAATGGATGAACAGGTCACTGACTTTTAATAAGAGCTGTGCAGAATTAAAGGAAAACCAGCAAGTGCTTGGAGAACAGGGCCGTTAACGAAAACTCTCAAATTGTAAGCTAATGCCACCTTGCAGTTTGGATGCAGTAACTTAACACTAATTAAATACTGCTCCTTACAGAGTCAATCTAAATGGTAGTCTTCTTTCCTGGAACAAGGACGAAGGTAAGCTGGGACCGGTGACGTTGCTGTGGTTTTGGTCAAGACCTATAAAGACTGAAACAACTGGAAGGGAGTTAAATACCACCGTGATGAAACACTAACTGGCTGGAATGTGCATACGGATGGGTGTGTTTGCCGACCCCATTCCACAACCCGGCTGCAAGGGTCCTCAGACACCATGGCGGTGTTCGTGGTTGTAATGGAGCCCTTTCCCCCAGTCACAGCTCCTGCGGCACAAGACACCTGTGTCTGCTGCAGGTTCCGGAGGAGGCATTTGTCCAGGATGTCATGGACCGGAAGCCAAGAATGTCCCTGAGGACCATACACCTCCCAATCCATGAGATACTGACCAAGCGGAGAGGAGGGGTGGGGGGCGTGATAGGAGCAAGGGGGGAGGAAGTGATAGGTTTAAGCTGGGAAACATAGAACTCTAGGTGGATCAGCATTGATGATTGTAGGTGGAATCTGAGACCTTCTCCACCACAAATGGTTCCCCATACTATGAGGCCAACCTGTGGCTCTCAGCTTTCAAAGAAAGGTCTCCAGGTGCCAGCTAGACTTTCTGGACTTTCTGGACTTTCTGCCCCGGCTTGAGGGGCTTCACCTGTCAGTGGAGCCAGTCAGCCTGACGGGCATATTGTTTCCGAATGCACAGCTGAGAAGCCCGTGTCTCCACGTGCACTTGTAATGTTGGAATGATGTCAGCAGCAGGAACTCCCACATCAATCTCCTGGTCAGGAAAGAGTGGTGGCTGGACTTCCTTCTGATATTCAAAGGGAGACTTGCTGCTGGAGGGCAATTGGAAGTTACTGTGGGCGGTCTCTGCCCAAACCAGTTGGGGGCTCCAGTTTGTGGGGGTTGGAAGAGACATTTGGCACAGGGATGTACCAGCTCTTGATTCACTCTCTCGGTTTGGCTGCTAGTTTGGGGGTGCAAAGCAGAGGAGAGGCTGACCGTGACTTCCAAAAGAGGACAAGAAGCCTTCCAAAAATGGGATGTGACCTCGATCAGACACTATGTTCTGAGGGAAGCCGTGCAGCCTGAACATGTGCTGAACCTTGAGGGTGGCCGTCTCACAAGCTGCAGTAGCCTGGGGAGAGCAATGAAGCGGGCAGCCTTGGAGAACGGTCCATAACCATCAGAATGGTAGTGTTTCCATCTAACAGGGGCAGACCAGTATTGAAGTCCACTGAGTGGTGGGACCTGGGGCGGTGAGGCACAGGCCAGGGCAGACCAGTGGGGTGCTGATGCATTATGGTCTCGTTCTGGGCATAAGTGGGACCGCCGGAGATGAAGTTGTGAACTTCCTGGAACATAAATGGCCACAAAAATTTCCTCTTTATGAAGTTCAGGGTAGGTTGAATTCCTGGATGGCCAATCAGATGGGGAGAGTGATTCTGCTTCAGCACTCCGGGGCAAACAGTATTAGGGCCAAGCAGGTAGTTGGAAGATTCCCCACCTGGACCTAGATCTGATTGTTGGGCAGCCCTCACCTCTGTCTCTATTCCTTAAATCACTGGAGCAGCAATGCACGAGTGAGGTAGGATGGGCTCTGAATTGGCATTGCCCTCAGAAATGTCAAAATGGTGGGACTGAGCATTGGCCTTGGTATTCTTGCTGCCAGGAAGGTAGGCGAGAGTGAATTAAACTGAATGAAGAATGAAGAATGAACTGAATGAACAGCGTTGATGGGAGTTAAGTCTCTTGGCGTCCTGAATGTAGGAGAAGTTCTTGTGATCTCTCCATACCAGAAAGAGATACTCTGCCCCCTCCAGCCAGTATCGCCATGCTTCCAGGGCCTTCTTGACAGCCAGAAGTTCTCAGTTCCCAACATTGTAGTTACACTCAGTAAGAGTCAAGTGATGGGAAAGAAGAGCGCAGGGTGCAGCCACTTATCCACCGAAGAGCACTGGGAGAGTACAGATCTAATCACAACATCTGATGTATCAACCTCGATGATGAATGGAGTCTGGATTTTGAAGCGATGTGGTAGTGGTGAAGCATCACCTTAGTTCTGAGAATGCTTGCTCTGCTTCATTTGTCCATGAGAATCCTGCAGAGGTCTTCTTGGTGAGTGTATTTATGGGGGCCATGACGGAACTCAAGTTTCGATGAAGTGGCAATAAAAGTTTGAAAACCCCATGAAGCCCTTCCACCTGTTTGACTGTAGATGGTTTGAGACACTCTCTGACTGCCTGAGCTTTACATAAGTCCATTTGAAGACTGGGAGGGTCGAGGATATAGCCTGAGAACGATTCCTGCTCTTTATGGAACTCACACTTCTCTGGTTTAGCATAAAGGTTATTCTCGAGGAGTTGTCTGAGAACCTTCCAAACATGCCGGACATGTTCCTGGTGAGAGTGGGAATTGATAAGAATGTCATCCAAATACGTAAGACCATAAGACCTAGGAGCAGAATTAGTCCATTTGGCCCATCAAGTCTGCTCTGCCATTCAATCATGGCCGATCCTTTCACCCACCCCCCCAGCCCCACTCCCCAGCCTTCTCCCTGTAATCTTTGCTGCAGTATCCAATCAAGAACCGACCAAGCTCTGCCTTAAATAACCCTATGATCTGACCTCCATAGCTGCCTGTGGTAATAAATTCCACAAATTCACCACCCTCTGGCTAAAGAAATTTCTCCACATCTCTGCTTTAAATAGATGCCCCTCTATCCTGAGCCTGTGCCCTCTTGTCCTAGACTCCCCCACCATGGGAAACATCCCTTCCACATCTACTCTGTTTAGGCCTTTCGATATTTGAAAGGTTTCAATTAGATCCCCCCTCATCCTTCTGAATTCCAGCGAGTACAGACCCAGAGCCATCCTTGTATGATAACTCTTTCATTCCCGGAATCATCCTGGTGAATCTCCTCTGAACCCTCTCCAAAGCCAGCGCATGTTTTCATAGATGAGAAGCCCAAAACTGTTCAGAATACTCAAGGTGAGGCCTCACCAGTGCCTGATAAAGCCTCAGCATCACACCCCAGCTCTTGTATTCTAGACTTCTTGAAATGAATGCTAACAAACTGATCCACCATCTCCAAGAGCACATCATTGACTAGGGTCTAAAAAATAGCAGGGGCATTGGCTTGACCTAAGGTCATCACAGGGTAGTCCTAGCAGCCCAAGGAGGCATTGAATACCGCCTTCCACTCAATAAGAACCAGGTTGTAAGCATTGTGCTGACCTGTCTTGGAAAATATGGTTGCTCCTTGGAGATGTTCAAACGCAGAGACAACCAGTGGAAAGGGTAGCAGTTTTTCACCGTGATGTTGTTGAGGGGCTGATAATCAATGCAGGGATGGAGCTTAACATCCTTCTTGCTCAGAAGGAAAAGAATAGTGCCACCTGCTGGCAAGGTTGATGGGTGGATAAACCCTAAGGCCAATGCCTCCTTGATGTATTCTTCCGGGGCCACTGTTTTAGTATGAGAGAGGGAAGAAATTCGGCCCCAGGGAAGACCAGTACTGGTTAAGAGGTCAATGGCACAATCGTATGGCCGGTATGGAGATAGGGAGTTTGTCTTCTTCTTACTGAAGACCTCAGGAAGGTTAGCATATTCAGCCTGAGATCCAGACAGGTTCACACTAGCCACTGGCACAGGAGGGGATATGCTGACAGGGCCTTAATCTGGACCCAGACAGGTAGACAGACACGCTGGTCCCCACTCCTGGAGTGGTTTTAGGGACCAATCGATCCATGGGTTGTGTGGAGATAGCCAGGGAAGGTAAGGCACCACCAGCAGTTCTGGTGAATCAACAGGATAGAACAAGAGCTGTTCTCTCTGATTGCTCTCTTGGAGGATACTGTGGAAAGGTGAATCTTGATGGTGCTTAGGGGCCGACCATCGACATTCTCTCACAAACTCTCCATCTTTGAGCCAGAGAGACATCCATGAAGCTCCCGGTTGCCTCTGAATCAATTAATACCTGAAGCTCATGGTTCTGGGACCCTCCCCATGACAAGGAAGCTGGGAATGTTATGCGATTAGGGGAAGATACCTGCAGGAAGAATTTCCCTTCCTCCTGACTTGTATCGTCTTTTACTGTGCGCTTAGGACACGTTGCCCGAAAGTGTCCTATATCGCCACAGTAGAGGCAGGAACCGGTTTTCCTGCACCGACCTCATTCCTCCTGTGCTCTATGAGCCACGGACTGTGTACTGGGTAGCGTGGAAGGGATGAAGCCAGATGGTGATCTAAGGAGTAGGACGCTCGGGGCATTCCTTCTCTGCACCACTCAGTTGCCTGGTTGTCAGTTTGAATGGCCAGATTTATCAGGACATCAAGTTGTCCTGCTCAACACGCACTGTGATCTCGTGCCAGGACCCCATCTCAACTGCGGGCATGCAGAACCTTACTGCATTGTCCCTTTCCCTTAAAGGCCCAGGAGTCAATGGTTCTGTGATCTCATGCTGGAAGTTCAAAAACCCTCTCGACTACAAATTGCTGGAATGACTGGGCTGCGAGAGAAACTTATTCCTGTAGTGCATTCAACAGGCTGAGTGGTGGTACGTCTAAGAGATTCATCATGTCAGCCGGTTTAAGTACATCTTCACTGAACTGACCTGGCTGGGCTTGGAAAGTCAGCTCACAATGGGTAATAAAAGTTCCTGGAGCCGTCGGGGCCAGCGGCGTATCTTCCTGTGGAAGACTACTCGGTTCTGGTCCAGTCACAAGAGTTGGGGCATTAGTCACCGGGGCTGATGAAACTGTTAAAGAGGGGAATGTGGGAGGTGCTGGGAGTGGGACTGACCAGGCTGAAAGCTGTCGAATTGCAGCAGTGAGAGTGGTAATGCTTGCAATCTGATTCTGGCTGTTGGTTGTAAGCAGCTAAGCTGCAGTCGTGAGAACAATATTTGCTGCCACCTGATACTGGCTGGCTTTGGTGAGTTGCTGAACTGTCACTGTGAGGGCTGACACTTCTTCCTGTTGGACTGGGCTTGCCATTCTGAAAGTAGTCCTGTGGCCCCTAGTTTCTTATTTTATTTTACTTGCGGCCCCTACGAAATCTGGGATGGCTCCCTAGGTGGCCATATGGCTTATGTTGAAAACCTTGAGAACCTAGGCAACAATCCTTTGTCCTTCTCACAAAATTGAATGATCCGTCCATTTCAGGCCTCAAAATAGGCTTCAAATTATTTGTGTATTCATCTTAATTTAGATGAAATATTGTGATTACATTTCTAAATCTTCAGTTACTAAACAACCAGAAGGGATGAAATTGAGAATTTATGTCTCTGCTCACAAATGCAATTGTGTGTCCTCCCACTTCTATCAAAAACTATGTTTTGAAGAAAACACTTTTGCAGGTTGAGCTGAAATGATCAAGGTTGCCAGTGTCATTTCCAGAAAAGGCAACTTTGAGTGAGTCAGCAAAGAAATCTGCTGCAAAAAGCAAACTGCTCGAGGAACCCTTTGGGTTAAACAGCATCTGTGGAGGGAAATGGTGAGTCAATGTGAAAATCGTAAAGATACTGATACTGGAAATCTGAAACACTACAGATCATTTTTCAGCATTTAATGTTTTTTTTAGTTCTGCTTTGTGTGGGCTGGCCATGAGCTGAATGAGTTTGCCGACTTCTTCTGGAGTCTATGCATGTTTTCGATGTCCACAGAGGTTAGCGGCAGATCTCATCAGTGACTCAGACATTGTTGCCTTTTTTGGAAGTGATGCTGGCAACTTCGAATGTCTGTGCTTGGAATTGAGAGTGCCTGAGCTGAGAAATTCCAGCTGCAGAAGTGCCTCCTCCATTCAACGTCCATCACATCGGGTGAGAGAGCAGAAAACGTGCATGAGGCACAATGGATTGTAGACACTGGAATCTGGAGCAACACACAAAAGGCTTGAGGAACTCGGCAGGTTAGGCAGCTTCTGGAGATACTTCAGGTCAACTGGAATTAACTTTCACAAATCCCCTTCACCATGATTCTTCAAAATTTCTGTCTTTTGCCACCACTGCTTACTTTCAACAACCTCTTAAAGTTCTCATTATTCACACTTATAGTTCACGGCCATTCTTTCTGGTATCCAGTGCTACATTTCTCTCCTGCGAAAGAACTCTTTATCTAAACATTCTTCTGTGAAAGAGAGTGCACTGGTGGATGGTTGAATGAGGGGATAGATAGAAATATCACAAACGTCCACTAGATGGTGCTCCCAGAGCACGTAAGAAATTCCTCTTGCCTAATCTCATGCAGTGCATTTATCAGATCAATGGAGTATGCAGTGCCTGATGGAAAATGGACTGGGCTAATCTCTGAAATCTTACCAAACCTTAATCGAATCAAATGAACAATGGTGCATACGCTGCAAAATGTGGTAAAATGACAGTCTCATGATCCATGAGGAATTCAAATCAACTCTCAGGAGTGTTGTAGGTTGGGGTTTGCAGTTTAATGAGGAATTTCTTTGTGTCAGCCTAAATAATTTGAGCGTTTTCGGCATTTTACTTTGGAGTCTGGGGCTGAGTGTGCAGTTGTGGGAGCAATGAGGACCCACAAAGACCACCTATCTCCAATATTTAAAGAGCCAGTTTAAAGATGGAAATTGAGGGGGTGCTGCTTTGTGTTCTCATCATGCTTGCAACAGTGAGTTTCTGTTATCAGGCAAAGAAAAGGATGCCTCACTAAATTCAGAACTGCCATGAAATACCAATCTAATTGACAAGTTAATGCATGTTAATGAGTCTATTGCTTCTCCTGGTAGGATTACCCAATATTTAAACATGGAAGCCGACTGGTTGGTGAGCCTGCAAGCTCTCCTCCAGATTGCAGTCCACAACTTCTCCTTGCCAAATGCACTAGAAGTTAAAATGGCCCAGTATGCTTGCCTGCCTTGGAGTTACCGGGACAATTTTCATCTAAAACCTGAAGCAAGAGAAGCAAGTTCTTCTGTTCCTGATGAATTCTAAGTTTTGGTGAAACCAGTGCAACTTTAATACAAGATGTTACGTGGAAGTGGAAGCCAGTGAAGCAGGCAGGAGGCAAGAGGAGCTGGGGCCTGAACAGGCCTAAACCGCACAAGCTTGTTTTAAACTTTCACCTTGGAATTCTCTATCTGGTGTCTCCTCTTCCAGCCACCCACTAATTCCCTAATTCAAAACCCCTTCTGCACAACGTACAAAGCCAAAGCAAACACTCTGTCTGATTATGATTTCATTGTAGCACCCCCCGGCCAGCCTCAGGGTCGTTCAGCTCGCTGTCGTCTAGGGAAAGAGCCTTCGGACCCGGCAAACTGGGTAATAGTTTGTGTGGATGCTGTGTGATGTACCCCACCCCGCCCAAATAACAGATAATACACCAGATACGATTAAATGAATTACAGTTTATAGATATTACTGGAACTATATAATTAATAGAGAATAAAATATAAAAGGAAAATAAAAGGCGCCACACTTATCAAAGTTCAATCTCCTCGTGCACAAACAGTTGGAGTTCAGGACCCTCCTTCTTCACCCTGCGATCCCCTAGGACCACGTCGACCTGCCCCCTGGGACCAACAACGGTGATCGACCAGACGCTCCACACGAGTCCATTTCCGTCTCCTTTCCTTGCCGAACACCCTGGACCGCAGACTACTGGTCAGGGTCTGACCCTGTTAGTGGACTCACAGCAGCTGGTCCATCCTCTGTCTCTCCCCTTGCCCATCCTCTGGGTTTCCCCCCCCCCCCTTTTCCTTCTCCCTGGGCCTCCTGTCCCATGATCCTCTCATATCCCTTTTGCCAATCACCTGTCCAGCTCTTGGCTCCATCCCTCCACCTCCTGTCTTCTCCTATCATTTTGGATCTCCCCCTCCCCCTGCTACTTTTAAATCTCTGACTAGCACTTTCTTCAGTTAGTCCTGACGAAGGGTCTCGGCCTGAAACGTCGACTGTACCTCTTCCTAGAGATGCTGCCTGGCCTGCTGCTTTCACCAGCAACTTTGATGTGTGTTGCTCTGTCTCTCTCTCCCGCTTTCTCCCCAAAAAGCAGCGCATCACACCAACTTAGAGTCACACAGAAAGAATAACATCTATCCTAATTGCTTTGTTCATCCTCTTATCAGTAACATAATCCAAACAAACTGCTAGCAGGAAGACTTTCTCAGCAGTTAATGTAACAAAGAAGCCATTTCAATTATAACATAACAAAGAAGCCATTTTAATTAGACTACGCAGTAACGTAAAAGAAGAAACCCCTTATACTCTCCTCCCACCAAATAAAGTCATGTCCTCATGACTTCTAAATAACTCACCAACCAGTCCTACAGACACAAAAACCCATCCAGATACACACAGTGACATTGCTCCTCAAACAGTGGACCTTCCGCCCGTCCACGGGCGCTACATAGGCCAACCTATCTGGGAGCTTCCTAATCCTCCGAGACCTCCGTGCCCCCTCACCTAAACCCTAAAGGCTCGGACACTACTAGGGATACCTCGGGTCTGCTTGCCAACTCCTCTCTCACCCATGCCACCACTACAACTCGGAGCCCCCTGTCCCGTGTCCGGGGCCCTGCTTCTTTTCTTTCCGGGTCCTGCTGTAACCCAGGCCGTACCACCGCTGGGTCTCGATTAAATTCGGTACCGGCTCAAGGCTGCTACACACGTCCTCAGAAGTAACTTGACACGTAGGGTGCCCAGTCAACGCCCCCATGAACTCCAGGGTCATTAACCAATCATCATCTTTTGGATAATTACTGGCACTGGTACCCCAAATCTCTGGTGCCCTTGTGGTTGTCAAGGGTAAATGCTTCAGACACCGGTTGTAAAACAAACTGTACAACAACTTGACCTGTGACCCGGGGTCGAGGATGGCTTTTGCATCACTTCCCTCTATCCGTAACGACACCCTGGGACGTGGTCCCTCTAAGCCCTCAGGAATAGGGTCCTTTCCTTTTGGAAGTTCCTTGGTACATTGCTGGGAATGTGCTCCCTCAGAGACCCCAAGCCGTTCCCCCACTGGGCCTCCACTAAGTTTTTTTCCTCCTGATGACTTCTTCCAGGTCAACTTTCAATTTTTACACTTCATTTAAACTGTTGATAGTCATCTTCAGGTTCCTTTCAAGCGTCTGCCTCCCTTTTCCGAGATCTGTCCTCCATTTCTTCACCTCCTCGGGAGTGTAGTCAAACTCCCCTCCCTGGGCTCTTGGTTTTCTGTTGGCCTTAGTCAGAACACTTCCTTGATCTTCCCCAACTTGTAAGTCTTCCAATCTTTTCTGGATCGACGTCTTGAGTTTCTGCTGATCCCTTCGAAGGTGGGTCATTGTTTCGTCTCACCGGATTAATTCATCAGTACATGACCGCAGTGTCGGCTCGGAATTCTGTTGCTCCTTCTCCACGTTGATGAGTGTGAATTCCAAGTCTGCAATGGTCATCCCACAAGTGCAGCACTCAGTCTCCGGCCAGCATTCCTGAGCACTCAGTTCAGTGGTGTAAATCCCCTCTCTCCCCTGTGTCTCATTCAGATTGACGACCTGGGTTTCCATCCCCAGGTCCACCACCGTCTGTTCCAACACCAGGAAGTTCAACTGGTATGTCGGGTCATTTTTCTCACATTGCACCAAACTCCTCCGGCCAAAAACTCCTCCACATTTGACATTTCACTTCTGTCGCCCGGGCTCAGCCACTTGCCTCAACTCATAGTCCCCCCAGGTGAAGCCAAGCTCTAGGCAGTCATCCACATACGCCAAAACTCCACACATTACTGATTTGAACAGGGCAACAACACAGCATACCACTGGATCCAATCCCGGATGAAAGCCTCCAAATGTAGCCCCCCTGGCCAGCTCCAGGGTCGCTTAGCTCGCTCTCGTCTAGGGAAGCAGCCCTTGGCCCCCGCCAAACTGGGTAATAGTTTGTGTGGATGCTGTGTGATGTACCCCACCCCGCCCAAATAACAGATAATACACCATATACGATTAAATGAATTACAGATTATAGATATTACTGGAACTATATAATTAATAAAGAACAAAATATAAAAGGAAAATAAAAGGTGCCACACTTATCACAGTTCAATTCTTCGTGCTCAAACCGTTGGAGCTCAGGACCCTCCTTCTTCACCCTGCAATCTCCTCGGACCACCTCGACCCAACAATGGTGGTTGACCAGACGCTCCACACAAATCCGTCTCCGTCTCCTCTCCTCGCCGAACACCCTGGACCGCGGACTACTGCTCGGGTTCCGACCCCGTCAGCGGACTCACAGCACCTGGTTCATCCTCTGTCTCTCTCTCCCGCCTTCTCCCCAAAAACACGCACATCACACTAACTTACAGACACACAGAAAGAACAACATCTATCCTAATTGGTTTGTTCATCCTCTTATCAGTAACATAATCCAAACTGCTAGTGGGAGGACTTTCTCAGCAGTTAACATAACAAAGAATCCATTTCAATTGTAACACAACAAAGAAGCCATTTTAATTAGATGACGCAGTAACATAAAAGAAGAAACCCCTTACATTATCAACAGGAATCTAATGAATAGGATTTACATAGAATTACATATTACACGCAACATAAAAACTGGCCATTCAGCAGAATTACCCCATGGCATTTCTACGCTATATGCATTTCTTCCCACTCTACTTGATTTAACTCTATTAGCATTTCCTATTTCTTCCTTGTGTATACTTTTTAAGCTTCCTCCTAAATGCATTTAAGCCACATGCCTCAACCACTCTATTCAATAGCAAATTCTGTATTCTGACCACTCTTTGGGCTAAGGAAATTTTCCTGAATAGAATTCCCCAATACATAGAAATATCTCCTTTACTACTACCCAGTCATAGAGTCACATAGTGTGGAAACCGGCTCTTCAGCCCAAATGGTCCATTCAGGCCAAGATTCCCAACTAAGCTAGTCTCATTTGCCTGTATTTGTTCCATATCCTTCTAAACCTTCCCTACCCATCTACCTGTCCAAGTACCTTTTAAATCCTGTTAATTTACCTGCCTGAGCAACATCCTCTGACAGCTCATTCCATATACTGATCTCTCTCTAGGTGAGAAAGTTGCCCCTTAGATTCCTAGTAAATCTCACCCTTCTTACCTTATATCATATCATTAAGACAGTTGTATTAAGAGTATGCTGTTCTCTTTTCTGAAGAAAAGGACTCTCACTAAATTAATCTTCCCTAATAGTTCAATTGCGGTGATACCCTTGGAAATATTCCTTTTCACATCTATTCCCATGCTTTCATGTCCTTATATGGACACTAATTAAATGCTCAGTTCTGTGTTATACAAGTTTTTAAATGTTTGACACAGACATATAAACTGTCTTGGGGTTAGAGGACTGTGTAAGTGCATTGAGAGAGAGAGGAAAGGGGTTTGTTTTAATGTTGTTTTGTTGCTTGTTATTTTACATGTTGTTGTGTTCTGTGTTGTTCTGCTGAGCATCGTGGGCGTGCTACGTTAATGCTGGAATTGATGGCTACACTTGGGGGCTGCACCCAGCACATCCCTAGAACCTGTCTTTGGGTTTGCTGATGGCACAAATGATGCATTTCACTGCATGTTTTGATGTAGACTTGGATATTAATCTTGAGATTCCTGGTTTTTTACACTTGAACAAGGAAAGTTCAATAAAAATAGTAAGATCTCATTCTGTGACAGGAAGAACTGGAATTAATTTTGTGATGTTACTTCTGGTAGATAGTCTTCCCATCTTATAGAACGTAGAATAGTACAGCACAGTACAGGCCCTTCGGCCCACAATGTTGGGCCGACCCTCAAACCCTGCCTCCCATATAAGTCTCCACCTTAAATTCCTCCATATACCTGTCCAGTAGTCTCTTAAACTTCACTAGTGTATCTGCCTCCACCACTGACTCAGGCAGTGCATTCCAAGCACCAACCACTCTCTGAGTAAAAAACCTTCTCTAATATCCCCCTTGAACTTCCCACCCCTGACCTTAAAGCCATGTCCTCTTATATTAAGCAGTGGTGCCCTGGGGAAGAGGGGCTGGCTATCCACTCTATCTATTCCTCTTATTATCTTGTACACCTCTACCATGTCTCCTCTCATCCTCCTTCTCTCCAAAGAGTAAAGCCCTAGCTCCCTTAATCTCTGATCATAATGCATACTTTCTAAACCAGACAGCATCCTGGTAAATCTCCTCTGTAACCTTTCCAATGCTTCCACATTCTTCCTATAGTGAGGTGACCAGAACTGGACACAGTACTCCAAGTGTGGCCTAACCAGAGTTTTATAGAGCTGCACCATTACATTGCGACTCTTAAACTCTATCCCTCGACTTACGAAAGCTAACACCCCATAAGCTTTCTTAACTACCCTATCCACCTGTGAGGCAACTTTCAGGGATCTGTGGACATGTACCCCCAGATCTCCCTGCTCCTCCACACTACCAAGATCCTGGCATTTACTTTGTACTCTGCCTTGGAGTTTGCCCTTCCAAAGTGTACCACTTCGCACTTCTCCGGGTCGAACTCCATCTGCCACTTCTCATCCCACTTCTGCATCCTATCAATGTCTCTCTGCAATCTTTGACAATCCTCTACACTATCTACAACACCACCAACCTTTGAGTCGTCTGCAAACTTGCCAACCCACGCTTCTATCCCACATCCAGGTGGTTAAAATAAATCACGAAAAGTGGAGGTCCCAGAACAGATCCTTGTGGGACACCACTAGTCACAATCCTCCAATCTGAATGTACTCCCTCCACCACCACCCTCTGCCTTCTGCAGGCAAGCCAATTCTGAATCCACTTGGCCAAACTTCCCTGGATCCCATGCCTTCTAACTTTCTGAATAAGCCTACCGTGTGGAACCTTGTCAAATGCCTTACTAAAATCCATATAGATCACATCCACTGCACTACCCTCATCGATATGCCTGGTCACCTCCTCAAAGAACTCTATCAGACTTGTTAGACACGATCTGTCCTTCACAAAGCCATGCGAACTGTCCCTGATCAGACCATGATTCTCTAAATGCCCATAGATCCTATCTCTAAGAATCTTTTCCAATAGCTTTCCCACCACAGACGTAAGGCTCACTCATCTATAATTACCTGGACTATCCCTACTACCTTTTTTGAACAAGGGAACAACATTCGCCACCCTCCAATCCTCCAGTACCATTCCTGTGGACAACGAGGACATAAAGATCCTAGCCAGAGGCTCAGCAATCTCTTCCCTCGCCTCGTGGAGCAGCCTGGGGAATATTCTGTCAGGCCCCGGGGACTTACCTGTCCTAATGTATTTTAACAACTCCAACACCTCCTCTCCCTTGATATCAACATGCTCCAGAACATCAACCTCACTCATATTGTCCTCACCATCATCAAGTTCCCTCTCATTATTGAATACTGAAGAGAAGTATTCACCGAGGACCTCGCTCACTTCCACAGCCTCCAGGCACATCTTCCCACCTTTATCTCTAATCGGTCCTACCTTCACTCCTGTCATCTTTTTTTTCTTCACATAATTGAAGAATGCCTTGAGGTCTTCCTTTACCCTACTCGCCAAGGCCTTCTCATGTCCCCTTCTTGCTCTTTTCAGCCCCTTCTTAAGCTCCTTTCTTGCTTCCCTATATTCCTCAATAGACCCATCTGATCCTTGCTTCCTAAACTTCATGTATGCTGCCTTCTTCCACCTGACTAGATTTTCCACCTCACTTGTCACCCATGGTTCCTTCACCCTACCATTCTTTATCTTCCTCACCAGGACAAATTTATCCCTAACATCCTGCAAGAGATCTCTAAACATCGACCACATGTCCAGAGTACATTTCCCTGCAAAAACATCATCCCAATTCACACCTGCAAGTTCTAGCCTTATAGCCTCTTAATTTGCCTTTCCCCAATTAAAAATTTTCCTGTCCTCTCTGATTCTATCCTTTTCCATGATAATGCTAAAGGCCAGGGAGTGGTGGTCACTGTCCCCCAGATGCTTACCCACTGAGAGATCTGTGACCTGACCCAATTCATTACCAAGTAATAGATCTAGTATGGCATTCCCCCGGTCAGCCTGTCCACATACTGTGACAGGAATCCATCCTGGACACACTTAACAAACTCTGCCCCATCTAAACCCTTGGAACTAATCAGGTGCCAATCAATATTAGGGAAGTTAAAGTCACCCATGATAACAAACCTGTTATTTTTGCACCTTTCCAAAATCTGCCTCCCAATCTGCTCCTCTGTATCTCTGCTGCTACCAGGGGGTCTATAGAATACCCCCAATAGAGTACCTGCTCCCTTCCTGTTCCTGACTTCCAACCATATTGACTCAAAAGAGGATCCTGCTACATTGCTCACCCTTTCTGTAGCTGTAATAGTATCCCTGACCAGTAATGCCACCCCTCCTCCCCTTTTTCCACCCTCTCTATCCCTTTTAAAGCGCTGAAATCCAGGAATATTGAGAATCCATTCCTGCCCTGGTGCCAGCCAATTTTCTGTAATGGCCACTACATCCTAATTCCATGTATGTATCCAAGCTCTCAGTTCATCACCTTTGTTCCTGATGCTTCTTGCATTGAGGTACACACATTTCAGCCCTTCTACCTTACTGTCTTTACATCGTTTATACTGCTTCTCTTTCCTCAAAGCCTCTCTGTATGTTAGATCTGGCTTTACTCCATGCACCTCTTTCACTGCTCTATCGCTCTGGGTCCCATCCCCCTCGCAAATTAGTTTAAACCCTCCCGAACCATGCTAGCAAACCTACCTGCAAGGATATTGCTCCCCCTCGAGTTCAGGTGCAACCCATCCAATCTGTACAGGTCCCACCTTCCCCAGAAGAGATCCCAATGATCTAGAAATCTAAAACCCTGCTCCCTGCACCAACTCCTCAGCCACGCATTCAACTGCCATCTCCTCCAATTCTTACCATCACTGTCACATAGCACTGGCAGCAATCCTGAGAACGCCAGCCTTGAGGTCCTGTTCTTCAGCCTTCTGCCTAGTTCCCGAAACTCACACTTCAGGACCTCCTCCCTCTTCCTGCCTATGTCATTGGTCCCAAAATGTCTCACGACTTCTGATTGCTTTCCCTCTCGTACCAGGATGTCGTGCACCCGGTCAGAGACATCCCGGACCCTGGCACCCGGGAGGCAACAAACCATGTGGGTGTCCTTCTCACGTCCACAATATCTCCTGTCTGCTCCCCTGACTATAGAGTGACCAATGACGACAGCTCTCCTCTTCTCCGTCCCACCCTTCTGCACCACAGGGTCAGACTCAGTACCGGAGGCCCTGCCACCGTGGCTCACACCTGGTTGGTTGTCCCCACCAACAGTATCCAGGATGGTAAACTTATTATTCAGGGGAGTGGCTACAGGGTTGCTCTGCACTACCTGTCTGCTCACCTTCACTTCCCCCCTCTGACTGTCACCCAACAACCTGCTTCCGACAGCCTAGGTGTGACTACCTCCCTGTAGCTCTCATCTATAACTGCCTCATTCTCCCTTATGAGTCGAAGGTCATCCAGCTGCTGCTCCAGATTCCTTACACGGTCTTGCAGATCGCCCAGCCGTATGCACTTCTGGCAGATGTGACTCTGCGGGAGAGGGGAGTTCCCCCAAGACTGCCACATCTCACATGAGAGGCACATCATCGTCTCAGGAGGCGTTATAAAAACTAACTGCGAGCAAGCTTTTCCTCCACCTCTTTTCGTCGAAGCCTCTGGAGTCAAAGCCTCAAAGCTCCACTCCTTCACTGGCCCACTCACGCACTGGCCGCTTTCTTCATCAGTTTTAATCCAGGACTTGGTGTTTACAGCCACAGATTTAACATCCAAGGAAACCATCCAACAATCTCTTTATATTGTTAAGATTGGAGAGCTAGAACTTGTCTCAGGGTACTTCTGGGCGCAGAGTGTGGCACCCAGAAGCTGGAGCTCACTTAGATTCCAACCACAGTGAGTTAATTATAACCCATGGTCCAAGTTGGATGAGGAAGTCTAATGAGAAAGTTTTCAAACCTGTTTCGCATTTCCCTTCAATTTGTTGACTTCCAGTGAATAATCTCTTCTGCTGTGGAGATGATCAACTGGACAATTAGGAGATGCTTATAAGGGAGGACTTGGGAAAGTGGTTAAAATTGGGCTAAAGAGGTGTTTCTGGGATCTGGGAAAAGGGGGCCTAAAGTACCAGTAACTCAGGAACATTTAAAGAAGGTAACATCTTGAAAAGATTGTATGGCTCAGAATCCATGGCAACGGCTGAGGGATGTTCAAGGTCTTTAATTTACACCAAACAAACCCTCCAATCAGGACCTGCTGCAGTGACCAAGCCCAAACTGTTGTGAGATTTGCTGTACGATATAATTCTGTTCAAATTGAAGATCATTGTGGAAGACAGCCATGTCCTGAACATAGTGTACCTAATATGAATTTCAGGAAGCAATCTAGGCACCCGGTGGTTTTGGGAGTAACAGTTGTTTGAAAAGTTAATAATATTATTGGTATTGTTTTATTGTTGTCACATGTACCAAGATAAAGTGAAAAGCTTATCTAGCTTACTATTTATGCAGGTCATTATGCAGTTAGAATAGAGCAAGAATAAGGTAAAACAGTAACAATGCAGAAAAAAAGTGTAAAAGCTCCCGGAAAATGCAGTGCGAGTAAACAATAAAGTGCAAGATCATAATGAAATAAAACGTGAGTCCAAAGTTGACCTTATTGTACAAGATGACCATCTAAGAGTCTGATAACAGTGGGATAGACACTGCCCCTCAGCCTCGTGGTATGTGCTTTCAGACTTTTGTATCATCTGCCCATTGGGAGAGGGGAGAAGAGAGCATGTCTGGGGTGGGCATGGTCTTTGATTTGCAGTCTGCTTTATTGAGGCAGCGCGAAGTAAAGAAGAGTCTGTAGAGGGTGATGCCTATCAATTACTCCAAAAGACTGGAAGTCGAGTAAATACTGAAAGGCTTTTATTAACAGTAAAATGTGACCTCCACCATGCTGAGCATCTGCCCCTGGACTGAGAGGAGGAGCAGTGGCACAATTGCCTTTATTCAGGGATCTGGTCCCCTGGTCTTCACCTACCACCCCACCAGCCTCCGGGTCCAACATAATATTCGCCGTAACTTCCGCCACCTCCAACGGGTTCCCACCACTAAGCACATCTTTCCATCCCCCCCCTCTCTGCTTTCCACAGGGATTGCTCCCTATGCGACTCCCTTGTCCATTCGTCCCCCCCATCCCTCCCCACTGATCTCCCTCCTGGCACTTATCCTTGTAAGCGGAACAAGTGCTACACATGCCCTTACACTTCCTCCCTTACCACCATTCAGGGCCCCAGACAGTCCTTCCAGGCAAGGCGACACTTCACCTGTGAGTCGGCTGGGGCGACATACTGCATCCGGTTCTCCCAATGTGGCCTTCTATATATTGGCGAGAACCGACGCAGACTGGGAGATTGTTTTGCTGAACACCTACGCTCTGTCTGCCAGAGAAAGCAGGATCTCCCAGTGGCCACACATTTTAATTCCACATCCCATTCCCATTCTGATACGTCTATCCACGGTCTCCTCTACTGTCAAGATGAAGCCACACTCAGGTTGGAGGAACAACTCCTTATATTCCGTTTGGGTAGCCTCCAACTTGATAGCATGAACATTGACTTCTCTAACTTCTGCTAATGCCCCACCTCCCTCTCATACCCCATCCGTTATTTATTTATATACACACACATTCTTTCTCTCTCTCTCCTTTTTCTCCCTCTGTCCCTCTGACTATACCCGGCGCCCATCCTCTGGGTCCCCCCCCCTTTTCCTTCTCCCTGGGCCTCCTGTCCCATGATCCTCTCATATCCCTTTTGCCAATCACCTGTCCAGCTCTTGGCTCCATCCCTCCCTCTCCTGTCTTCTCCTATCATTTTGGATCTCCCCCTCCCCCTCCCACTTTCAAATCTCTTACTAACCCTTCCTTCAATTAGTCCTGACAAAGGGTCTCGGCCCGAAACGTCGACTGTACCTCTTCCTAGAGATGCTGCCTGACCTGCTGCGTTCACCAGCAAATTTGATGTGTGTTGCATGCATTCAAAGAGAATGTTTTCTGTGGTGCATTGATAAGAATTGGTAAGAACTGATGTGGATATGTTGAATATCTTTAGCCTCCTGAGGAAGTGACATCAACGTGGTTGGAAAGCTCACCCAATCACACAGGTCACAAAAAAGGTGATGCTGCTCGGCAGAATTTCTACACCTGGGTACATGTAATTCAGCTCCATCGCTTCTCTCTGATTGAAGTGTTGAGTAAGATTGAAGTTGAGGGGGACCAGAAGGTGTTCAGCACCATCCGTTTACGTTTGACTGGGCTTCATCTCCATCTTGCTAGCTGCTGTCAGAGGAAAGTGCAGGAGACTTGGGATCGAAGTTGCAAGAATTGAAAGGTGAGGCTGTGCACTCATTTTGGGGACTTTGAGGTTCATGTTGAAGGTGTTTCTGGATTCTGGTTACTTTTTTTTTGGTGTTTGCTGAGCTGTTTGAAGTGAATGGGGATTGGGGTGCTTTAGTGAAGAATGGCTCTGTACTCTGCAGTGGGCTAGCGGCATGCCGCTGAACTGAACTAAACTGAATACTACTGGACTTCTGGTTTGATGTTTGATATTCTATGTGTTGTTCGTTCACCTTTTGCCATTTGTGCAATTCGTTCTCCTTCTGCCCGTTGGATGTTTGAAGTTTTCTTGAAGGGGTTCCGTGATGTTTCTGTGTTTCATGGGTGCCCGTGGGAGGACGAATGTCAGAACTGTATTCTGTATACATGCTTTGATTTTAAATGTACTTTGAATCTTTGAATCCTCCTACTGGAAAAAGCTCATGCTGCATCTAACTATAGTTTGAGCTTTGGCCACTGAGGATTTTACCTGCAATACCCTATCAAACTTGCTTTCAAATTGTTAGACTGAAAGTTTTACACGTGTACATAAACCAGGCTAGAATTTAGAAGGGACATCACCTTTTTGGAAGTGCTGTCTTTAAGACGAATTGTTGGATCTACTTGGTCAGGAAGACATGGGTTATTGTATGCAATTATTCAGCGAGTGCAGGGGATCTTTCCTGATTAATCCAACATAAACAGATGAATATTCTTTCTAACCTTCTGAGTTCTTACTGTATAGAAATCAACAGCCACCTCAGACTATGAAACAATGATGCCTCCATTTTAAAAGCCTATAATTTGCTGTAAAATATGAGTATGGTGGTAAAACACACCTTATAGGTATAAACTCTAATCTTCATGCTGTATGATACCTTGTTGTTTATGCCAAGTCTAAATAATAGAATGAAATGGCTGTAAAGCACTTAGAACCAATCCCACTTCCTTTCACTGTTGCATTGATCAACTCATGGTCAATATCAGCCTCCCTTTGTTTTTCCAGCTACGGGTTTAGTTCCCTTTCCCTTTACAGCTCCCTTTTCCCTTGTCACTTCCCTGTTCATCTTCCCTTTTATTGTTTTCTAACATCCTCTCGTCCCTAAATTGGGTGGCTTAGAAGTGGGGGGGGGGGGGGGAAGGAGCGCAGTAGCGATGAGGGGATTCCATGGTTAGAGGAGCAGACGGGAGATTTTGTGGACGTGAAAGAGACACCCAGATAATATATTGCCTCCCAGGAGGATGTCTTGGGTCAGGTTCATGGCATTCTAAAGGGGAAGGGTGAGCAGCCAGAAGTTGTGGTACACACTGATACCAACGACATAAGTAGGAAAAGGGAGGAGTTTCCTGAAGAGAGAAAATAGGGAGTTAGGAAAAATGATGAAAAGCAGGATCTCCGGAGTTGTAATCTCTGGATTACTACCTGTGTTGCGCACCACTGATGGTAAGAATAGGGTCATTCAGAAGATCAATATATAGCTGAAGAATTGGTTTAGGGGCATAGTTTCAGATTTCTGGATCATTGGGCTCTCCTCTGAGGAAGGTATAACCTGTACAAAAAAACGACAGGTTACACCTGAACTGAAGGGGACCAATGTTCTTGTGGGTAAGTTTGCTAAAGCCATTGGGGAGGGTTCAAATGAATTTGGCAGGAGGATGGGAACCAGAGTGATAGGGCTGAGGATGGGGCAGTTGGTATACAAATAAATGCAGAGTGTATTGAGACTGTGAGGAAGGACATGCAGATGATAGAGCATAATTGCAGTCAGTGAGATGAGTTGAAGTATATCATAGCTGCAAGCCCAAAAAGGGTGATGAATACAGGACTGAAGATGCTATATTTGTATTTTTGCAGTATACAGAATAAGGTAGATGATCTTGTGGCACATTTAGAGATTGGAAGGTATGATCATTGAGTCAAGGTTGAAAGAAGATCCTAGTTGGGAGCTTAATATCCAAGGATATACACTGTATCAGGACAGAAAAGTAGGCAGAGGGGCTGGTGAGGCTCTTTTGGAAAAAATGAAATCAAATCCTGGGAAAGAGGTGACATAGAATCAGAAGAAGTAGAATCTTTGTAGGTAGAGTAAAGAAACTGCAAGGGTAAAAACTCCCTGATGGGAGTTATATACAGGCCTCCAAGCAGTAGCCAGGGTGTGGGGTATAAATTACAACAGGAAATAAAAAGATGTGGATAAAGGGCAATGCTATGATCGTCATGGGGTATTTCAATATTCAGGTAGATTGGGAGTATCAGGTTGGTGCTGAATCCCAAGAGATTAAATTTGTAGATGCCTACAAGATAGCTTTTTAGAGCAGCTTGTGGTTGAGCCCACCAGGCAAAAGGCAATTCTGAATCTGTCATAAGGAGGTGGCTAGGAACGGACCCAAGTGCAGGACACAGACACTGAAGTACTAGGGACAGGACAAGGATACAGGGTGAGGGCAAGGACATGGACACGAAAACCGGGAACTCGGAACAGGACTGGACAAGAGAGTTAGGAGCTCAGGCTTGGACTCCAAGCCAGAGACTGGACAAGGACCCAGTACCTGGGTCTTGCCTCTGGCTCGGATCCCAGAACTAGGCAAGGACAAGGCTTGGCTGGCAGACAGGATGAGGCAGGAGACTTAGAGACTTGAGGCGAAGCTTGGCAGCAGGCAGAAGACTTGAGGCGAGGCTTGGCAGGAGGCTAGAGTCTTCAGACTCGGGGCTAGGCAGGAGGCTGGAGTCTTCAGGCTCGAGGCTAGGCAGGAGGCTGGAGTCTTCAGGCTCGAGGCTAGGCTAGAGACGAGGCGAGGCTTGGCAGGAGGCAGGAGGCTAGAGGCTCGGCTGGAGACTGGAGGCTGGAGGCTCCTCCTGGGCAGGGCGCGGATCACCACCCGATAGAGGCAAGGGACAGGAAGGGACAGAACCAACCGCAGGTAATGGCAATGTGGCCTGACTTACCCGGCGGAGGCAAGGGACAGGAAGGGAGCTAGGTATGGGGTGGCTCCAGGACAAGACAGCAAGACAAGGCAAGGCTTCAGGCAATGCAAGGCAAGACAGAACTTCAGGGGAGGCGAGAGTTACCAGCAAGACAAGGCAGGGCTTCAGGCCAGGAAACAGAAGGCGGGGAAGGGATACAAGGAGTAAGGACAAGAACAACCCAGCAGCCACGCCCTGGTCTCTGGAGGTATTTTTGCAGCCAGCCCCAACGAGCATCAGCTGCCTCAATTAGAGCTCAACAAGAACAGAAACAGGGTAGACAGGAAAACCTGGAGCAAGGATCGATGGACCGGACCGTGAACCGGAATACGGTACTCACGGACTGGACCATGACAGAATTGGGTGTTGTGTAAAGAACCAGATTTGTTTAGGAAGCTTAAGGTGAAGGAACCCTTCGGAGACAGTGATCATAATGTGATAGAATTCACCCAGCAGTTTGAGAGGGAGAAGCTAAAATCAGATGTATCAGTATTAAAGGAGTAAAGGGAATTACAGAGACATGAAACAGGAGCTAGCCAAAATTAATTGGAAGGGTACACTATCAGGGTTGACAGCAGAATAGCAGTGGCTGGAGTTTCTGGGAGCAATTCGGAAGGCACAGAATAGCTACATCCCAAAGATGAAGAAGTATTCTCAAGGGAGGATGAGGCAGCTGTGGCTGACAAGTGAAGTCAGAGACAGCATAAAAGCAAAGGAGATATAATGTAGCAAAAATTAATGGGAAACTAAAGGATTGGGAAGTTTTTAAAAACCACCAGAAGGCAACTAGAGAAGCCATAAGGAGAGAAAAGGTAAAATATGAAGGTAAAGTAGCCAATAATATAAAAGAGGATACCAAATGTTTTTTTTTTGGATACACAGTATAATGAGTAAAAGAGAGGCAAGAGTGTCAGGGGGCAGAAATGAGTGTAGTTGCTATTACTAAGGAGAGGGTGCTTGGGAAGGCAGATAAGTCACCTGGACCAGATGGACTACACACCAGGGTTCTGAAAGATAAAACCAAAGAGATTGTGGAGGCATTAGTAGTGATATTTCCAGAATCACTTGCTTCTAGCTTCAGAAGGACTTGAAAATTGTGAAAATTTCATCACTCTTTAAGGAGGGAGTGAGGTAGAAAAACAAAAAATTATAGGCCAGTTAGTCTGGCATCAGTGGTTGGGAAGATGTTGGAGTCCATTATTAAGGATGAGGTTCTGGGGTACTTGGAGGCACTTGATAAAATAGGCCAAAGTCAGCATGGTTTCCATAAGGGGAAATCTTGCCTGACAAATCTGTTTGAATTCTTTGAGGAAATAACAAGCAGGATAGACAAAGGAGAGTCAGAGGATGTTGTATACTTGTATTTTCAGAAGGCCTTTAACAGGGTGTTGCACATGAGGCTTCTTAACAAGATAAGATCCTATAGTACTACAGGAAAGTAATTAACATGGACAATTGGCTGACAGGCAGAAGGCAAAGAATACAAGTAAAAGGGGCCTTTTCTGGTGGGCTGCCGGTGACTAGAGTTGTTCCACAGGGTTTGGTGTTGAGACTCCTCATTTTCACGTTATATGTCAATGATTTGGATGACGGAATCGATGGCTTTGTGGCCAAGTTTGTGGACAATATGAAGGTAGCTAGAGAGGCAGGTAGTGTTGAGGAAGCAGAGAGTCTGCAGAAGGACTTGGACAGATTGGAAGAATGAGCTAAGAAGTGGCAGATGGAAAGTAGTGTAGGGAAGTGTATGGCCATGCACTTTAGTAGAAGAAATAAAGACTATGTTCTAAACAGAGAGAAAGTTAAAAAAGATCAGAGATGCAAAGGGACTTGGGAGTCCTCATGAAAAATTCCCTGAAGTTTAACTTGCAGGTGGTTAGGAAGGCAAATGCAATGTTACCACTCATTTTGAGAGGTCTAGAGTATAAAAGCAAGCATGCAATCCTGAGGCTTTATAAGGCATTGTTTAACCCACATGGAGTATCATTTTTGGGCCCCTTATCTTAGAAAAGATGTGTTGGCATTGGGGAAGGTCCAGAGGACATTTATGAAGTTGTAAACAAGAGAAAATCTGCAGAATCTGGAAATCCGAGCAACGCACACAAAATGTTGGAGGAATTCAGCAGACCAGGTCACTCAGCCAGCTGATCTACCTCTGAGCTTTCACCGTCTTGGAGGATGTTCTAATCCATTCCATTCCAGACTATGTTTTTTTTTACCAATATGAAAAGTATTAATTACTGCCTGAAAAGTAATTATTGCAAGTGCAGAGTCTTACTTTTTACAGGTTTAATTGATGGAGAATTATAAACTGTTATATTTTAAATTATCTCTCTCTTTAGAATTAGAGATATACAGCATAAAAACAGATTCTTCAGTCCATCACATATTTGCTCATCTATACTGATCCCACCCGCCTGCATTAAATCTATATCCTTTCATGTCCTGCTCAGTCAAGTAACTGCTCAGATGCCTCTTAAATGTTGTTCCAGTTCCTTTACCACCGCCTCTGGCAGTAAATTTGAGATACCAACTACTCTTCATGGGAAAAATGTACCACATAGATCCTCTGCCTGGTAGTTTTAAAGATCCCTACCATATGAAAAAAGCGCTGACTAGCTTTCCTATCTATACCTCTCGTAATTTTATATGCCTCCATCATCTCTCAGCCTCCCTCATTATGAATTAAACAGATCCTGCTTGCCTATCCAATTTCTCCTGATAACTCAAGCTCTCCAAACCAAATACAACCTCTCCTTTTGTGATCTCGTTCTTCTTTCTCATGTTAAGATTGTCCCAATCTTACTTACAGTTCCTCCCATCCCTAAAGTTCACAGTCTATTGTGCAATTGGTTGAGTAGATACATAGATGTTTTGCAGACACATTCAGACCTCATTTTCCCAGCTTTCCTCGATATGATGTTATCAATTAACTTTCACACAAGTAATTTGCTGCACCATCAGTATATAATTATGAATATTCAAGGATGCAATTTAGTAGAATGTGCTGTTAGGTATTCTGGCACAGCTAAATTACAATGGATAACTCCTCTGTTTAGTTCTGCTTTTCCCACCCTGCTGTTGATTGTACTTTACACGTCCTGTCCGTCCAGATGGATTCAGCCCTCCTGCAGCACCTCCCTATTCCACCTCCTGACCTTAACACCTCCTCCTTTACACTTTGCTTCAGCCATTCCTGTTAATCTTCCAAGCTGTGACAGTCTTCCTTTTGAGTCCTAGAAGTTATGAATAATCTTTGTATTATTATTCATAGGTTACAAGCTTCATCATGTTTTAAATTTTGTACTAAAATCCCCTTGGGAACCATTTCACTCCAGTTGATTTTGAGACTGGCTATATTTTTGGGTCTTTGTCATTTCCCCCTCCAATTTCTGCATATTACAGATCACTCTCATTATAATACCTCTGTGGTAGTCTCTGCGAACCTTACCATCCAGAAATGAAATGTCAACAGGGCACGCTAAACGTGTGCGGCAGCCAATAAATTACTTTTGAAATATATTCACGAAGTCATACGTAATACAGTAGCTGATTTGAATGCCGACAAAAGTCGCAGAAAACAGAATATAGCTTCTTCAATCCAACACCCCTCCCTCTTCTGATGGATCCATTTTGGGAAGGTTGGTCTGGGGGGGCGGGTGTTGAGAAAAATCTTCAAATAGACACCTGACTGAGACAGAATATTCCCTTATAAAGTTTTATTTGGGCACTGTGCCTTTTTAACAGCTGAGCAAGCACATAACATTGCTTGTATCCAGATTATTCTTTTTTCCCATGTTGTAACCATATAAATTTATAAACAATATAAATTGGCTTAGTATCAGTGCAGAATTATGTCCAATAGTCAGTGTTAGGAAATCAGATATATACTCTGCCTGTTTCAAATTCCTTTCAGCCCAGCTTGTTTGATGGAGCCATCAAATGACTCAAGAATGCTTCCAGTCCTTAAAAGATTGCAAACCGAAATGCACATTTTATAATTTACCAATCAGAGAAATAATAAATATGAAAGAAAAACATATAGAAACTTGACAATTCATTAACCGATGTTCATTTTGGATTTGTTCATTATAAACATACTTAACACTGGAACATTATGTAACACAATATTCGCACCAACTTTATAATCTTATGAAAGGAGCCAGCAAACAAACCAGCAACAAAAAAAAATCACAATTAATTATAACTTAATCATTTCTACTGTCCTCTCTGAAAGATCCACTGCAGCAACCAGGATCTCAAATGGAAGGTGAAGAACAAGAATGTAAATCAAAGAGCTGCAAGTGCTGAAAAGTCTGAGGTTAAAACTGGAAACACTAGAAATATTCTGTTTTTCTTTCCATAGGTACTGCCTGACCTTAGCAACTGTTTCCAACATTTTCTGTTTTATGTGGGAAATTATATGATGAAGAAAGTAAGAAATTGTAGGGGTCTTCCTTTCATGATGATAAAGCTTTTTTATTTAGTTTCAATACATACAAATGTTATTGAACATCTGCACTATCATGAATAGAGCATATGGATAGAGCATGATGACTGTCCAACTGTCTAGAGGACTACAGAACAGGCATTTCTCACTTTTCTGTAGCATCAGGTTAAACTGACACCTATTAGCAACCGGAAAGATTTAAAAAAGTAGTTGTGCTTTGTGAATGATGTCTGCACAATGGTTTGCTTAGACAAGCAGTCTTCATTTTCATGAGTCAGAGGACTGGTGATGTGACACTGTGGCTTCCAGTGAGGTGTTGGCAATCGAGAAACCTCAAGTCCCCAAACGAAGGTTTTTTGTAAAACATTGTACCTGCTCATAATGGATGTTTCCCTCCTCTGACACTGAAGAGAAGCAGGAACTCACAATAATTCTGAAATAATTTTACCCCTGGAATGAAATGCTGTTGAATCTCCTAACCTACAAATGGTGTTGTCATTTCAGTATTAATTTGGTGGCAATCTATGCATGGTCCTATTCTTTTGTTATTCAATCACATTCACTCCATGACAAACAGGCTGTAAATTTCTGGGAACACAGTCAATCCAATAGTCCAATTGTTATGTAGCTTGTATTTTATGAACATGCCAGAGGTTATTGCTTTCAAATTAACACCATTTTAGGATATAGGAGAGGATGTCAGATATGTTAAACTTGGCAAAATACCAATCACATCATAAGTAGAGAGTAACTTGAATTATTTACTTACAGGATTTAATCATAATCTATGCTTGTCCAAGCCACCCTCATGATTTGTATTTCCTGCATAGTTTGCGTGTAGTACCCAACTCTATGAAGCCCATTTTACATCAACACATAATCTATGCTGTTCTATATCATTCCTGCATAGTTTTATGTAACACCCAATTCCTTGAAGCTCTTGCTTTTTTAGCCAAAATACTGGCAGTGTATCAACCACAAATGGTCTGAAAAATTCAGTTATATAGTGTCTTAAGCTTGGCTGAAGATAAGCAATTTCTGGTGAAATTGCTGTTTATTGTGATGTGAAATTTTAAGCCATGAAAATTCACTAAATAAAATTTAATTGCCCTAATGGAATATGGGTGAATTGTCCCCGGTACTGTACTTAACCTGCAAGTTAATTTCACAATTACTAAGCTAAACTAGTAAATCAAAGTTCCATCTGCTACTTGTTAACCTTTTAAAAAAACATTGATTAAATCCAATGACAGCGTTGGATAGAATTTCCAGAGGAATTCTCCTGATTTCCTGGATAATCTCAATGGAAACCCCCAGAGATCCCAGAGACAGTTAGTGCTGTCAGTCATCCATCTTTGGTGGAAGTTCTGGGTGTTTAGGGCCAGCAAATTAATAAAATGAAGGGTCTGGTATTGTCCCCAGATAATTTAATATTTCATCCGGTATCTCTGACAGTGCAGCACTACTTCTAAACTTTACTGTACTGTCCTTTATATCTACAATTTGACAAAGGCTTACACGTTGATCAGGACACCAATTTATACCAAGGACATCTGAGCAGACAGGCACACCTTAGTTTAGAGTCTCATTCAAAATATAGTGTTATGGAAATTCTACACTGCATAAAAACACATACTCAAGTTGTATGACATGGAAGGTTTAATCTGGATACAGGAAGGGCCTGTAATGTGCTGTAGATTTCTATGTTCTATGTTTGGATCTTCCAAGGAATAATTTTCATGTGTGTATCATCTGCTTAGGTGGCATGAATAGTGTTTTCCTTTTTTTTGTACATTGTTGCAGATTGACTGCAGTTCATGATCAGAGAGTGAACTACAAACTAATCCGTGCTGAGTCCTGTCATGGCTGCAGATCTTAAAGTGTTAGATGTCAACTGGAATTACGTGTGAATTATTCCTGTTCAGAATCTGAATCAGAATAAGAATCAGGTTTATTCTGATTTTGAATAATTATGATCATTACTCTGACATATGCTGTATAATTGTTCCATCTCACTGCACTACACAGTTCCCCAAGCTTTCAACTCTGTCTCCTAAGGCCTTTTTCTTTCTGTTTTGCTCTAATTGACAAGTTAATTAGACTCCAATCTAGTTATCAATACATTGTTCCGTTTTCATATGCAAGGAAGACAAGACAGCTGAGAAGCGATTTTCCACCAGGGTCAATGGTGTTATAAAGGGTACGTACATCTTGTTACTTTTCTACTCACTATTTTAGAAAATTCTGAAATCGTTGCTTTTATTGTTGCTTTGAAGCAGCATGTGTCAGAAAAAGATCTTTTTCTGGCAGAAGCTGAGCAGTTGGCTCATTAAAATCACTGGGTGACTTCCCACCAAAGTTCACCTGAATCTCACAATTGTCCATTTTAACCTGCCCTTGTAAAGCAAGGGTTAATGGCAACACAAGGTGGAACAGCCTTTATTTTACAGTTCCAATATCACCAATAGGCCTGAGTATTATATCAAGGGTGTGTTGAGTGGGGAAGCTTCCAAGTCTTAAAGGATTATTTGAGATAGAAAAGGTTTTCCAAGATAAATACTTAACAAATGCACAGAAGCAGTGGTGAAATCAAATTTAGAATGCTTTGTATATTTCTAAGCTCCTGATTTAAGGAACAATTCACAGGTTTACTGGATGAATGAATGGGTTGTATTATGACATAATATTGGAATAAAATTAAGCTTTCATCTGTTGGAATATAAAAGAGGATTTGATGTAGGTATCGAAGACCTTGAAGGGCTTGACACAGCAGAAGTGAAGACTTATTTACTTAGAGATATAGGTCGGAACAAACAGGCTGTTCCAGTCCACCCTCCAGTAACCCTCTGATTTAACCCTAGCCTAATCACAGGACAATTTACAATGACCAATTAACCTACTAACCTGTACACCTTTAGACCGTGAGAGGAAACCAGAGCACCTGGAGGAAATCCACACACACATGGGAAGAATGTACAGACTTTCTAACAGAAGATACCAGAAAGAACTCCAAATTCCAACGCCCCGAGCTGTAATAGCGTTGTGCTAACTGCTACACTGAAGAGGCACCGTATGTTTCCCATTATGGCAGAACTAGAATTAGCTTCTCAGACGGTTGTGAACTTTCTTCCTTAAAGAGTGGTGGAATCTTCCCATACTTTAATCCAGAGCTTGACAGGTCCTTGATAAACAAAGAAGTGAAAGGTTATCCTGGGTAGACTGAAAGCAGAGGTAAGGTTACAGTGCTGAAATATTTTCTGCTGTATTTTTAAGAATACAGGCATCATATTTCCTTCCTTTACACTGATATTTAAGGCGATAACATTTCAGGAAAGAATGAAGAAATTATGACTATGCTCATGGGACTCCAGTTCAGCTGAAAGATGAATGACAAATGGAAGGAGACTACGTTTGGGACAATTAGGCTCTTGCGCCCAAGAACTGCTACCCAGGAGAACAGGAGCAGGGACTCATATCAAACATTTTCCACTTGTGAAAATAATATGAGTTTTAGTAACATTATTGCCTAAACCAAAGTCACTCAGACCTTCCTCTGTTTAAAAACCTCCACTACTTGCATCTACCTATGTACCCCTCACTCTTTCCTCATTCTTTATTTAGTAATACCACCCTTAATTTCTAATTTTTGGATCTTTTGTCTAATTCCCTCCACTCTCTGTGTCTCAGGTATTAGTGTATTCCCCTAATTCTCTGATTACTTCTGATTTTCTAAATTCACCATCTGGCTGGAGATGTAAGCCTGAGTGTCCACTCATTTTTTTCCTGTCGTATCACAGACAAACCTGATATGGTTACACATGTTTACAAATACCTGATTGGTATCCTGTCCGTGCATTTGAGGAAGTTCCTGCATGTAAGTGGTTAGACCCAAAAGAAAACGTCAGGAGGCAGAGAAAGTTGAGGACAATGATCACTTTTACGGCATATGTTCGTTCACGGTCATCCAGTCAAACTAACACATTTTTATTTGGGACACACCAGCAATAGCTTCTGTGCAACACAAGCGCATGTGACCAGCTCCCTGTCACTTCCATTTCTGGGTGCACTGCCCGTATTGCCCACTCAGAACTGCAGCTCTTTATGATGTAATGTAGGACAACACAGGGCAGCATGATAGCATAGTGACTAGCACAAAGCTTTACAGCACAGGCAACCCAGGTTCAATTCCCGCTGCCACCTGCAAGAAGTTTGTATGTTTTCCCGAAGTAGATGAAACCGTGTAGGTTTCCTCCGGGTGCTCCAGTTTCCTCCCACAGTCCAAAGACATACCGACTGGTAGGTTAATCGGTCATTACAAATTGTCCAGTGATTAGGCTAGGATAAAATCAGGGTATTGCTGAGCAGTGTGGCTCAAAGGGCCAGAAGGGCCTATTCCACACTGAATCTCAATAAAATTAAAACAATAATATTTTGGCACAATGCTGGTGGTAAATGTGATCAAACTTGTAATCATCCATTAAAAATAGAAATAAGCAAAACCTGCCAAGCTCTCAGTCCCTTTAACATGCATTGGTGTCAGACTTTACTACAGTCTTGCAGCCCTCCAGGGCACTTTTTACATCTGATCCTGGTCTCTAAACTTAGTACGAATTTTCTTGTGTGATTGACTGTTCATTTACCACCTCTCTGAAACCCAAGCTTTGGTCTCAAATTCAAAACCTCCATAATTCATCTGTTCTCAGTCTCAGAACACCCAGTGGCCTGTCAGAGCCAAAGCCTGATGATGGTCAGGCATTAGGAGCAGGCAAACTTGAACAGCACTTGACACTCAGCTTCAGAACTTAATTCTTTATTCTGTTGGCTAGTGATTTATTCCTAGAGCTGTTTAGTCATTTAATTACAAGATTCAACACCCGCTGTAATCTTACTTAATTAAATGTCCTGTCCTGGGGTTGGATACCTCTGAACTTAGGGGGGAAGGGGTGTGAGAAAGGAACTTGTTTTGTGACTCTCAGGGTTATATAATGTATACATACTTTGATACTAAATGCACTTTGAACTTTATTCTTTGGTTCTGTTGTGGCTTGTGTTGTGTGTTGTATTCTGTTGTTGGTATGTTGAACATAGAAACATAGAAACACAGAAAATAGGTGCAGGAGTAGGCCATTCGGCCCTTTGAGCCTGCACCGCCATTCAGTATGATCATGGCTGATCATCCAACTCAGAACCCTGCACCAGCCTTCCCTCCATACCCGCTGATCCCTTTAGCCACAAGGGCCATATCTAACTCCCTCTTAAATATAGCCAATGAACTGGCCTCTGGCAGAGAATTCCACAGATTCACCACTCTCTGTGTGAAGAAGTTTTTCCTCATCTCGGTCCTAAACGGCTTCCTCTTTATCCTTAAACTGTGACCCCTCGTTCCGGACTTTCCCCAACATCGGGAACAATCTTCCTGCATCTAGCCTGCCCAATCCCTTTAGAATTTTATACATTTCAATAAGATCCCCCCTCAATCTTCTAAATTCTGGGCATCCTGGGCATCCTATGTTGGTGCTGGAATGCGTGGCGACAACTGTGGGCTGACTCCAGTACACAATGTACAAGTAACTGTTGTATACATAGACTGGTTGTATGTACATAAAATGACGCTAGCTGATGTGAATGGAGGGGTGGTGGGGTGGGTCAATGGGTGGAGGTATTGATTGGCCTGACGGCTTGGGGAAAGCACTGTTTCTGAGTCTATTTGTCCTGGCGTGGATGCTGCATAGCCTCACCCTTGTTGGGAGTGGAACCAATAGTTCAGAAGGAAGGTGAGTAGGAACCTTTATGATACTGCTGGCCCTTTTCTGGCACCTTTCTAGATATATGTCCTTGGTGGCGGGTAGTCTAATGCTGGTAATGTGTTGGACAGTTTTAACCACCTATTGTAGAGCTCCCTTGTCCACAACTGTTCAGTTCTCATCCCTCTCAGAGATGCAGCACATTAGGATGCTCTCCACTTCACATCTGTAGAAGGTCATGAGTTTTGGTGTGTGCAGACCAGCTCCCTTCAGCCTCTTCAGAAAACAGAGGAATTGCTGGGTATCTATTATTTGCTGCCTTTGGTTACTTCTGCGTTCAACAATTGCATTGCAACTTCTGTTACCAAAGTTTTGCTATACTTTGTTTGCCTTTGAAACCCTTTTATTGTAAGTAGGAGTGGTTTGACAGGTCAGTTTCTAGGAATAGGGAGAATCAGGTTGTGATCATTAGGATGACAGCAGCTGGTGAAGGTTTGAGAGGAAGATCTATTCAGGAGTACCAAGCCACAGTATGTCTACAGGCAACACCGCCTTTAGCTCAGTTTTACTGAAACTCAATGCCTCAGCCACTTTCCTGCCATTGAGCTATGACACCTCCTGCCCACTTACCCTCAAGTCAATCCAACGACGGCCGTACAAGTGACTATCATGATTAATGTGACTTTTAACTGTTACGGCACAGTCACTCTTGTCTGAAGCAGGTGACATCGGCAACATTTTGCACTGAAACCTCTGAAGCTTTCTACACCAGAAAGAATGAGATTCCTAACTAACAAGTCAAAGCATTGGGCTTTGTCCACATTGGCGGTGCCCCAAATGGCAGGCATTATATGCTGCAGCCAGATTCTATTGCATACTCCTCATTATCACATAAACATTTTATCATTATGAAAGCAATATTCTGCATATTTATGACCCCAGGAAGCTTACTATCTCAATCTGTGCTTTATTTCTTGGCAGCAATCAAGTTTCAGTCAATCCACACCACTTCAATGTGGTACCTTCATTCCAACCAGGCCATCAGGCCAGAGCTCGGCTTCTGGATGAGAAGTTTTATCTCCGGCAGATTGAGAGCCTGGCATAGCCATAGAGCCATGCCAGAAGTATCATCAAAAAGACTTGTTCATCTCAGGCTTCAATTGCCTAGAATACATTGGCAGAAGTTTGCAGTACAAGATGTGCATTTGCTTCGAGATTTGAAGTTGGGTGATGAAGCGACCTGTCCATTCTGCTACATGTGGGAGAAGAAAGAACAGCAGGAAGATAAAAACATGAACAGCTTTAGCTCCTATTGCCTCTAGCTAATAGATGACAACTCATCCAACAGCAAAGATTCAATGCAATTCCATCTTAATTTGTATGCCTCAGCTTCTTGCTGACTTAACCAGTTAAGCTGGTGATGTAATGCTTCATAAAGATTATTTCTGACCTTCACAGTTTCTAATCTTACTCTTTATATAGTGATGTCAACTTCTGCTACGAAAGGAATCCTGCCTCCATGTTACACAGAACTCAAGGAAGTAAAAAAAAAATGAAAATTTCCAGATTTGTTAGGAATCCCAGAGTGAAAATGGCTATTCTCAAGAGATCCATTTAATAAGAGGGACGTCCCAATTATGGCTTGCACTCTTCTAAGCTGTTGATAGAATTAGTGCTCGCAGGTGTCAGCCACGATACAGGATGTCGATTAGTTCAACAGTTCAGCAAAGCTATAATATCTGTCAACACTATGACAGGAGCCACAGATAATATTTCATAAACAGAAATTGTTGCCACTCATCTGTAGATCTCTAAAGCATTGCAATGCAAGTTTAGAAGCTAACACTATTTCCCAGGGTGACATTGATGGTTCAGATTCAATCCTGAGTAATATTTTCCAGTATACCAGTTTAAAGAAGTATTGTTTTATTAAAACAAAATTAAATATATTTACTATTAGAAGTATTTTAAAAATATTATTTCTTTACCATTTTTAACAAGGCAATGGTTTCCTCTTTTTGGCTCCTATTCAATTCTAACTTTTTCTCTATTGAAGAGAACCACACAGCAACAGAAGTAGAAGCTTCCATTTGTTCCCTCTCTTACTGGAACCAGACTATCATCATTGCTGACGTTATTCAATTAATTAATAACGTAAAATTTCTTGACTTGCTTAACTTTCAGTTACTTTTGAATAAACTCACAGCCATCACCAGTTTCCGCAGGTTTGGCAAAACTTTCCATCTGCTTTGGCGTGCAGCATTGTGGCTGGCGATACGAAAACGGCAGAAGGCTCCTGTGTAATGTTAATCATAGTGAGGTCATATACCAAGATGAAACTCTGACCAAATGACCTGCTCCCTTTAGGGCAATGCCTAGAAAATGGGTTCCACAACTTTGCATTGTTGTGTACTGCATGATTCTGGACTTCCCAACCTGAAGTCCATAGACTCCTTGGTTATTGGTAGGGGTCCATGGCATAACAAAGGCTGGGAACCCCAGCAGGATCGAACTTCAAGGAGAAATCAATTGGAAAGCAAAATGGTAAATTTACTGCAGGTTCCTTTAACTTTCTGTAACTTTCCCTCTCTCTCATCCATGTTTTTGATGTTGAACATATGGAGGTGACCAGGCACATGCAATGGCCTCTATCATGGATCTGTTCCTTAGGTTTTAACAACACATACATAGAAGGAACAGGTAATTTCTGCAGAAGTTAACCTTGGTAAAGTTAGCGAGACCCATCTCAGCATCACTTAAGATATTTGGCTGAGCAGATTCCTGTCCATGGTATCTGCTGCTGGACTTGAGTCTTGACAGGGTTTTCTATAAATCAAATACTTACCCACCAGAACAGTTTTCACAGGAAGCTCTCATTCAGCTTGTAACCCTCACCAAATTACTCCCTAGCAACTAATCCACTGTTGTCTTGTCCCTGAGTTGCTCAGCTATTTGATTGTCTACCACACCGCCCTTTCCCTCCATTGATTGTTAACTGTAATTTACCAATTTCCCATTTCCTTCTCTAGATCACAACAAATAGTTTAAGACCACTCAGTCTATTTTCCCCATTAACACAGAAACATTCATCCATAAGAATTTTCTGTTTCTCATTTTGTGATTCCTGTATTTTGATCTAAGTCCCCAATATATATCCATTTTATGGAAGATCACTCATTAGGTACTTTTGAACTGATGCGTTTTAGAATGGATAATGAAGTGCTGCTATCTGGTCATTGATTCCTCATCATACACAGCAAAACATTAGCATTCTTCTTCAATTCTGAAATTCCACCATTGGTGTATCTTTCGTCAGTATCGTATTTCATCCTACAATAATTGTCACATTGGTGTGAACCTTCTGTGTACAAACTCCCTAAGTTTCCTACATTACTACACTTCAAGGGCACTTCCTTTGATGTAAGGTGCACAAGTAGGGCTCAAAACCTGGGTCTCCTGAGCTGGTAGTAAGGACTCGTTTCTTTTTCAAAGTTTAAAGTTCATTTATTATTAAAGTATGTATACATTAGACAACCTTGAGATTCATCTCCTAACAGGCAGCCATGAAACAAAGAAACCCAAAAACCCATACAAAGAGAAGGTCCAATGTGCAAAAAGGAAAAAAACCAACAACATATCATGCACACAAAATACTCTGCAGATGCTGGGGTCAGAGCAACACTCCCTGACGAAGGATTCCGGCACGAAACGTTGACTGCTCATTTCCATGGATGCTGCCCAACCAACAAATCATGCAAAAAATAGTCACAAGCAGATAGCATTCTGAACTGAGTGAGACTTTTTAATGAGGGGCATAGTTAAGGTGAATAGCCAATTTCCACCCCCCCCCCAAGGTAGAGAAGTTCAAAACTAGAGAGTATATTTTAAAAGTGAGAGCCAAAATGATTCAAAGGGACCTGAGTGGCCATTTCTCCCCTCACTTAGGTGGTGCTTAGAAGTATCGAGCTGTCAGAGGAAGCGGTAGAGGTGGGTACAATTACAATCTTTGAAGGGCGTTTGAAGAGATACATAAATTGCATTTTTAAGAAGTTGTTAAGCAGTTTTATTTAGACTCAAAGTTTTCCATGGGTTGTTCACACTAATGTTAGAGGGTACAGAGTTTCATAAGGTGCTTTTTTTAAAATTACAAAATCTAATTACTGGATGATAGGCCCTTGGGCACTTGCCTAGAAAAGGGGGAATGGGAAAGGTGACACTGGTCAGTTATTCCTTTGGCAACTGATATAAACAGTTCTAGTTAAGTTCAACTTGTCCCATTTGTAAGGAGACTGATAATACTGTTGCACCTGCTGTTTTAATTCCATGTCCAAAATGAGGTAAGAGAACATGCAGAGCTGTCTGCGGATTTATTCCAATATACAAGATGCTGTGGGATCGCTAATCCTCCCCGCTCCCTCCAGAATCGTTTGAGGAGAATAGTGATTACAGCCCATCCTTCCAGTCTGGAATCCAGCATTACAATATACCGACATGTTTCCTTGCAGCCACTCTGCTACCTTGGCTTTCTAATGCAAGGAATATACTGTGGGCTCTGTTGTAACTTGGACTTTTCGCAAGATCTGGGAGAACAGCAGGATCCTGAAGGCTGGCCATCCCAAAGATATTTCCTTGGCAAGGCCAGGAATGACATTAAAATAATAAAAGTATGCAAACATTTGTAAGGAAATTTGAGCTCATTTTGAGTGGGTCTGGAGGTTGGATCTGGAATTTAGGAGAGGCATGGGATTAGAGTTTGGGTTAAAATAGGGAATTTTCAAGGATTTCTGTAAACCTGGAAGGAATATGCTTACAATGGGCCCCAATGTTAGATTATGATATATATATATATAAAATGTTAATATATGTTAGATTATTATAATATAGATTATGTTAGTATGTTAGATTATGGTATAAACAAGGGAATATTGAAGTAGTCTACATTGAGAGATAATGCAAGTCAGACTGATGTTACATTGAAGTGTATACATCGAAGGGAGGGTGAGGTAAAGTGTGTGAGAAGACAAGGTGGTTGAGAGATATCACTATTAAAAGACATTTCCCCAACATTACATCATGAGGTATAGGTGTGTGGGGAGAAAATAGATAAATGTCACAAGAGCCAGTGTTAATATCAGAAAAGCTCAAGCATTTGGGATTGGGAAATGTAGATAAGATAAGGAGAAGATTAAATATTTTCCATATATTAGGGACAGTTATGACAATATAAAATTGTATAAAATGCAGCTGAAATTGCTGTAAGATCCATTGATAACCGACACATCACTTTAATTTCTGGAAGAGTGCTGGTGCTGTTAGCAGTAACATAGGGATCACTGGAGAATGGGGACAGGGGTGACACCACGATTTCTTAAATGTAAATGTCGTGGATATCTCTATGAGTCGATATTAATTCTGCTGTGTATTTAAGTCTGTATCTGGGACGCCAGGTAGCACCTTGAGCCCTCTGGAGACATTGTGGGCTTATCAACGAAACGTCAAAGAAGGAGGGTGCCCACCTGATGACCCACCTGGCCTCCCTTCTTGTCACCACTTCAAACCCACTGCCAACATCAAGAGTGCCAACTTACCATAGGGATTGAAACATCAAGTCCTAGTAGCTCTACTACTGTCAAAAGGGCTGTAGAACCCATAGCCAAATTCTGATAAGGTGCATGAATGAGACTTGTAGAACTGTAGATTGATTGGTATATCAGGCAACACCAGATTTGGGTTGAACAGGGTCCCTAATCAGCAGATGACAGTATGGTTTGCTTGGGCAACGTGAGATTGTTAGGATGGTGAACAAAATCTAGTTGAAGGGGTGTGGGGAGTGAAAGAAGGTTTGGAGGGTGTGGGAGTGAACAACATACTATAAAAAGAGGGACTGCAACTGAGGAGCAAAACACAACTATGCTATCTATCTCAAAATTAATATTGGAGAACTCAATGTTGCATAAGTAAAGTGTAGACAAGGGAGAAAATTATCATAATTATTATTAAAAGAATTTAAAATACAGATGTGGCAGAGCAAATACTTAAGCAATAACTTATAGTAAATACATGCATTCACATGGTTTTCAATAAAGAATTAAGTATAGGTTTAAATCAACACCAGCAACCATGAAGAGAGAAACAGACACTTGCTGTGCCTTGGATCAGTTTCCATTTACTATTTAATTCATTGTTATTTGCTGTTTTTCTTTTTAATTTACTTCAAATCATTTTTGTTTGCTGAAGGCTTTGTTTTCATATTGTGCGATTTAGCAGTTTTCTGTTCCATCAAAACACTTTAAATATAATGCAGTCCAGTGGGCTGATTTACTCTGTACCAGACACTTGGATTTAACTCTAGCCCATATAATAACCCCATCAAAATTTTTGCTATTTACTTTGGAGAACTCACAGAATTACTCAATGTGGCATTTAACAATCACATTCAACTCATGGATTTTATATTTTTATACACAGTTAACAAATACAGGTGTATTTCAACATTTTTCAAATGACAGAACCATTTTATACTGAAAGCTTAAATACATAAAGTCACTCACAACTGTCTTTTCAGTTGTCGTTAAAAAAACACAGGCAGTTGTTAACCAGCCATTAACCAGTCATCACTTCAGGCAGCGTAGTTTATTGCAGAGTGCTCTGCTCGTAATAATTTGCCCAGCAATTTAAAGCAGATATTTGGAAAAATTATACATTCTCAAACTGAAAAACAGTAATAGCCTTCATTTTATCCGCCACAATAAATTACCAACTTCCCACCTCCCCACCCCCACAAGAAAACAATGTAAGAAAATTATTGCCTGCAAACTGTATCTAAACACTAATCTTTCACCCTGGTGTGATCCATTTAAAGATCCTCAGGTCTATTTATAAGAAGAAAGTTCAGACCAGTTTTAGACGAATATATATTCTGACGCGATTCTTTCAGAAATTGTTCTGTCTATACTTTTCTTAACATTGTCTCGTAATTTTCCATGGAGACAAATTACTGAGAAGGATGTACTTTCAAGTTGTTCAGTCAGTTGGAATGTCTGTGTCTGATGCCAGCAGGTGTGTCTATGGTTTGTGTGTCTTGTTCCCATTTATTTTTATGTCTGATTACTACCAGTTTGCATGATCTCCACGATCTTTGTCTTACTCCTGATCTCGGGTGTTTATGTGTCTGATTACTGAAAATTTCTGTATTTCCTTCCCAATGATTCATCTAACCCAGTGTTTCCCAAAAAGGACGATATTGCCGCCTAGGGGGTGTTTGGAATTTCTGGGGAGCTGCATCTGGGGGATTACAGGCTTAATTTAAGAAATGAATTGCTTATTATAAGCATGCAATCCTCAGTGCCTCATAATTGATTACAATGATCACATAATCACCCATGTCTTGCTAACCCACCGTTCACTTAGACTTTGCTTGAAGAGCATTATAGATGTTGAAAAGCAGTGTGACACCTGTAATTGGCTTGTCATGAGAAATCCGGACTGAAGAAATTGTGTTATTTCTGGGCCCGGCTCGCGCGTTATTGCCATCACTACTGTAGTACAGTGTTAGCTAGTATGATTCCCATATTTTAATCACACAGTGACGTAATTCCTGTGAATTAGATTATGGTGTCCGATGGAGTAAGGTTCAGATCCTGCCCTTTTGGATGGTCTTGACCGTTGTCACAAAAACTGTGGGTCAACTGTCTAAGAAAAATAATAAGATGGCTTGAGTCGCAAAAATAGATTGAGGTGCTTTTATTTACAAAAATAGTGGACAAACAAAAACTTCGACGTCCACATCAAAACAAGAAAAAAAAAACTGAAAAAAAACCAATATATATACAGCTTGCAATTGTTACCTGTCTGGTTAACAGCCACCGTCAGACTAAACAAAAAGAAAACCCTAAAGCCTGTCTGTCTGTCTGTGTCTTGTTTTACGGCAGTTGGCATCCAGCTGAATGGTGCATTATCGCCACAACCTAAAGCCTTCATAACCTGAGGCTCATAACTGCTAAGCCCCTCCCGCTAGACCAATCAAAAGCTAATTAACTCAATTATCTTCCATTTCACACAATCTGAAACTCTACTGCCAGTTCTCACAATAAACACATATACCTCATTATAGGATTCACCATTTCTCAATTAAATAACTTAAGTAAACCCCAAATCTTTACCACAAGATGAGTAATTAGGTAACATAACCCTTGACCCAATTAAGGGTGGTATCCGCCACCATCAGCGCACCTGTGCAGGTTGCTGCTGCCTCTATGAGAGCTCCATGCAGCAGCTCTGGTTCAGACCCAGTCACTATTACTGCTGGGGATGAGTGTTTTACCGAGTGTGCCATGTGACGTCCGTAATCAGTGATGGGCCTTCGTCACATTACCACCCTCCTCTCCTGCAGCGGCAACGTTTGGCAGTCTTGACAGGAAGTCCGCTGTGATGTTCTCCTTGCCTGCTTTGTGCCGCACACAGAATCTGAAAGGTTGAAGTTCCAGGTACCACCTAGTCACCCTGGCATTCCGATCCTTCATTGTCTGGATCCAGGTTGGGCTCTATGGTCCGTCTGGAGGTCAAACTCCCTCCCAAGAAGGTAGTACCTGAGGTTGTCCAACGCCCACTTGATTGCCAGACACTCCTTCTCGATTGTGGAGTACTGGGTTTCATGGGGCAGAAGTTTCCTGCTGAGATATAACACAGGACGTTCCTCACCTGCCCCGATGCCTACACCCGAGGCATCCACCTGCACCAGGAGGTGGCATTCAAAGTCAGGACTCTGCAACACAGGGGAAGAGCATAATTTCTCCTTCAGGCCCTGGAAAGCACTTTCACACTCCTCACTCCATTCCACAGGATTACGGGCCAACTTGCAGGTGAGGTTGGTCAATGGGGCTGCCAAGCTTGAAAAGTGAGGATGAACTGTCGGTACCAGCCCACTAGGCTAAGAAAAGACCGGACCTGGGTTTTGGTACAGGGCCTGGGGCTGTTCAGAATGGCCTCAACTTTATCCACCTGAGGCCAGACTTCACCTCTCCCCAACTGATACCCCAGGTAGCGGGTTTCCTGCCTGGCCCACTCACATTTCTGCAGGTTGCGTGCAAGTCCTGCCGCACTGATTGCACCGAGGACTCGATGAAGGTGCTCCAGGTGTTCCTCCCAGGTCAGCCTAAAAATGACCACTTTATCCAAATAGGCAGCACCGCAGTCCTCACAACCTTGCAGCACTCTGTCCATAAGCCTCTGGAATGTGGCTGGGGCACCATGCAAGCCAAAGGGCATCACTGTGAACTGAAAGAGGCCTAGAGGGGTCCTGAATGCAGTGAGGGGCCAGGACTGGCTCTCCAGGGGGACCTGCCAATACCCCTTGCAGAGGTCCAAGGTGGTGATGTAGTTGGCTCTCCCAATCGTCTCCAGCAGGTCCTCAATCTGGAGCATCGAGTAGGCATCGAAAAATGAGATGGCATTCAGTTTCCTAAAGTCAATGCAAATACGAAGAGTTCCATCCTTCTTCAGCACAATGACAATAGGGCTACTCCACTCACTTTCAGCTGGTTCGATGACTCCCAGCTCCAACATCAAGCGGACCTCCTCCTTCAACGCCTTCACCAGATGTTCTGGTACTCGGTAACATGCCTGCCGTACTGGACTCTGACCTGGTTTGACTCGGATGGCATGCTGCAACACATCTGTAGGGCCTGGTTTCTGTGTGAACAACTGAGGGAAGGTGTCAAATATGACTTGCAATTCAAATGGCTTCTTACCATCCAGGTGAGAGAGATCCACCTTGGCAGGGTGTTTCCAGGTCTCCACTACACCTTCAGAGTCATCTTCCTCAATCACCCGGCGTGCCAGTAGTGAGGTGATGGAAGGAGGGCTGCTTCTTTCCTCCCAGGCTTTCAAGAGGTTCACATGGTAAGTTTGCTTTTGTTTCCCCTTCTCCGGATGCAGGATCTCATATGTTGTAGGCCCCATCCTCCTTATAACCTCAAAAGATCCCTGCCAATTGGCCAGCAGCTTGCTGGATAAGGAGGGCAGGAGCAACAAGACCTTTTGACCTGGTTTGAACTCACGTTGGCGTGCCTGCTGGTCATACCACCGCTTCTGAGTCTTCTGGGCCTCCAGGAGGTTGAGTCTGGCCTCCTCTTGGTATTGCTCCAACCGGTCCCTCATCTGGAGGACATATTGTACAACACCTTGCCCCTCTACAGGATTAGCTGCCACCTTCTCCTCCCAGTTCCATTTCAGCAGATCCAGGGGCCCCTGGACTGGCCAACCTCGAAAGGTTGAGCAGCTCGAAAGGGGAGAATCCGGTAGATGCCTGAGGCACTTCCCTGTAGGCAAAGAGCAGAAAGGGTAACCGCTTATCCCAATCCTTCCCTGCATCAGATACAAACTTTCTGAGCATCCTCTTGAGGGTTTGGTTAAACCTGTCCACCAGGCCATTTGTCTCTGGGTGATAAGGAGATGTCCTGATAGCGGCTATGCCCAACTCCTTATGCAGCTGGCTCATCAGGCCAGATGTAAAGTTGGTTCCCTGGTCGGTCAGGATTTCCTTCGGGATGCCTACACGAGAAAAGAGCTGGACAAGAGCACTGATCAGTTTTGGAGTGGTTACCGACCGGAGAGGAAAAGCCTCAGGGAATCGAGTGGCATAATCACATACAACAAGAATGCACTGATATCCTGCTAAGCTTTTTCCAGGGGCCCCACAATGTCCATTGCAATCCGCTTAAATGGGGTGGTAATCTCTGGCATGGATTGGAGGGGTGCTCGGTCTGATTTACGGACAGCACTGGTTTTTTGACACTCTGGGCACGTTTTGCAATATGTCTGCACATCAGTGTACATTGAAGGCCAAAAGAACCGAGAGGCCAGCCTGAGATATGTCTTATGGTGACCTAAGTGTCCTGCCCAGGGAATGGTATGTGCAAGGTATAGTACAAGTGACCTGCAACTACTTGGCACCTCCTGTTGCCTGGCTCTTCTCCCTGATAAAGGATGCCGTTGTGAAGGACATACACTGAACCACCTACCTGAGCGGTTAATTAGCAGAGGTTAAGACCTTGGTTAACAGAGACTTTAACTGGTGATGTTTTCTGGCACTTCCCACTTAACATCTGACACAGCATTTTCAGGCATTTCACAAGATAAAGGTGTACCAGCATGTTGCTCTAACCGCCGTTGCTGACGTGTCTTTCTGGGCCCTTTGGTTCCAGCGTTGCCGATGTGTCGATGTGACGATGGTTCCAGCATTGCAAAGACTACCACATAAGTCTGGCAAAGGTTGTACCCCAGACTGAGCTTGGGTTTTTGCCTGGGACCATGTCATGACATGCATTTTTGGTTCTGATACAGGTTCCTGAGCATTACAGAGATTTTTACCCCTGCTTGGGAGATCATACAGATCAGGTAAATCCCACCCTAAAAACATCTCCACTGGTAAATTCTCCACCACCCCCACTGCCATCAGATACTTCTGTCCGTCTACCTCCACTGTAAGTTCTACCTGTGGCTCTGGCTTACAGTCGTCATGTACACATAGAACCTCTGTTCGCTGGCTGTAGTCAATAGCACAGGCCACACAGCTTTTTTTTTATGAATGACATGGAACTACCAGAATCACGGAGAGCAGTAAGGAGTTTACCATCAACTTTTACTGGAACAGATCTAGACTCTCCCTTCCTGTCCTGGCAGTCACTCTGCTCACCTGGTCTAGGCACATAACACAGTCCAGTCAGTTTTGGTCTCTTCAGGGGGCAAACAGACGCTTTATGTTCCTGCTGCTGACAATATAGTATACCAAAGTCTTAGTAAATGACTGAGCAGTGTGTCCCTTGTCATTTGCCCCCCCAATTACCTTCAAAGTTCTTTGTAAAGCTGTCCCTGGGGTGGTTGTAGTCCCTGGAATCCAACCGTGTTGGTCGTGACGGGACCGCCTTTCTGGCGTTCAGGTACTGCATGGCCAACTTCGCTGCCGTCAGTACATCCGCCGTTCATGTTCGCTCACCTACGTCCCGATGTCTGGAGGAAGCACCTGCAGCAGCTGCTCCAGGATGATGGTCTCCCCCAGCTGATCCTTACTGCTCTGCCCTGGCCGCATCCAGCGACGATAGAGGCCCTTCAGCCAGTGATACGTCTCTGTCAATGTCTCCCCAGATGGTGTTGAAGTGGCCTGGAACGGTTGACAGTTGGTCTCTGAAGAGATGTCAAATTTGGCCAACAGCGCCACCCTCAGGTCAGTATAACAGTTGGACTTGTCTTCATCCATGGCCGTGTAGGCCTCCAGGGCTTTCCCGGTCAGCAGGGGAATTAGTCGACAGGGCCACTCCTCCCTTGGCCACTGTCATGTTTTTGCCATGCGTTCAAAACGTAGAAGGTAATTTTCAATGTCCTCACCTTGTTGATACACCGGAATCTTGGGTTCCTTACGCTGGACTGCTGTGGGGACTGCCCTGCTGGGGATGGCTGTAGGACAGGCTGTCAGGAGGCCTCCAGTGAGATCCGGAGCTCTTCCTGGAGAATATCATCTCTCTTCTGCTGGGCGACTAAAAAGTCCCTGAAGAGATTTACCACCTCTAGGGTTGAGGGACCCCTTCCCGGCGATGGCCCAAGCTGCAGCTGTCGGGTTTTGGATCTTGCCTCTTGTGCCTCTTCCTCTGACGTCACCACTGTCTCCCACTCATCCTCATTCTTCATCTGAAGTTGCTGGTTTTGCGACCGTAGCCCAGTTCGTTTTTTAAAAGCACGCTTAGTTTTGCAACTGGCTATCCCACCGCCGCTACCATATGTCACAAAAACTGTGGGTCAACTGTCTTAAGTAAAATAACAAGATGGCTTGAGTCGCAAAAATAGATTGATGTGCTTTTATTTACAAAAAATAGTAGGAAAACAAAAACTTGGATGTCCATATCAAAACAAGAAAAAAAACTGGAAAAAAATAAAATATATATATATATACAGCTTGCAATTGTCACCTGTCTGGTTAACAGCCACTCTCAGAATAAACACAAAAAAAACCCAAAGCCTTGGTAACCCGAGGTTTATAACTGCTAAGCCCCTCCCCCTAGACCAACCAAAAGCTAATTAACTCAATTATCTTCCATTTCACATAATCTGAAACACTACTGCCAGTTCTCACAATAAACACATATACCTCATTATAGGATTCACCATTTCCTGATTAAATAGCTTAAATAAACCCCAAAACTTTACCATAAGATGAGTAATTAGGTAACATAACCCTTGACCCCATTAAAGATGGTATCCTCCACCATCAGCGCACCTGTGCAGGTTGCTGCTGCCTCTATGAGGCAGCTCCATGCAGCAGCTCTGGTTCAGGCTGATAGATTGGAGGTAGTGAAGTTTGTGGTGACTCGAAATGGCGGAGAGAGAGAACATCAAGGAAAGAGCCAAGCAGCTGAAGGAAGTTTTTGGCGAGAGTGAAAGTGAACTAGAGATGGAGGTCGGCGGGAAAGAGGAACGGAATGGAAAGAGGAAGAAAAGGAAGCAGAGATACGGGATATCAAACTCTGCGGAGTCAGCGGATGATCAAAACAGGACAGCAAAACAATGGAAAGAAGATGAGCTTAAAGCAATTATAAAACTAAGTGAGGACGGGGCACCTTTTGGTGATTGGAACCCGATTCGTTTGACGAAGATGCTCAACAAAATTATAGGCGAGATTAAAGGAGCAAAGGTTTTACGAAATGGATTGTTATTAGTGATTTGTCGGGATAGTGCTCAGCAAGGTAAAGTGATAAGATTATGTAAAATAGACGGCAAAGAAGTACAATACTCAATACCCAACAATAGAAAGTGGACTAGAGGAGTTATTTCAGGGATACCAACAAAAGTTACTATGGTTGAGATTAAACAGAACATAAAAAGAGCAAAAATTATTGAGGCCAAACGTTTGAAAATTACAAGGAACGGGAAAAAGTGTGATAGTTTATAGTTTATCGGTAATGATTCACAGTGTTTGAGGATAAACATCAGGTGATTGACCATGCTCATTAATCCATTATGAAAATGGCAAAAGCAGACCAAACAAGAAAGAAGTGCAGACAGTATAGTGTGGAGTATCTGAAATATGGATTTATACCAGTACCAAGCAACCAACAGCGGCCAATGTGCCTGTAAACAGAGGGGTAGCTCAAGCGGAGCGGCCTGTGGAAAGCGGCCAGTGAGTGAGTGGGCCAGTGAAGGAGTGGAGTTTTGAGGCTTTGAGTTGAGAGGCTTCGACGAGAAGAGGCGGAGGACAAGCTTGCTCGCAGTTAGTCTTTACGATGTCTCCTGAGACGGTGATGTGCCTCTCATGTGAGATGTGGCAGTCTTGGGGGAACTCCCCTCTCCCGCAGAGTCACATCTGCCAGAAGTGCATATGGCTGGGCGATCTGGAAGACCGTGTAAGGAATCTGGAACAGCAGCTGGATGATCTTCAACTCGTAAGGGAGAATGAGGCAGTCATAGATGAGAGCTACATGGAGGTAGTCACACCTAGGCTGCCGGAAGCAGGTCATTGGGTGACAGTCAGAGGGGGGAAAGCGAAGGTGAGCAGACAGGTAGCGCAGAGCACCCCTGTAGCCACTCCCCTGAATAATAAGTTTACCATCCTGGATACTGTTGGCGGGGATGACCAACCAGGTGTGAGCCACGGTGGCAGGGCCTCCGCCACTGAGTCTGACCTGGTGGTGCAGAAGGGTGGGATGGAGAAGAGGAGAGCTGTCGTCATTGGAGACTCTATAGTCAGGGGGAGCAGACAGGAGATTTTGTGGACATGAGAAGGACACCCGCATGGTTTGTTGCCTCCCGGGTGCCAGGGTCCGGGATGTCTCTGACCGGGTGCACGACATCCTGGTACGAGAGGGAAAGCAACCAGAAGTTGTGATACATGTTGGTACCAACGACATAGACAGGAAGAGGGATGAGGTCCTGAAGTGTGAGCTTCGGGAACTAGGCAGAAGGCTGAAGAACAGGACCTCAAGGGTGGCGTTCTCAGGATTGCTGCCAGCGCTACGTGACAGTGATGGTAAGAATTGGAGGAGATGGCAGTTGAATGCGTGGCTGAGGAGTTGGTGCAGGGAGCAGGGTTTTAGATTTTTGGATCATTGGGATCTCTCCTGGGGAAGGTGGGACCTGTACAGATTGGATGGGTTGCACCTGAACTCGAGGGGGAGCAATATCCTTGCAGGTAGGTTTGCTAGCATGGTTTGGGAGGGTTTAAACTAATTTGCAAGGGAGAAGGGACCCGGAGCGATAGAGCGGTGAAAGAAGTGCATGGAGTAAAGCCAGATCTAACATACAGAGAGGCTTTGAGGAAAGAGAAGCAGAATAAAGGGTGTAAAGGTAGTAAGGTAGAAGGGCTGAAATGTGTGTACCTCAATGCAAGAAGCATCAGGAACAAAGGTGATGAACTGAGAGTTTGGATACATACATGGAATTATGATGTAGTGGCCATTACAGAGAATTGGCTGGCACTAGGGCAGGAATGGATTCTCAATATTCCTGGATTTCAGTGCTTTAAAAGGGATAGAGAGGGCGGAAAAAAGGGAGGAGGGGTGGCATTACTGGTCAGAGATACTACTACAGCTACAGAAAGGGTGGGTAATGTAGCAGGATCTTCTTTTGAGTCAGTATGGGTGGAAGTCAGGAACAGGAAGGGAGCAGTTACTCTATTGGGGGTATTCTATAGGCCCCCTGGTAGCAGCAGAGATACAGAGGAGCAGATTGGGAGGCAGATTTTGGAAAGGTGCAAAAATAACAGAGTTGTTATAATGGGTGACTTTAACTTCCCTAATATTGATTGGCACCTGATTAGGTCCAAGGGTTTAGATGGGGCAGAGTTTGTTAAGTGTGTCCGGGATGGATTCCTGTCACAGTATGTGGATAGTCCCACTAGGAGGAATGCCATACTAGATCTAGTACTAGGTAATGAGCCGGGTCAGGTCACAGATCTCTCAGTGGGTGAGCCTCTGGGGGGACAGTGACCACCGCTTCCTGGCCTTTAGCATTATCATGGAAAAGGATAGAATCAGAGAGGACGGGAAAATTTTTAATTGGGGAAGGGCAAGTTATGAGGCTATAAGGCTAGAACTTGCGGGTGTGAATTGGGATGATGTTTTTGCAGGGAAATGTACTATGGACATGTGGTCGATGTTTAGAGATCTCTTGCGGGAGGTTAGGTATAAACTTGTCGCAGTGAGGAAGATAAAGAATGGTAGGGTGAAGGAACCATGGGTGACAAGTGAGGTGGAAAATCTAGTCAGGTGGAAGAAGGCAGCATACATGTGGTTTAGGAAGCAAGGATAAGATAGTTCTATTGAGGAATATAGGGAAGCAAGAAACGAGCTTAAGAAGAGACTGAGAAGAGCAAGAAGGGGACATGAGAAGGCCTTGGCGAGTAGGGTAAAGGAAAACCCCAAGGCATTCTTCAATTATGTGAAGAACAAAAGGATGACAAGAGTGAAGGTAGGACCAATTAGAGATAAAGGTGGGAAGATGTGCCTGGAGGCTGTGGAAGTGAGCGAGGTACTCAATGAATACTTCTCTTCAGTATTCACCAATGAGAGGGAACTTGATGATGGTGAGGACAATATGAGTGAGGTTGATTTTCTGGAACATGTTGATATTAAGGGAGAGGAGGTGTTGGAGTTGTTAAAATACATTAGGATGGATAAGTCCCCGGGGCCTGACGGAATATTCCCCAGGCTGCTCCATGAGGCGAGGGAAGAGATTGCTGAGAATCTGGCTAAGATCTTTATGTCCTCGTTGTCCACGGTAATGGTACCGGAGGATTGGAGGGAGGCGAATGTTGCCCCCTTGTTCAAAAAAGGTAGTAGGGATAGGCCGGGTAATTATAGACCAGTGTGCCTTACGTCTGTGGTGGGAAAGCTGTTGGAAAAGATTCTTAGAGATAGGATCTATGGGCATTTAGAGAATCATGGTCTGATCAGGGACAGTCAGCATGGCTTTGTGAAGGGCAGATCATGTCTAACAAGCCTGATAGAGTTCTTTGAGGAGGTGACCAGGCATATAGATGAGGGTAGTGCAGTGGATGTGATCTATATGGATTTTAGTAAGGCATTTGACAAGGTTCCACATGGAGGGCTTATTCAGAAAGTCAGAAGGCTTGGGATCCAGGGAAGTTTGGCCAGGTGGATTCAGAATTGGCTTGCCTGCAGAAGGCAGAGGGTGGTGGTGGTGGGAGTACATTCAGATTGGAGGATTGTGACTAGTGGTGTCCCACAAGGATCTGTTCTGGGACCTCTACTTTTTGTGATTTTTATTAACGACCTGGATGTGGGGGTAGAGGGGTGGGTTGGCAAGTTTGCAGACGACACAAAGGTTGGTGGTTGTAGATAGTGTAGAGGATTGTTGAAGATTGCAGAGAGACATTGATAAGATGCAGAAGTGGGCTGAGAAGTGGCAGATGGAGTTCAACCCGGAGAAGAATGAAGTGGTACACTTTGGAAGGACAAACTTCAAGGCAGAGTACAAAGTAAATGGCAGGATACTTGGTAGTGTGGAGGAGCAGAGGGATCTGGGGGTACATGTCCACAGATCCCTGAAAGATGCCTCACAGGTAGATAGGGTAGTTAAGAAAGCTTATGGGGTGTTAGCTTTCATAAGTTGAGGGATAGAGTTTAAGAGTCATGATGTAATGATGCAGCTCTATAAAACTCTGGTTAGGCCACACTTGGAGTACTGTGTCCAGTTCTCATTACTTCACTATAGGATGGGTGTGGAAGCATTGGAAAGGGTACAGAGGAGATTTACCAGGATGCTGCCTGGTTTAGAGATTATGCATTATGATCATAGATTAAGGGAGCTAGGGCTTTACTCTTTGGAGAGAAGGAGGATGAGTGGTGACATGATAGAGGTGTACAAGATAATATGAGGAATAGATAGAGTGGATAGCCAGCGCCTCTTCCCCAGTGCACCACTGCTCAGTACAAGAGGACATGGCTTTAAGGTAAGGGGTGGGAAGTTCAAGGGGGATATTAGAGGAAGGTTTTTTACTCAGAGAGTGGTTGGTGCGTGGAATGCACTGCCTGAGTCAGTGGTGGAGGCAGATATACTCGTAAAGTTTAAGAGACTACTAGACAGGTATATGGAGGAATTTAAGGTGGGGGGTTATATGGGAGGCAGGGTTTGAGGGTCGGCACAACATTGTGGGCTGAAGGGCCTGTAATGTGCTATACTATTCTATGTTCTGCTTAGTGAAAAAGTTTTTTCATGAGTCCGTCCATTCTCCTTGAACATTTGAAGAGAATATACTCTCATACAGCAAATAAAAACGTGGCTTATTTCCAATTACTTCCTGAAAACTTTCAGAAATGGAAAACACTTCAAAACATGTTTGCCATCACTTCAAAATCTCTCTCTCTCCCCCCCCCCCAGGATGATTATGGTTCCTTTCAGTCAGTAAGTGGGGTTGACCCCACTCCTCAGAAAGGAACAGCGTGTGCGTGGGTGGATTTTAGGTGAGTAGGCAGTTGCACAGGTCCAGACCCATCCTCTGGACATCCCCTCCCAGATCCAGCGGCATGGTGGGGTCCAAGACGGCTGGGGGAAGTTCTGTTGCAGTGAATGGCCAGACCAAGCTTCGATGCAAGGGAAGCCCTTTCTGCGTTTCACGGCACATGTTTGCTAGATGGCCGTTGACTCTACAAGAGGGTTATCTGCCCTTTGACAGGTCTTGTTTTTCATCCTGCAGGGGGTCTAGCCACTGTCCTCACCAGGCCAGCCTGGTGGGGGAGCCAGTTTAGTGACCGACCACCCGACCATGTGACAGGTAGTATTGGGTTACATGGTACCAGTAGCACTCAGATGAGTGACCTGACACTTCACACTAAAGCAATGACGAAAAAGGATCTGGAGCTTTCCCAGTTTATAAGACAAGTAAACTTTTTGCAGGCTTACAGCCAGGTACAAGCATTGATTATAACTGACATTTCAATGACAAACTCTGCCATCTTCTTCAGGGATGTTGCTTGGGCATGTCTAGTCAGGTGTTATCTATACCCCCATTTTCCATCCCTCCTGATTGGTTAGTCCTCATCCAATCAGGTTTCTGCCCTCCCATCATGTTCTCAATCGAATTCCGGGTCTTACTTAGAGTGAGACCTTTGTCTTTGTTAAAATTATTTTTCTCTAGTTTTGTTTCATGGGCTTCTTTTACCAAGCAGTCCCAAAACCCACTGGTGTGGCATCAAGGAGCACAGGAAGTGCATCGTTTGGGTTACCCGGAGAAATCGGCAGTAATAGAACACTGGATTTGCAATGGCCATAGGATTGACTTCGATGACACAAAACTACTGTACCGTGCCAATGGCATTTGGACCAGACCAAATATTTAAAGTGATTCCTCTCAGCAACAACTCTGTTCAAAGGTGAATAGATAAGTACCTGAGAGTGTGGAACATACTTAGGACAATAGAATTTGCTCTGCAGTTGGTTGAATCAACTTTGCCAGGCAACATATCTCTGCTTCTTAGTTATGTTCATTTCAGAAAAGATGAAAACATGGTTCAAGTGTTGTTATTTCAAGAGGACTAGAAACAGATATTAAGAGGGAATCAATATTTCAGGTTGTTGAGCAGTTTTCAAAGAGAATAATATTCAGCCCACCAACATTCTTGCTTGAGAACAGATGGGGCACTATCAATATTAGGAAGCCACTGTGGGGTTATTACTTTCTTGAAAAAAGTTGTACCTAATATATTTACCACTCACTGTATAATTCACAGACAACATCTTGTTACAAAAAACCCAAGTTATCAGCTCCACAAATCATTAACTACTATTATCTCAGTGGTACATAAAATCAAGTCCCATGCTCTCAATTCTTGACTATTGGAGAGCTTTGTATTGAGAATGATGAACAGTTTGAATGTTTGCTGTTACACACAGAAAGGCAGATTGCTCTCAAAAGGAAACAGCCTGAGATGCTTTTATGTACTTTTTGAAACCATGATAAAGTTCTTTCAAAACTCGAACGCTTCATTCAGTTGTCACCTCAAGAATATTAGGCATGACATTACTTATTTGTTGGAATTATTTGCAATGTTGAGTTAAATCAATCTACAATTGCAAGGAATTTATGTGAATCATTTCAGTCAAAACATTTCTGTCCAAGTTGACCCAATTTAATGCAACATTGGCTTGACTGTTACAACCTATTCCAATTTCTGATCCTCTCTGAATTTGAAAGGAAAGAAAGAATACCAGATGATGATCTTCAAGTATAGTGTGCCCACCTGGGTGAGCTACATAAAGGCATGTCAGAGATTTCAGGATCTTCTCCAATCCAAATTTTAGACTGGATAACAAATCCATTCCTGAACACTTGTAATGAGGAATTAACAGGAAGGATGGAGGAAGAACTGATCTCATTTTCAGCTGAGGCTGAGGATCAAAAAACCATATCAAGACTTTTGGTTGCAGAAATAAATCTCTAAAAGCTATCCTGCACTGTGGAGCAAGGTCAAGATGTTCTTTATTCCTTTTCAATATCATATTTAGTGCAGCAATGAAACAGACTGCAAATTACTGAACATGGGGATCTGAGACTCCTTCTGAACGACATTCAGACTAATGTTCAGAAGCTGATATCACTGCATCAAGCCCATCCATCTCATTGAAAAGTGGAAAAGCAATGACGTAGTGAATAGTTGGACTAATGTGCACTCTAGCATTATTGATGAAAATTGTTTTACAGTAATGAAATAAAGAAATAATTTTATTTGTAGCTTTAAATAGAAGTGAATACTTTTTGCAATTATTTGTCATTGCTTTGAATTTGCAGTTCCTATTTTCTTTTACTATGCATCATAAATTTAAATTCTTTATCATTTTTATCTATTGGTTGGAAAGGGAGAGGGGGTGCTGGGGATGTAGTCTGGGAACTAAGGGGGCAATAACCCAAAAAAGTTTGAGAACCACTGAACTGACTGATCTTCCCTAAATTGTCTATGAATTTTAGGTGATTTAAAGGTGAGTTAATAAAATTTTACTCGTGAAATAAAATTAATTCAACTATAAAGCAAGTTGCCAACTGGGGCAAAATGGATTTAAAAGACAAACCTTTTCTTTCTATTGACAGGAAATTGAAAAGTCAGAGAGAGATTGAGAGCTTGAGGAATAAAACAGATGTAAAGATACCAATTTTAAGCAGTGAATCAACCTGTATCTACTCTGTATAGGCACCAATCACAGCTTAAATATCTATACAGATGCTATGGAGTTTGGTAGTGTTGTAGATAGCATAGAATGTTGTTAAAGTTTACAATGGGACATTGTTAGCATCCACTGCTGGGCCAGTAAGTGGCAGACAGAGTTCGATCTGGAAAAGTATGAAGTGATACACTTTTGAATGCCAGACTTAAAAATGGAGTACAGGGTTAATAGTAGGATTCTTAGCAGAGTGGAGGAACAGAGATATCGGAGACCACATCCATAGACCCTTGAAGTTCTAGGCAAGTTGTTAGGTGATTAAGAAGGCTTTATAAAACTCTGTTTAGACCACACTTGGAGAATTATATTCAGTTCTGGTCCCCTCTTTATAGGACAGCTGTGGAAGCTTTAGAGAGGGTGCAGAGAGATTTACTAGGATGCTACATGCATTAGAGATAGTTTGAGTGAACTGGGGCTTTCCTCTTCGGAGTGAAAGAGGATGACAGGTAATTTGATAGAGCTGTATAAGATGACAAGACATAACATCAGAGTGATCAGGCGGAGACTTTTGCTCAAGGTGAAAATGACTAACATGAGGGGGCATAATTTTAAGATGATTGGAGGACAATATGGGGGTGTTGGAGAGTGGTGGATGCATGGAATGCAGTGCCATGGGTGGCGGTAGAGGCAGATGAATTAACGACATTTAAGAAACTCTTAGATAGGCGCATGGATGAAAACAAAATGGAGGGCTATGTGGGAGGGAAAGCTTCAAATGATCTTAGAATAGGTTAAAAGTTTGGCACAACATCACGGACTGAGCTGTACTGTTCCATGTACAGTATGTTTTATATTGTATCTGCCAGAAATTGGGCAGCACTTCTAATTTAGGAAAAGTGTAGTTTGCTTCAGCTGAGATGGAGAACAAATATTATAATTCTTGCATCGGCCAAGTTTGAAAGTAGTTTATCTACACTCTTAGTTCAATATTCCAGCATTTTCTAAGTTATCCTATGTTTAGAGAAGAAGAAAGCCAAAACAAAATATAATCTGTAAAATTAACTATATTGGAGATAGAAATTGAAATGCATTTTTTTAGACTTGGGCAATAATGTACACACAATGGGCAACAATCTACTACATCCACTTTGTGCGGGCAATTGTATTGTTCCATTCAGGAGGGCATGTTTCATGCGTCCAAGTTATTTGGCTCTTAGATATGTAAAATAGAGGTTTAACAACCACTGGAAAAGCTCTATACAAATATAGCTGTTAATGAATAATGGGCCACTCAGTTCCGTCATCTTCAGCAGGTTTAAAGGCTTTGTAAAACAATTCTACGGAGATTGGATGCACTTACCTTTCTCCCTCCCATTCAGCTCTTGGATGGCTAAGATTTGGAATAGGAAGAGGTACTCATTTATAATTATTGGTGGAAACCAGGAAGGATATATCAAACAAATTATTAAGAACTGAACCAGAGAAACTAACATGATCACAATTACTGGGAACCACTACTTGCAAAATAACTACGATCGTGTATCCAAATAACAGAACCACGTTGAAGCCAAAATGGAAACCCCAATAAAGTCATGGAATTTAAAACCATCCTAAAATATGAACTATCCAGATGCAGAAATATTTAAATAATGAGTCCACTGCTGGAGATTACAGTGAAATTGGAGGAAATTTGGGATCAAATGCTCTACCTTTGAATATGTAATCCCATTTATATCACCACTCCTTCCACTCTACTGCCTGGATGTTCCCTGATTTCTCCTTGTTTCTTGTTGCCTCCATTACTGACCGCTATTCATTTATCTTGTTTACATTTGGTTATTCAACACTATGCTTTTCAAGATATTGTTCTATTATTGTAAATGCAAAATCTATAAGATGAGAGGATATATTGTTTATTCCTACATTGTTATTTGTTTTTTGGAGATTGGTAACAATACTTCCTGTTTAATAATATGCAGTAATATAATACTGCATATCTAGCAACAACAGCATATGTATAATAACCTCGCAACTTTCTGATCAATTTGTAATATCATTCCACAACATCACAATTTCTCTTGTAGACTTTGAACTTAGAGTGCTTTGCTTACTTGGCCCCAGTAACAGAAACCCATTTACATTATGTTTGGAAAGGTCCTTCTGTGCACTGTGTGTAAAATTATTATAAGCCCACTCTTCAGATGCGGGGGAAGATGTTTGCTTCATTTTGGTCTCTGCTGGAATTCGATACCTTTCAGCAGGATATAAACAGACGGAGAAAAACTGTGCACCTTTAGGCATTTATTCAAAGAGGGAGTAGAGTCTGAGGCCAATATTAGAGCATCCTTCAGGAAAAAGCATCAGGCCCAGATGGGGTACCTGGCCCACTGCACTGATCAAATAGCTAAAGTGTTCACTCAGATCTTTAACCTCGTGCTTCGGCAGTCTGAGGTACTCGCCTGTTTTAAGCAGGTTTCATTTATACCAGTAAGTGCTTATAAGATCAAAGTGGTGAGCAGCCTCAATGATTATGGTCCAGTAGCACTTACATCCACAGCGATGAGATGTTTTGAAAGGCTGGTGATGAAACATTTCAACTGCTGCCTGAGAAGTGACTTGCATCCACTCCAGTTTGGCTACCGCTACAATAGCTTCACGTCAGCTGCCAACTCATTGGCTCTTCACTCAAAGGTGCATACAGGAGAATGCTCTTTATCAACGACATCTTGGTATTCAATAGCATCGTCCCCTCAAAATTAATCAATAAGCTCAAGACCCTAGCCATAATACCTCCTTGTGCAATTGGATCATCGATTTCCTCACTTGCAGACCCCAGTCAGATCAGATTGAAAACAACATCTCTGCCACGATCTCTGTCAGTACAGGTGCACCACAAGCCTGTGTGCTTAGCCCCCTGCTCTACTGTCTCTATAGTTATGACTGTATGGCTAAGCACAGCTCCAATACCATATTTCAGTTTGCTGATGACATCACTGTTGTAAGGTGAATCAAAGGTGGTAATGAATCAACATATAAGAGGGAGATTTGAAAATCTGGCTGATTGCTGCCATAACAACAATCTTTCACAATGTCAGCAAGGCCAAACTTCTGAAGATGTGTGACGAAGAGTATATTTGTTACAACCACAGCCTCAGCTGCAGGGTCTACGCACCCCCGCAAGCAGGCCGTGAAGCAGATTCGGCAATTGTGCTCATGAATACGCACAAGTCAGCTCACTATTATTTCATTATGGTGGTATTTAACTGCCTTCTTTTCATTGTAATGCTTGTTGAGACTTGAGCAAAACACAGCAACGTTATGCTGCCTGCTTGCATTCAGCCTCGCTGAGAAAGTGGACTATCGAGTCAACTGACACTGAAGACTAGTGGTATTCATTTATTTTAGATTATGAGGACACTCAGTCCTCTTTTATTATCATTTAGAAATGCATACATGCATTAAGAGATGATACAATGTTTCTCCGGAGTGATATCACAGAAAACAGGACAAACCAAAGACTAACACTGACAGAACCACATAATTATAACATATAGTTACAGCAGTGCAAAGCAATACCATAATTTGATGAAGAACAAACCACGGGCATGGTAAATAAAGTCTCAAAGTCCCCGAGTCGATCGACTTCCGAGTCCCCGATAGCGGCGGCAAAAGGGAGAAACTCCCTGCCATAAACCTCCAGGTACCATCAACTTGCCGATACCTTGGAAGCAGCTGACCACAGCCGACACTGAGTCCATCTGTCCGAAAACTTCGAGCTTCTGACCAGCCTCTCCGATACTGCCTCCCGAGCGCCATCCTCTGCCGAGCGCCTTCAACCTAGCCCCGGCTGCTGAAACTTGCAAAGCCAAGGATTTTGGGGCCTTCTGCTCTGGAGATTCCGGTTACCATACAGTAGCAGCGGCAGCGAAGCGGACATTTCAGAAGTTTTCCAGGTGTTCCTCCGTACTCTCACATCCGTCTCCAACAAATCAGAATTGTGCACGGTCCCCTACTTGACAGATAACAGACATCACCACCAAAGTGGCCGCGTGCGCTGCTGTCGTGTCGCCATCTTCTCCTCCTTTTATATTTGGATATTCTTTTCAACCGCAATGTTGGCATCGAGTTTTTCATTTGAGAGTTTTAGTTAACAACCCTGTTTGGCCAAGTGTTTATTGTTTTCTTTTTCCCTTAAAAATCCTGTTCGCATTAAAGTCTGTGAACTATCGATCTGCTTCGGTGTCCCTCTCTCTGAACTTGGGCCATGTTCGAACATACTGACAATATTGCCTGGCTGCATCACAGCCTGGTATGGAAACACTAATACCTTTGAATGAAAAATCCTGCAATAAGTAGTGGAAATGACCCAGTCGATCACAGGAAAGCCCTCCCCACCATTGAGCACATCTAGGAGGAGTGTTGTTACAGGAAAGCGTCAATCATCAGGGACCCACACTACCCAGGTCATGCTCTCTTCTCGCTGCTGCCATCAGGAAGACGACTCACACCACCAGGTTCAGGAACAGTTATTACCCCTGAACCATCAGGCTCTTGAACCAGAGGGGATAACTTCACTTGCCCCATCACTGAACTGTTCCCATAACCTATGGACTCACTTTCAAGGACTCTTCATCTCATGTTCTTGATATTTATTGCTTATTTATTTATTACTCTTATTTTCCCTTTATTTTTGTATTTGCACAGTTTGATGATTTTGCACAGCGGTCCACAACCACCGGGCCGTGACTGGTACCGGGCCACAAAGCATGTGCTACCGGGCCGTGAGGAAACAATATGAGTCAGCTGCACCTTTCCTCATTCCCTGTCACGCACTGTTGAACATGAACATAGGGTTGTCCACTGTCCAGTATTTGCCGGGACATCCCTTATATTGGGCTAAATTGGTTTGTCCCATACGGGACCACCCTTGTCTCATATTTCCCCCGCTAAGGTAGAGCATTCCTATGAAACCTTTTGTGCCGAAATGGCGTGAAGCGAGAAAGCAATTACCATTAATTTATATGGAAACAATTTTTTAGCATTCCCAGACCCAAAAAATAACCTAACAAATCATACCAAATAACACATAAAACCGAAAATAAATAACACTAACATATAGGAAAAGCAGGAATGATATGATAAATACACAGCCTATATAATGTATGTACAGTATAGTCGGGAAGATGAAGGCAAAACCGATTTGTGGGGAAATCGGCACTTACGCGCATGTGCAGATCACATGAGCACATCACGCATGCACACACAGGTACCTGCGCAAGGCTTCATGGTCATGGTAGTCTTTCCTGAGGTAAAGTGTCCCGGGATTTGACTGCTACTTTTGTCCATTATTTGGGAGTGAGAAAGTTGGCAACCCTAACTGTAAAAGACATGTTGAGGAGAGTTTAACCCTACTTGAACACCCCCCCGCCCCGCCCCCCCCCCCCCCGGGTCGGCCGGTCCGCAAGAGTATTGTCTATATTAAACCGGTCCGCGGTGCAAAAATGGTTGCGGACCCCTGGTTTTCACATTGGTTGTCTGTCCTGTCAGTGTGATTTTTCTTTGATTCTATTATGCTCATTGGATTTATTGAGTAGGCCTGCAAGAAAATGAATCTCAGGATTGTATATGGTGACATATATGTACTTCGATAATAAATTTACTTTGAACTTTGAACTTTGAGGTGAACAATGTTGAATATGAGTTTTTGCAGCTACACTCCAAAGCCATTTCTCTTTTGTTATTGGGAAAGTCTAAGCTTGTATTTAACACGGAGATTTGTAGCTGATGCAAGGAAAGTCATAAGGCCTTTGATGATAAGCTATTCCTGTCAGATACGTGGAAAATGATGTAATAATTTTGATAACCATCCTATCAGCTGCTTTATTAATTTGATTTTGAATTTGCCATAGGCTGGCTCCCAACCTCTGCAGAAGTACGATAGCTCCAAGACCAGAAATGTGTAAATACCAAGCTTGAGGAACACTAAAGTCCAGCTTTGATCTGCACTTTGTGTTTCTAGGTGATGGCTATGCAGCATTGATACAGAAAATGTCACCGGTGCTTCTTCCAAGCTATTAATAACTTGGAGACATTTATGAGTGCTATTCACAGAATAGTGGGATAAATTTAGGTCTTGGAATCAGAGAAGGTACAATGAGGATTCTTTGATGTCAGTGTTTTAGTGGACATGCATCCACTAGACCAACAGTGAACTCAAATACAAACTGCCAAGAATTTGGCATTCCACACAAGTGCCAGGCAATTACCATCAAGATGAGCAATACTGAAATAAGAGTATGCCAATCATCCCCTTGAGCCAATTCTGTCATACAATTAAATCATGGCTGATTTGTGGCTTAACTCTGGCTTTGGTTCTGTAACCCTTGCTTTACAAAAATCCATCAAACAGCATTAAAATTTGCATTTGGCTTAATTTTAGGAGGAGGAGGAGGAGAAGATGGCGACGTGACGCAGTGCACGCGGCCTCTCTGGTGAATGATATCTGTAACCTGTCAAGTAGGGTACCGTGCATAATTCTGATTTGATGGAGATGGACGTGAGAGTACGGAGGAACATCTGGAGAAACTTCTGAAATGCCCGCATCGCTGCCGCTGCTACTGTGTGGTCCAGAATCTCCGGAAGAGGAAGCTCCTAATCCTCGGCTTTGCTTGTTTTGGCGGCCGGGGCGAGGTCGAAGGCGCTCGGCAGAGGACAGTGCTCGGGAGGCTGTATCGGAGGGGCTGGTCGGAGGCTCGAAGTTTTTGGATGGACGGACTCAGTGTCGGCTGTTGTCGGGTGCTTCCAATGCATCGGCAGTTGTTGGTGCCTGGAGGTTTATGGCAGGGAGTTTCTCCCTTTTGCCGCCTGCTGTCAGGGTCTTGGGAGTTGATCAAGACTTTGAGACTTTTTTTTACTGTGCCCATGGTCTGCTCTTCATCAAATTATGGTATTGCTTTGCACTGCTGTAACTATATGTTATAACTATAAGGTTCTGTCAGTGTTAGTCTTTGGTTTGTCCTGTTTTTCTGTGATATCACTCTGGAGGAACATTGTATCATTTCTTAATGCATGCATGCATTTCTAAATGACAATAAATGAGGACTGAGTGTTCTCATAATCTAAAAATTTTGAAGTCCTTTTGTGGGTTGGGGAGCAGAGTGAATGGGGGGAAGGGGAAATAGATGGTGGACATTGGGGTGACACAGGGGTTCAGAGTGATGGGGTGGATGAATTTCTACTACCCATTGTGTTAAAAAGACACTGCTCAACCCTAATCTTTAAGTTATGTAATTGTTCTAGATCACTGAGAAAAATAGTTTCTCTCATTTCCTGCAAGTACTTTGGTCTTCTGAAGCACGCCAATTAGAACTCTTCTTAATCTTCTATAGTCAAAGAATACAGATGTAGCTAATTTAACTCTTTTAACCCTGCTATAATTCTGGTGAATCTGTACTGCAGCTATTCAAAGACTGTCTGACCATATTATACTAAATGGTTGGATTTATATGACACAAGGCTCATCTCCAGTCTTTCTACCACTGACAAGGTACAAGTCCGAGTATACAATGAAATAGTTTTCACTTGCCGGGGTAAGAAGGGCTGCTGTTAAAATGGTCGAGGAGCCTGATATCAGTTAGAATAAAATAGCCTGCTTGAAGAACACATCATCCACTAGGCATCCACCCACCCATCTTGTGGTAAAGTTTGATGGCATGCTTCAGTAATGTGCTTTGCCCCACCAGTCTCTGGAAGTGTTCCAGATATCAGAATGGAAGAAGACAACTTATATCTAGATCATGTTACCTAAAAGAGGCATTAGGTATTTTGAGAGTACCAATCATTCTTTAAACTTAGCCAGTTGCTCCACACATGCCCTCAACTAGATGAAATATACACCATTTAGTTTTTCCAATGTAGCCACATGATAGTAAATGGATCAATGAAATCTTCCATATGAAGGCAACTAACAGCTCATACTTTTATTTCTGTGGATTCATTAGCTCTACTATCATCTTGAGAACACAGACACTCTGGTGCCAATATCAGACAATGAGTAAGAGATGCAGGGAAGAATGATGTCACCTTTGTAGAGTCTGCTTTGCCAACAGGAATGAGTTGGTCCTGTGTAGGAGGGATGGAAGAGCAGATGAGGGAACAGACCTTTTGAGGGGAGAGAAGAGGAAATGCTTAATGGTGTAATGTAGTGTGAAGGATGATCTGGCAATGTATTGTAATTACACCAGGACCGAGGATTACCATGATCATATGCGTTAAGGAGATCTCTTTTGGCTGGGGAAGAATGGAATGAGAGGGGGAGGATCCAGGCACATGGACACTAATGATATAGGTGTGACCAGCAAGTGGGGTGTGTAGGGGAATTATTAGCAATGTGGGCCAAAATTGAAAATCAGACCAAGGGTGAAAGTGTCTGGATTACTACCTGAGCCACATGTGAAGGGGCAGAAGGTAAATAAGCTTAGAAACTTAATCAAGTGTGGTAGAAAAAAATTGAATTTATGAGACACGGGCACTAGCACTGGGAAAAGAGGGAACCTGTAAGGATGGGCTTCACTTGTACCATTCTTAGGTCAGTGTTCCAACAAATCACAAAAATAGGGTGGTAGAAAAAGCCGTAACATAATTAGAAGGGATTGATGAAAAGTTAAATAAATCAGAAACAAATGAGATCGTAAAGGCTGATTTATACTTCTGCGTCAACTCGATGCCGTAAGTACTGCGTCGTCACAAGCCCTACGCAGAGCTGACGCGGAACCCTACGCCAGAGCCTGACGCGCACCTCTCCCAAAATGTAACTGCGCGTCGCAGCAATGCAGACCGCAACAGCTGTGATTGGTCCGCTTGGTAACATCACATTTCCTCCTACGCTGCAATAGCCTCCCATTGGCCGACTGAAGGGCAGGGAAGAAACTCTGGCTGCAATGCTCTCCATAAAGCTTTACAGACCTCCAAAATTATGAAGAACACATTTCACTTTTACAAAAAAAGACACTCATTTTAAGCTTGTTTACCCCGGGAAAGATTACCATGACCATGAAGCCTTGCGTGGGCAGGTGTGTGCGCATGCGCAGTGTGCCCAAATTGCAGAGCAATGCAGACAGACACACCAACGCACAAGTATAAATGCTCACAACGCGCGTCGGTCACTTGCGTAGGTTACGGCGTCGAGTTGACGCGGAAGTATAAATCAGGCTTAATGGTGCATGATAGTGCGGGGGGGGTGGGGGGATAAAGATCAAGGCATGACAGGAAGAGGCAGGAGATATAAACAAAAGTGTGTGATACTAAGCAAATCCAGAGTAGGTAAAATGTGAGAAAAGTCAAAAGCTAAAAGCTTTTTAGCTGAATGGATGTTGCACTTGTAACAAGATAAAATGAGATGTTGGCACCAAATAGTAACACAATAGCATGATCTAACAGATGTAGCGAGACTCGTTTGCAGGATGACCAGAAATGGGAATATAATATCCCAGTTTACTGAGGAATCCAAAAGAACAATCAAAAAGGAAAGGAAGTGGGGTAGCCTCATTAATCATCAGGAAGAGAATCAGTGCTTTTCTGAAATAGTATGGACAGTGAATAGTCATGTGGAATGGTTTCGGTGGAAATAACAAATAGCAACAAAATGACAGCATAGGCGGGAGTAATCTTTAGCCAATAATCAACTGTATTGATTTTCAACAGGACAGTGCACGAAGTAAGGAAACTGCAAATATGATGGGTGAATCTAATCTGCATATTGATTGAACTATTCAAATTGTCCAGGGTACCATGAAAGAGGAATATATAAGACCATAAGACAAAGGAGCAGAAGTCGGCCATTTGGCCCATTGAGTCTGCTCCGCCATTTTATCATGAGCTGATCCATTCTCCCATTTATTCCCACTCCCCCGCCTTCTCACCATAACCTTTGATGCCCTGGCTACTCAGATACCCATCAATCTCTGCCTTAAATACACCCAATGGCTTGACCTCCACTGCCACCCATGGCAACAAATTCCATAGATTCACCACCCTCTGACTAAAAAAATTTCTTCGCGTTTCTGTTCTGAATGGGTGCCCTTCAATCCTTAAGTCATGCTGTCTCGTACTAGACTCCCCCATCATGGGAAACAACTTTGCCACATCCACTCTGTCCATGCCTTTCAATATTCGAAATGTTTCTATGAGGTCTCCCCTCATTCTTTTAAACTCCAAGGAATACAGTCCAAGAGCGGACAAACGTTCCTCATATGTTAACCATCTCATTCCCGGAAACATTCTAGTGAATCTTTTCTGTACCCTCTCCAACGTCAGCACATCTCTGTACCCTCTCCAATGTCAGCACATCATATGGAGTTTGTCAGGGATTTTTATTTAAAGCAATGCATTAAAGAACATACGCAGGGCAACTATATTAATTTGACCATGTGTAATGAGGTAGGATTAATGAAAGATGTTGTAGTTAAGTATCCAAGACGGAGTGGTGATCACAATGTGGTAGAATTCTGGAGACAGTTTGTAAGACAAATATCCTCAACTTACTTAAGAGCATTTATAATGATTTGAAGGAGACCTGTCTAAAGTGGACTAAGTTGATAAGGCAAGGAATAAGTCAATGGATGACCCTGTGGCAGGTGTTCAAACCATGAGTTTATAGTTCACATATTAATGATTTGGGAGAGGGAGCAGAGTGTTAGGTATCCTAATTATCCAGAGATACAAAAATAGGTGGGGGGGGGCATTTTGTGATGAGGATATTAGGACTCTGCAAATGGATATAGATAGATTGAGATAGTGGGCAAAAACTTGGCAAATGGATTGTACTGTGAGAAGGTGTCAGGTCATATATTACTGTAAAAGAAATCTAAATAGACTATTATCTAAATGAAGCAAGATTGCAGATAAGTAAAGTTCAGAGGGGACTAGGTGTTCTTAATCCCTGGAAATTCCTTGTATTTTACCCATCCCTTCCCCATCCTCTCTGGTGTTGAAAACTAACGTTCTCTATCTTTCTCTGTTATGATTAATTTTAACCTGAAATGCCAACTGTTTTCCTTTCCATAGATGTTTCCTGACCTGCTGTTTTCATTAGCTACAAAAACATTACAAGAAAACCAGCCACTACCCCATCAACCAGGAAGGACTGTGGAATATGCACCTCAAATTAAACTACCCTTAGAAATTCATCTCCATCTTACATTTGCTTGATGATGCTAACAAGCAGATTTACAACTGAGCTGATCTCTGAGAAAACTGGTTTCAAACAAGTCTGTGTCATTATGCCAACATTTAAAAAAATCTTTTTCTCACAGTATATCTCTCCTCCAACAAACTCCCAGCAGGAGTGGAGCTAATCCAAAGAATTTATGGGAGTCAATTCAAACTATGCCAACAACATCCCCAGTCACGGCAACCTCAGTAGACAAACTTTAGTATGTAGTTGGTACTGTGTTTGTGCGAACTTGGATGCTGTACTTCAAGCCATTTTTATCTCACTCATTGAAATACATGAGAGTATCATATTACATTCAACATCCATGAGATAAAAGTCCCTGACCGATCTCTCCTTGCTGTACAACACCATATCTCCAATAAAAGTCCATGACGAATTTGGAATTGGAATTGTCTTTTTACTGTCACATGTACCAAGATAAAGTAAAAAGCTTGTCTTGCATGCTGGTCGTAAAAGTCCTGGCATTACAGTTCATTGATATGGTAAGACAACAATAATGTCGAGCAAAGTGTTTCAGCCTAGAGACTGTGCAGTGCTGTGCAGTGAAGTGAATAATAAGGTTCAAGATCATTTGAATGTGACAGTGAGGTCAAGAATCTAACTTTCTTGCAGCAACTTTTTGAATGAACACATGCCAAAAAGGAGTGCTCAGCAAAGATCTGTTTCCTGGGAACCAAGCAAATAAGCAACAACTCTTGTCACCAACACCATATTCAACTTTCCCCCTACCTTCAACTTACATCATTACTTTTACATCCGATCTAGCTGAGTGAAAAAGCAGCATTACTGTTAATTGATAAAAATTTAAAGGAGATGCGCGAGGCAGGTCTTTTACACAGAGTGGATAGGTTCCTAGAACCTGCTGCTAAGGGAGGTGATACAAGCAATACTTAAGAGACTTAGATGCCGCATAGACAGGCAGGGAACAGAGGGATGTGAACCCTATACAGGCAAATGGAATTAGGCAGATTAACGTCAGGATCAGCACAGACGTCATTGGCTGAAAAGTCTGTTCCTGTGCTGTGTTATGTTCTATGTTCTATGTAGAGCAGAAAATTTACAACTTCAGTTGATTTTTACAATGCAAGGTAGTAATAATTAGCTTCTCTCACTCTTTGGTGGCAAAAAATATCCCATGAAATAAATGCACGACATTTGCGATGGTGGAAGTCATCAAACATATGTGGCGCCAAGAAATATAAGGGGCAACAAACCATAAATGCAAGAGATTGTGCAGATGCTGGAAACACATACAAAATGCAGGAGGAACTCAGCAGGTCAGGCAGCACCTATGGAGAGGAATAATGAGCTGATGACTTGGGCTAAAAATCTTCATCAGGAATTATGAAGTCCTGATGAAGAGTCTTGCCTCCTTGAGCGGTAGAAGAATTTGGAGTGGGAAGATAGCAGACACTTTGTCATGGTAAAAGACAAAAGCAAAAGATCTTTATCTGAAATTCATGTAGCATTTATAGCAAAGCAAATAAATTAAAGGCACAAAGTGGTGAGAAGGAACCTGAAGAATAATAATAGGATTGTGTGAGGTCAGTTATAGAAAAACAATGTTTTGGAATTTTTTGAAGTTGTAGATAAGGCATATTTTGATTTTCAAGACTTTTACCAGATATCACATAAAAGATTATTAATCAATAGAGATGATAAACCACAAGAGATCAATAAATAAATTACCACCACTGGTAATGAGGACAATACACTGGCAGGAGCTGAGGTTTGGTTCAAGGATAGAAAATAGAAAGTAGGAATAAATGATTCACTTTTGAGTTGAGAGGCTGTAACCAAGTTGGTTCCTTATTCGGGTCACAGCAATCAGCACTGGGTCCCAATGAAGCACCACTGAGATAACAGGCTATTTTAGATTTTGTACTTTGCAGAGAAGTAGGGTTAATTATTAATCTGTATTGAATGGCTCATTAAGGAATATTGATGGAATATTATATGAAGATTGAAAATTATTGATTTTGTTTGAAACCATGAAATTAAATCTAATCAAGGGAAACTTGTAACAGCATGATTTGTGTATGGTTGATTAGCAAATTACATTAAATTTAGAGCAGGAAACAAGGGACAGCTCAGATAGAGAAGAGGATTTCTTTTCTCAGTCAGAGTGCTGCAAGACTCTTTGGAATTCTAATATATCTCCAATCAACCACTTTCAGAATCTTTTCCTTTTGCAATCACTTCTCTTTGTTTCAGCTTTCAAATAGGCCTGATCTGCAAAACCTCCCCCATTACAAAAATCAACAGACACGAACCAGTGAACTTCTCTCCAATGCCCCCAGTGCAAGTGCATCTCTTCTTGTACATGACCAAAACTTTCACAATATTCCAGCTGCTGTCTCACCAGGTGCTCTGCAAAGTATGGTATGTGAGACTATTCAATAATCTACCACCCGTAGGGGACGGTATGCTTAGGGTGTAAGCATAGATTCTGAAGACAGCGTTGCCTGCCCACCACGAGCGCTAAAAATGCCTCCTTGGCTGGTGGAGAATTTGGAGTGGGAGAATAACAGACAGTTTGTCATGGTAAAAAGACAACATTGAAAGGCCTTTAGCTGAAATTCATGCATCATTCATAACAAGGCAAATAAATTAAAGGCACAAAGTGGTGAGAAGGAACCTGAAGAATAATAATAGGATTATGTGAGGTCAGTTATAGAAAAACAATGTTTTGGAATTTTCTGATGTTGCAGATAAGGCATATTTTGATTTTTGGAAAGAGTTTTATAAGATGCGGCATAAAAGATTATTAAACATTTGAGATGTTACGACACAAAAGATCAATAAATAAAATTTCACTACTGGTAATGAGGGCAATACACAGGCAGGGACTGAGGTTTGCTTTAGGGATGAAGAGTCTTGACCCGCACACCCACCCACCCACCCTCCCCCATACCAGATATTGATGCAGCCTGTCAGAATGCCCTTCATGGTACACCTACAGAAGTTTTTGAGTGTTTTAGCTGACAAACCAAATTTCCTTAAACTCCTAAAGAAATACAGCCACTGTTTTGCCTTCTTTCTAGCTGCATCGATATGTTGGGACCAGGTTAGATCCTCAGAGATCTTGACACCCAGGAATTTGAAATTGCTCACTCTTGCCACTTCTGATCCCTCTATGAGGATTGGTGTGTGTTCCCTCATCTTACCCTTTCTGAAGTCCACAATCAGGTCACTGGTTTTACTGATGTTGAGTGCAAGGGTGTTGCTACGACACCACTCAACTAGCTGGTATATCTCGCTCCTGTACGCTCTCTCATCTCCATCTGAGATTCTACCAACAATGGTTGTATCATCAGCAAATTTAAAGATGGCATTTGAGCTACACCTAGCCACACAGGAGGCTCAGTGGCTGAGAATATTCATTGAATCAGCTGGTACAATAAGATTCCATTCAATCTATCAAGCTTGTAATGGGTTTCCAAAGAAGATATTCAATTAACTCCTCCATTTATTCCTTATTATATTAGAAACTTTTTTCCTCCAAATATTTATCCAATGCTTCTGAATCCAGTTCCACCTGTTACGTACCCCGCAACTGGGTTGCAAAACCAGCAGAAATGGACCACTTAGTTGGAGTCTGGTTTACTAGAAACTAATAAAGTTTTATTAAAGAAATAAGTAACACAGTACTCTAATCGTAAGGTTATAAATGCAACAGGTTAGCAATGATAAAACACACATGTACACAGAACTAGGGTAATAGGAATCAACCAAGCTCGATCACAGGCTAGGGGTAAAATGATCAGTCTCAAGTGACGCAGAGTTCAGTTCAGCTTAGTACAGTTCGCAGTAATTGCTGTTGTGCCGTTGGAAAGAGAGAGAGAGAATGCAAATTTTGATTCAAATAGACCTTTGATGGTCTTCGCAGTTAGCTTTTGGGTGAACCCTTTTATGTCTTCTGTGGTCACCGACTGTGACCCCTCCATTCCGGATACGACCGTTCTTCCGCGGTGAACCCAGCACCCAGGCAAGGGCGGACACACATACCAGGTTCCCGCTGATCATACCTTTTCACCCTGTGCGTCTATGGTCGGTTCCTGCGACCAGACCTCCAAACTCCCACCAACTTGTGGGGGCACACTGCTCTTCCAGGGTCTCGTTATCTCGTGATCTCGTGGTGTGTCGTGCCTTAGCGAACCTGTTCTTTTTATCCCCCTGCTGGGGCATCACCTGTCCATCAAACTTCAAACAGTTCAGGTTCAAAGCAACCGGTCTGTCAATATTCTGAAATGTGTTTCTTTCTCATTAATCTTTCTCTTCTCTCTTATTAGCATTTTGAATGTTTCTCCATTGTCTCACTTATCTCTCTCTCATTAGCATCAATCTTCTGATAACTTGTTTTTTTTGGTCACACCCCTATCCTTCAAAGGATTTTTACTGGGGTAAAAATAATGAGCATGAATACATTATTAGATACACACTAATATACAGGGTCATCAGCTATAAGGCTAATAAAGAGAACTTTAAGTTTTCAACACCTTGACAGACAGTCAGCAATCACATTGTCCATTCCTTTTATATGTGTTATTTTAATACCAAATTCCTCTAAGACCGGGCTCCAACTTAGTAACTTTTTGTTTTTATCCTTCATAGTGGCCAAAAACACTAATGGGTTGTGATCAGTGTAAATTATCAGTGGTTCCCGTGCCGGACAAATATAACAAAGGTCGTCCCACACAAACTTAGCATTCTTTGGCAAGAGCTTAGTGAGAGGGAGGGTAGTATCCACAAGGTTTTTGCAAAACTTCCGATAGTGCCCCACCATCCCCAAGAACCTTCTCAGGGCTCTCTTGTCTGTCGGGGTGGGGACTTCAGAGATAGATCGCACCTTAACCTGCATCGGAACCAGCTGCCCCTGTCCTACCACAAATCCCATATAAGTGACCTTCGCGTGGCCGAATTCACTTTTTGTGAGGTTCACTGTCAGGCCGGCTTCAAACAGCTTTTTAAACAGTTCCTCTACTGCCACAATGTGCCCCTCCACGTGTCACCCCAGACCACTAAATCGTCAATACACGCTTCTGCGTTCTTTAGCCCTTTTGTCACTGAATTAATCATCCTATAGGGATGTTGCTTACTAGGCTGACCTGATGTGACAACAACACCATGTCCCGGCTCTTTGCATCGCCTCGGGACATCCGGACATACGTCTGCGTGCTGGTTAATTAGCTTTCTCAGCGGCTCGCTCTGTTCGGGGGTTAAGGGAGAGACCTTATCAGCAAAGCTGGCCAAAACAATAGAGTTCTCCCATCTGGTCGGCACCATACTTATCTTTTCAAAATGGGTTTTCCCCTTATCAGGTGGCACCCTAGCCTCATTAATTTTCGTGATAACACTGACTAGGTCTGCTCTCTTATCGTGGCAAGCTGTTAACATATCAATAGCCTGTAACTGTGTTAGCTCACGTCTACAATGGTCAACAGCATCCTTCCTCCTGTGCGGCCAGTAAAACTCTTTCATGATTCTATCGACTGTCTTCCTCACCCCAAAATGTCCACCGAGGGGTATCTTGTGGGCCAGGTTAAAAATCTCATCCCCATAAATTTTCGGGACTACCACCTGGTGTATCACCCCCCATTCCTCATCTGCGGGCACGGTACATGGTCTCCATTTCCTCATTAGTACTCCCTCCTTCACATAATAGCCCACTGTCTCCCTTTTTAATTCTGCTTCGGAGAGAGCTGTCCCCGTCGAAACTGTCTCGTCTTGTTCCTGTGCCTGTATAAATGCCTTCCTTGCTAATGATAAATCTACCTCAACTCCCTCACTTCCTTCCGCTCCACTATGCCCTTTCTTCTCACTTTCTAACCCCTCCTGGTACAAGGCTGGTAAAAACGTCTCAGCTAAATCTACATTCGCTTTGGCAGCCTTTCTGGACATGCGCCGAGTCACTGCGCAAACGGGATAAACCTGTGAGTCCATGGGCGGGGCCTCAATGCTGGCAGGCTGGCTTGTCAGTTTTACTGCTGAGAACACATTTCCGCTGGCGAGGTCATTACCGAGTAAGACCGCCACGTCTTCCATCGGTAATTCAGGCCTCACCCCTATTGTGACCGGTCCGGAGACCAAGTCACTTTTTAGGTGTATCTGGTGCAAAGGTACTGCTTCAGTGTCTTTCCCAATGCCTTTTATCACCCTGACCTCCCCAGTCTGGGTCTCTGAACTAAAGTCTAACACACTCTTTAAGATCAGTGACTGACAAGCTCCAGTGTCTCGCCAGATCTGCACTGGAACCGGGTTTAACCCCTCCTTCACTGACACCAATCCGGCCGAGATAAACTTCTCACGCCCTTCCTGAACTTTATCAGGCCTCTTCTCCCCTAGCGTTTTGTGTGCCAGCTCAATACAGCCAGTCAGAACCACCGTTTTTCCTTTCCCCGTCTCCTTCTTTGGGGCAAAGCACCTGGACGCAAAGTGACCGGCTTTCCCACAACTATAGCATATGACCCCAGGAGACTTCCTACTAAACTGCTCCCGGTCTTCCGTATCCTTTTCACTAGTCCACGGCTTACTTTCTGACTTTTCTGGTGGACTCTCTCCGCCCTCTTGACTACCGTTCTGGTAGCTTTTACTTGGGGTAAACTTCGCTTTGTGCATTAACGCGTATTCATCCACTAACTTAGCAGTTGCGGCTAAGGTTTCTGCCTCTTTCTCATCTAGGTAGGGTCTCATACCTTCAGGAACACAACCTTTAAACTGCTCAATCAGTATTAGCTGTAGCAGTCTGTCATAATCCCCATTGACCCCTTTCAAGGCACACCAACGCTCACAATACATCTGCATCTCACGGGCAAACTCTAAATACGTGCGGCCCCACTGCTTCCTCGCATTCCGGAACCTCTGCCGGTATGCCTCCGGGACCAACTCATAAATCCTGAGGATGGCCTCTTTCACCACCTCATACCTCTGGGCATCTTCTGTGGACAATGCTGAGTAAGCTTGTTGAGCTTTTCCTTTAAGTACGCTCTGAAGCAAAACAGCCCACTTATCCCTCGGCCAGCCCTGACTTGCAGCGACTTTTTCAAAATGTAGAAAGTACCGATCAACATCGGCCTCCTCAAATGGGGGAACCAGCCTAACCGTCTGGGTTGCCCTGAACCCTCCACCTTGGTTCGGCATGGGCCCCTGTGCTAGCGTCATCCTTAACTTCTCCAGCTCAAATTCCCTTTCCCTCTGTTTCTCTCTCTCTTCTTGTTCTAACTGCTGATCCCCCTCTTCTCGGTCCAACTGCCTGTCCCTCTCTTCTCGTTCCAGCTGTTTTACCCAGAACTCGTGCTCAAGTCTCAATTTTTCTATTTGCAGCTGTACTGCTTCTCCACCAGGTTTGCCCATAGATACCACCTCCAGCTCCCCTTAGGGAAACACACCTTTAGACACATAATGCTCTATGACAGCTCTGTGCATCTCCGCTCTCCTCATTGTCGACTTCCCCTTAAAAAGATTCAACCGTTTGGCCACAGTTGCCAATTCTGATTTCCTGGCATCCTCTAATGCCTCCAAGGTTGGTACCTTTAGAAATTCCTCAATCTCCATTTCTGCTGTTTGCCCTTTCTTTCTTTTGGGAATTTTAACCCAATTAATTTACCCAGTCCTAAATTTGGCGTTCAAAATCGCGGATGAGATCCCCACTTATGTTACGTATCCCGTAACTGGGTTGCCAAACCAGCAGAAATGGACCACTTAGTTGGAATCTGGTTTACTAGAAACTAATAAAATTTTAATAAAGAAATATGTAACACAGTACTCTAATCATAAGGATATAAATGCAACAGGTTAGCAATAATAGAACACAAATGTACACAGAACTAGGGTAATAGGAATCAACCAAGCTTGCTCGCAGTCTAGGGGTAAAATGATCAGTCTCAAGTGACGCAGAGTTCAGTTCAGCTTTGTACAGTTCGTAGTAATCGCTGTTGTGCTGTTGGAGAGAGAGAGAGAGAATGCAAATTTTGATTCAAACAGACCTTTGATGTTCTTTGCAGTTAGCTTTCAGGCGAACCTTTTTATGTCTTCTGTGGTCACCGACTGTGACCCCTCCATTCCAGATACGACCGTTCTTCTGCGGTGAAACCGGCACCCAGGCAAGGGCGGACACACACACCAGGTTCCTGCCGATCGTCCCTTTTCACCCTGTGCGTCTATGGTCGGTTCCTGCGACCAGACCTCCGAACTCTCACCAACTTGTGGGGGCACACTGCTCTTCCAGGGTCTCGTTATCTCGTGATCTCATGGTGTGTCGTGCCTTCGCGAACCTGTTCTTTTTATCCCCCTGCTGGGGCATCACCTGTCCATCAAACTTCAAATAGTTCATGTTCAAAGCAACCGGTCTGTCAATATTCTGAAATGTGTTTCTTTCTCATTAATCTCTCTCTTCTCTCTTATTAGCATTTTGAATGTTTCTCCATTGTCTCACTTATCTCTCTCTCATTAGCATCAATCTTCTGATAACTTGGTTTTTTCGTCACACACCAAACATTGTAGCAATGCATTCCCAATATTTTTAATGTCCTAATTTCTGTTTTCTGTTAAAGTAATTTTATACGGTATTTTTTTGTTATTTATGCCTTTGAGATGCTTTTTATTCAGCTATTTTTGATTCTTATTTGCTAGATTCAAGGATTCAAGATGGTACCAGCTGCAGTTTCCATCGATTTCAGGTTTTTATGTTTGTAAGGATGTTTTTGGGATAGAGATGGGAGTTAGGGGTCAGCTTAGTGTTTAGAGACATGGATGTGGGGGATTTGGAGGACAGGCTTGAGTGTAAGTCTAAGTTTAAGCCTCTGCTCCATGTTCAAAGGCCACCAGTGTAAGCTAACCAGAGTTTGAGGCCTGGCGTTTGAGCTCTCATTCATCATACTCTGTGAGACCTGGGCCAATACCGAAGACTGAAGCCTAAAGGTTGGTTGGCAGTATCAATCAGAAGTCCTGGTGAAGCCCAATGGATGGAGCCTAACCCTGCCAACCTTTACAAGTCTGCAAAGGGAAGGAGGAGTGAGCTTGTTTCACTGCTGCTGCTTTGTTGCTTGCTACGTTCAGTTTCGTTGTGTTCTGTATTTTTCTGCCAAGCATTGTGGGCATGCTATGTTGGCACCAAAATGTGTGGTGACACTTGCAGGCTGTCATTAGCACATCCTTGTTAACGCAGACATCCCACCTCTCCCGGGAGTTCCGGGAGTCTCCTGCATATCGATAACAGCTCCCTGATGCCCGCAAATTATTTACAATATCCCGGAAATCAATTTTTTAGAGAAGGAGAGGGAAAAAAGAAAGAAAGAAAATGAATGAATCCTGCTTGATCTCTCTTTGTGCTAAGTAGATCTATCAGTTTTCTCTGTGGGCGGGCTTTACAGTTGACCTTTCTCCCTCTTCCATATTCCATCAGTTCAGTTACTGCCGTCTGTAATGACGCTGAAATCATCCGGACAACTGTCGGTGATGAAGTACAAAAGCTTGGTGAAGAAATTCCCAAGGCTGGCAGTGACAACCTGACGACGCGAGGCTGTCCTATACAGGAGAAGGGCGGGGCGCATTGGCATCTTAAAGGGGATTAGAGTGGGGTTTAAATTGGAGTGAAATTCCAAAATCGTCTGCTAAGACATCCTTAAAAACACGCTCACAGCAAGCAAATTCTTCAGGGTTTTTTTCCTGAAACACTTCCACTTACAGGTACATCGAAGCCCGTGATGGGCTGGGTTTAAGCGCAGCCATTTTCAGAAGAGAAACTGATTTTAATAAATACCTGGCCCCCACTGAGGTCTTGTCATTAGGACAGCGAACTGTTTACCTGTGCTGCACACTTTATATGCATTTTGAATTACACTTTATTAAATAATATGGTAATATATTGTTTTATGTGTTGTGCGTGATATATGTATTGTGGCTACACCGTGGTCCGGACAGAGGTGGTTTCGTTTGTGGACAATCAGCCAGATGACAATAAACTTGAACTTGAAGATACAGAACTTCTAAATCACTCATTTAAAATCCCCCATTTCAATCTAAAAGAGTAAGGTCTGATCCCGACTATTGCAGGCAATGTGTGTATGTGGGTGTGTGTGACTATGCACGTACATGCGATTGGACATTGTCCGAATGGACGTTACGTGGTGCACACCTGTAATAAGGATACACCTTATGCTTTTATTTCTTTTAGGGACCACAGCATATTAGGGAGGCTAAGCGCAGGGAAGGCTGCTCAAGTATTTCACAGTTCTTTTCAGCAGAAATCCAAAGTCTGACAGAGAAGGTCACTAGCGCTGAGGTGTACTTCACATCTTTCATCGTTGAGCATAACCTGTCATTCCAGGTGTGTAAGCACACAGGCAAGCTATTCAGGAAAACGTTTCCTGATTTACAAATAGCAAAAAACTATGCCTGCTCATCGACCAAGTCAACAGCTTTTGTGAACATGGAACATTAAGACAGAATTCAGAAGTTAGCTGTCTCACAAAACACTTGTGAATCTGATGTCTTGCAAAATTAACAAATTCTTTGACACAGATTGCTATGAGGTTGAGACCTCCCTGAAATGAGTTTTTGCAGGGTGGGATGTCTATTAACACAAATGACAAATTTCACTGTCTGTTTTAAAATACTTGTGATAAATAAGTCTGTCTTGGAATCTGGATTTAGTTCCATGTGAAATTGGATTTCTGACACAACAGAAGGGAAAAGGTGAACTAAAATACAGAAAGTGAGTTTCAAATTCAATTTTTTCATTAAAATGGTTTATTAAAAATGTTAACTTTGGTGTATTTTATTCTGCCAGGGAAAGAATTTGTGGAATTTGATGACGTCTTTAATAAGGATGTAGAGGTTACAAAGGTATATTACATGATCTATTATGAAACCATTAACTAACGGTCAGCTTTCAATTTGACTCTTTTTTTGACATAGAACAGTCAGAAGGTGACTTTGCTGAATTAGTTCAATGCTGAGTACCTTACTACTTTTCTCTTTCCTTGCAGGAGTGTAGTTCCATAAACCCTAGTATTCCACTAATATCACAAAAAAGTGTTTGTGATTCATCTGTGAGTTCAGACAGCATAACTGTCATCCGATTCAGCAAATTAAGTCTGATGAGTGGTGGTGGAAGAAAAACAGGAATTCACTCCCTCTAGAAATCTAGTTTTTGGGGAAGTTCAAAATACGAATTTATTGTCAAAGTACATATATGTCACCATATAAAACCCTGAGATTCGTTTTCTTATGGGCATACTTCGAAAGTCCAAGAAACAGTGAAAGACTGCATCCAACAGGACATGGGGCATTTAGGGCATACCTTAAAAAAGGATTATCTCTCTCTGTCAAGGTAAGGGTTGTGCAGGTTACTGAGATGTAGTTAAATATGCTAAGAGGAAGAACCACTTTATGACAACGAAGAATTTTTAATGAACCATTTTAAGAAAAAAATTGGATTTTAAACACATTTTCTGTATTTTAGTTCACTTTTTTCCTTCTGTTGTGTCAGAAATCGAGTTTCACATGGAACTAAATTCATACCCAGATTCTCACTGAGTCAAGAATTATATTTAAGACTGTTTCTGATAGATTTTGGGGGCACTAAGAGAGCCAAAATGGAGTGGAAAAAGAGCAGGAAAAGAGAGCCAAGTAAACTTTGCTATGATGTCTGATCACTATTAGTTAAAGCTAGGAACACTTACAATTTGTAAGAACCTCGTTATTCACTTTTAGCACAGTGGAAGCTTCAGCAACATGCAGATGAATGGAGAAGTATCAAAATCTTTCTATTCCATGGAGACGAAAGCCCCCACCCTGAATTTCCACTCACAGAAGTATAGCAGCTCTCCTGAAATTCAGTCAAATATTTATTGGATGTCATGAGGCCTAACGCGACCTAACTTGAACTGAGGTTGGCCTCATCCCTTGGGGAAAATGATACCAGTAACGCTTTATCACTTGGTATCACATGCTGCGTACAGAATGGCTGGATATATCTGTGGCATACTGAGAACAAAATCTCTGCACATGCTGTACAGCTCCTCAGCTGCTGAATATAGTAGGTCATGATTCCTAATAAGAGCATGCCACATGAAGGGGCTCAAAACATTAAAGAGCTATTCTGACTTCCTCAGAATCTGACAGAAAATTGATCATCTTGGTTAGGTGCCTCAGAGGCTGCTGAGAAAGTGTATACTGCTTGGCTTTGGGGGTGTTGGTCAAGGCCAGCTCATGGGAATGAGGGAAAGGAAAGGAAAATCAGATAGAGTACTCTAGACCCTGGGGTGTTCATTAATGCCAACTTGAGAGAACGCATCTGTTCCTCAGCTTGATAGTAATTATCATGGGCAAAATATGCATGAAAGGAAATTAAGTTTATTGTATTGTCCGGTGGCACTTAGTTCCCGTAAGATTAAAAAACCGGTTCCCTTGTGTACAGAAGAGTAATGCAATTTTAATATTACATGGTTTAATGAATGAAGCAGTAGAATAATGAAATTCAGCAGCAAGGAACCAAATCACCTGGCCTACCTTGCTTCTTCTAACTCATTGCTGGAATAATTCAAAAACTAAATCTCATCGCCTTGCACTCTACCATGACCTCACATCTTCTACAGCTTAAGATGTTAATACATTTCCCCTTTTCAAACAAAGGACTAACTAAAGCCCTGGGCACCAACAAAATTTTGTTTGAAGGTCTTTCTCCTCCTAAATCAGTGAGCTTTTGTCAACCTGTGAAAATTTGCTTTTCATTCATTAATCTTCTTCTAACCTTCCCTGTTATATTGCAAATAGTTCCAGAATTTGAAATGATTACAAATTTGTTTCATGAACTTGAGTATAATAAATTTAAAAAAATCACAATGGAAGGACGGAATACTGAAAACTGAATAAAGTTTTTCTGTTTTTTACATTGAAGATCTATAGGTAAAGCCAATAGAGCTTATGGGCAAAAAAGAAGGTGAGGGAAGTGCGCGGTTATATTCTCATGAACGTCAACAGGCTTTCTTTTTAATGGGTCCTAAAGTTATGCTATTTCAATCTGAGGTGGTAAGGAGAAGGCTTACTGGACCGTATCACAAGAATACCCGCAGGAATCTGCACAGAAGCATCATGAGGAAGTAAAGACAGTCTGGAAGCTTCAACTGATTACGACTGTCACCATCAGTCCAAGCAGAATGGTGGATGTTACCACCAGGTGACCTTACAGCAATTGTTGCCAGGTAGGTGCACCAAACTCTGTAAATAAACTTGGTGACAATTTGACGGACAGCAGGTCAAGTGGTGGTGGTTAACAAGCAAGCCACCTTTTATGACTTTGATATGTTGATTTATTAGGAAGAAGGAAGATATGAAAGTTCACCTGATGCTTTATATTGTGCTATGAAGTGATCACTTTACATTCTCCTCTCAATATATGGTAAACTATGGAATGCACTGTGATTAAGGCATTCTGGAAAATATATCTATGATGTTCAAGCAACACGCACAAAAAATGCTGGTGAACGCAGCAGGCCAGGCAACATCTATAGGAAGAGGTACAGTCGACATTTCGGGCTGAGACCCTTCGTCAGGACTATTTATGATGTTGTTTGTTTTCTTCATATTTTTATCACTGTTGTTAAAATCTGAGTTTAAAGTTAGAAATTTGCAAGTAGTAGTCATCTTCCAAAAATAATTTTGGTCCCACCTCTCAAGAATTGTGATAGCAGGTGAGGACTGAGGAATCTATGTGTGGCAACCAGCCTGGTACACCCCTAGTGGTCCTCTTTTCCTGATCTCTATACTTTTATTTATTGATTTATTCATTCATTCATTCTCAGGATCTTGGCATAATTTGTCCCTGAAATTAGAGGAGGGGAGGAGAAGATGGCGACGCTACACAGCGCACGCGGCCACTCCAAATTGATATATTTGTTAAATAGGGGCTGTGCCCAATCCTGATTTGATGGATTGTGAGAAGCACAGAGGAACATCTGGAGAAACTTCTGAAACACCTGTTTCGCTGCCGCTGCTACTGTGCAATCAAGAATCTCTGGAGGGGAAGTCCCCAAATCCTCGGCTTTGCCTATCGCCTGTTGCCGGGGCTGGGGTCGAAGCGCTCGGCAGAGATGGTGCTCGGTGCTCAGTGTCAGAGGGCCAGTCGGAGGCTCGGAGTTTTCGGACGGACTCAGAGTCGGACTGTGGTCGGGTGCTTCCAGGATGCTGCATTGGCAAGTTTGCGGCGCTGGAAGCTCATGGCAGGGAGAGTTTCTCCCTTCAACCGTCTGCGTGAGATGATGGGACTTTCGAGAGACTTTGAGACTTTTTTTACCGTGCCCACGGTCTGTTCTTCATGAAATTACAGTATTGCTTTTCACTTTTGTAACTATATGTTATAATTATGTGGTTTTTGTCAGGTTATTTTAGTCTTGATTTGTCTTGTGTTTCTGTGATATCATTCTGGAGGAATAAATTGTATCATTTCTTAATGCATGCATTACTAAATGACAATAAAAGAGGATTGTGTGTCCTCATAATCTAATCTAATCTAATAATCTGATAACCAACATTTATACCTTACCCTAAGCACTTTTGAGAAGGTGGTGATAATCTGTCTTCTAGTACCAATGCAGGATGGGCAGTGGAGGAACTCTTTTGGTGGTACACTGGCATATGCAAGATTTTGATCCATGATGTGACAAGTGTAATTTGACATTTGCTAGAGAGAAATGGCGGTGAGGTAGAAATAGAACCATGTGAAATCAAGTGACTGGAGGTGGGGAAGGTAATTACTTTGCTGCTGTTTATGCGTGGGAGGGGGGAGTAGAGTAGTAAATTTCAAGTTTACCAGTACTAATTTAACCATCATCTCCCTGAAGTACAATTTAATTTAAAGTTTTTTAAAATTGTTCTTTTTCATTCTATGCATGAATACTGTGGTAAAGAATTTTGAATAATCTAGGAGTTAAATTGCCTACCCAAGAGTTTTGGACTATCACGATTCAGCTCGTTGGGCACATATACAAGTGAAGTAGGTTCCATCTGCGTCTTGTAATTAACACCTGTTCTCTTGGTTCTGTAGGGTTTTCGAGGCTTCATTAAAACTTGGTACACTTCCGAATCTTTCAATAGAGCGTCAATCTCTCTAATATTAAAGAAGGATAAAGATCCTGCTCAATGTGCATCTTATAGACCAATATCTTTATTAAATGTTGATTCTTAAATTTTTTCTAAGTTATTAGCAAACAGATTAGAAAAAGAACTCCCTTTTATTATTTCGGAAGACCAAACGGGTTTTATTAAAGGTCATTACTCTTTTTATAACATTCGCACACTGTTAAATATTGTTTATACCCCCTCACAAAATGTTCCTGAGTGTGTTATCTCTTTAGATGCTGAGAAAGCTTTTGATAGAGTAGAATGGCCTTACTTATTTAAGGTGCTTGAAATGTTTAATTTTAGCTCGAAATTTATATCCTGGATCAAACTGTTATTTCATTCTCCTGTGGCCTCGGTCCATACTAACTCTCTAAGCTCACCTTTTTTCCCTCTTTTTCGAGGTACTCGACAAGGTTGTCCTCTTAGTCCTTTATTATTTGATATTGCATTAGAACCTCTTGCAATTGCCATTCGAGAATCTCCAAATATTACTGGGATAACTCGGGGCTTAAAGTCCCATAAAATATCACCCTATGCTGATGACTTACTTTTATATATTTCTAATCCTCAAAAATCCATCCCTGCTGTTTTAGAGTTATTAGCACAATTTAGTCTCTTTTCAGGTTATAAATTAAATCTTAGTAAGAGTGAACTTTTCCCGATTACTAAACAACTTCCCTTATATCATAACTTTCCGTTTAAATTGATTAATAATTATTTTTCATATCTTGGGATTAAAATTACTTGTAAACACAAAGATTTATTTAAGATTAACTTTTTACCCTTAATTGACCATATTATTCAACTTTCATCTAAATGGTTTCCTTTATATTTAACTTTGATTGGTCGTATTAATGCAGTTAAGATGTTTTTTCTGCCAAAATTTCTATATATATTTCAGGCATTACCGAGTTTTGTTCCAAAATCTTTTTTTTGATAAAGTTGACTCAAAAATTTCTTCATTTATTTGGCAAAATAAAAACCCGAGACTGGGTAAAATACATTTATGGAAAGCTAAGAGAGATGGCGGTTTAGCATTACCTAACTTTAGATTCTATTATTGGGCAATTAATATTCAACATATGAAATTTTGGTTACTTGACCAGGATATACTATCCATTCCTAAATGGGTAGCATTAGAATTACAATCTGTTCAGGGCTATACACTTGGCTCTATTTTAGGTTCCTCTCTTCCTTTTGATTTGAAACGCCTCAAACAGGTATCTAACCCGATAGTTAAATATACCTTACGTATTTGGTTTCAATTCAGAAAATTTTTTGATCTTAACCAATTTGGGCTAGCGATTCCTATTTTAGGTAACATTTTTTCCTCCGTCTTTTACGGATCGTGCTTTTCAAATTTGGAAGACTAAGGGTATTTCACGGTTTTTGGATTTATTTTTAGATGGTTCCCTTATGTCTTTTGAACAATTATCTAATAAATATAATTTATCAAGAATACATTTTTTTAGATATCTACGTTAGAAATCTCCTAAGTACTATACTTTCTTCTTTTCCAATGCTTCCTCCTACATATATTTTAGATACTATAATTAACCTTAATCCATGTCAGAAAGGTGCATCGGCTATGATTTATAATATTATTATGAAACTTAGGAAAGCTCCATTTGACAAGATTAGGGTAGATTGGGAACAGGTCTTATCATTTCTGTGGATGACTGGGGGGCAGATTTTACAATTAGTCAATACTTCCTCTATCTGTGCTAAACATTCCCTAATTCAATTTAAAGTTGTTCATAGAGCACATATGTCCAAAGATAAATTAGCTCGCTTTTATTCTCATATTAATCCTTTTTGTGATAGATGTCCGGGGCAGATAGCCTCTTTAACTCATATGTTTTGGTCTTGTCCTACTCTGGAAACTTTTTGGAGAGACATTTTTAATATTATCTCAAAGGTATTGAATATAGATATCTCTCCTCATCCTATTACTGCTATCTTTGGACTACCTAAAATTTCCAGTAATCTTTCTCCTTCAGCCCGTAGAATGATTGCATTTCTTACTTTAATGGCGAAAAGATGTATCTTACAACATTGGAAAGAGCTTTTTGGTTTTTTTGGTTTTCTCAGACGATATTATGCTTGAATTTGGAGAAAATTAGAAGCAATCTTTATGATTCCTCACTTAAATTTGAACAGACTTGGAGATCTTTTATTCAATATTTTCATTTAATGTAATTTTCTTTTCTTCTCTTTTTTGCTCCATATTTATATACCCTTCTTGTTTTTTTTTACTGTTTTTAATAGAGGTCGGGTTTGTGGACGTGATTTTAAGTTCTTTAACTCTACTTGGTTCCAAGTTAGCCCATTGCTTTGCTTTGCTTTTAGTTAGTTACACGGTGGGTTTTTTTGGGGGTTTCTTTTTCCTTTTCTCTATTGATATATATATATATAAATTAGTATACTATTATGTTACCTTAGTATGTTATGTTTAAATTACATTGTTTGTATCACATTTTTTTTCTGTATTAATATCTCCTGTAATTTTATTATATTCTAACAGTGTATTAGTGGCTATATGGCTTACCTTTTTGTATACTTATTCAATAAAAAGATTTAAAAAGAAAGAAAGAACACCTGTTCTCTAACTCTTGTCAGCCCAAATGCCCAAGGGCAGACTATCAGCTTTGCTGAGCTTATTAACATGCACATGACCTCAGTCTCGATTGAATCAGTTGTCTCTACCAGCAAGAATGTGGTAATGGGAAATCTGTAATGGATGAACATAAATATTCCCTGTGGGACATGAAATAAAGAAATAGCATTGAACTTACAGTAGACTCACCATTTACTCTTACATCATATGCACAGTCATGTAATATGGGCGTGTTTAGTCATTTTGGTATGCCATCTGTTGCAAATTTCTCTTGTAAATTTAGTGCAAATATACTGTAAGTTCATGTTATAAGCTCTCAATAAAGAATATATTTCATTAGGTTTAATACATAAAAGTAAGTCTTTTTACAGGCTGTTTTCATTAAATTCTGGGCCATTAGATTATATGTAATAACTTTTCTTTGATGTTGACTGAACAATCAAGTACCTCCTGATTTTTTCTTCATTTTGTTTTCAGATTTCCAGTACTTTGAATGTTTCCATATCATGTTTGCTTCTGCAGTGACAGTAGACTGAACAATAAATTACTCCTGAATTATCAATTTTATTTTAACTTTACACTTTACACCACAATATTAATAAAATCTGCATTGTTGCAATTGAAGTTGATGTGTCAGCATGCTCTAGGAGAGACAGATGGGAAGAGACAGGTGTGCAGCCAAAGTCAGCCCAAGCCTGTAACTTCAACCACTGGTTTTAACATACATCTAAGCTTTTAACATAGCTACATATGTAGTTAAATCTATCACTAAATTGGATTTAATCCAGAAATTCACATCTGTTGTTCCAATGCAATGATCACTTCAGATTGGCACTGCACAAAGTCCAGCTGCATTTCCATTTGACTTAAATATCAAATCATGCAACACAATCTAAAACATTGTAAAAATCGTAATTATTTAAACAATACATTTTCATGGCTTGCTGCAGGATTATACAGTAAATGCCACATTTGAATAGAGCTGAATTGATGTGTATCAGCACCCCCACCAGGACTCACAATTAATATAAATCTAAATGGTGGTCAATTATTTGTATATTTAATAAGGTTGTCAACTATATCACACTACCAGGATGCCAAAAGGCAAAAGCAGACATTAATTATATAGAATTGGAAGGCTCTAAGGAATCTTGCCCTCACTTACATCTAAGCATTTTGTACGATAGCTTACAGGTGGCGAGGAAAAGTAAAATCCTTCCCACCCCTCTCAACCTAGGAAAAACAAGAATCAAGCATGCAAATTTAAGGGACAGAAAATAATTGCTAATACTGTCAAAGGTTATTTATGCCGAGCAGAACAGCATCCTTTCCCTTAGGTCAGAGAGAAGAACATTTTACTCCTAATAGCATGTTGCTCTGACCTTGGTTCCATTGTTATGCTTATACATTGTAATAGTAATCACATAGCAACACCAGAGAAAAAATATAACTCAGCTGAATTATATTTCTATTTTGATCTGTGACACTTTAAATTCAGTTTTTAAATTAACCAACATAATAACTGTTTGAAACACAAATGGGTTAATTTTGCTTTACCACATTAAAGCAAAGTCATCGGTGTTAGAGTGATGTTTGACAGACTGTTTCTAAACTTTCATAATTTGAGATTGGGCATTCTGACAAATATCAGGTCTGACCATGCGCAGGACTCCCAAAAGTTAGAAGCATTCTGTTCTTTTCACCATGATTTGCAAATTTTGAGTTCATTTCTTTTTTCCCTTTGATTTAGATTGATTGCTTATGCTGACAATTCCTGGATTATATGTGAGTTTAATCAAAGATTATTAATTGGTTAATTCAATTTTACCTGAAATACTACTAAGTTAAATATTCATATTACCTAGTGTCCATGCACACAGATCTTAGTACATGCTAAACCAAAGTACGATGCCACACTCCTTCCGCAATGAAGCTCAACCGGGAACCAGTACTGGAATAATCTGGTCTATGGCTGAACAACACTTCTGCCCTTTGCTAAATTCAAGCTCCTCAGATAATTAGCTCCTTATATTAGCTAAAGTGGAGAAGTGCTCAATGGAGGGGTTAGGAATGACGAAATGAAAATTAGACATGGAAACAGGCGGTTTGGTCCTTCTTTGCATTTACCCTGTATATACCCTGTGTTGAGATGGTCAGGCCTTCAGAGAACAAGGCACTTATCATGCTTATAGAGTCTGCAATCCAGACAGCAACATATTAACTCTGGTATAATGCTTAGAGGTTATGACGGAATAGCCTGCAGCAGTCATTCAATGCATAACTTAATAAGATGCAGAACTGAGGGAAATGTGGTTGAGAGGTAATAGAAGCTCTTGTACACTTTCCATTTATTTTAAAAGAAAATTACCAACAAAATCCAAATTTTAGTAGTCCCGTAATTTTTTTCTGAATCCTTATGTTTTTTTCCTAATTATCTCTGAAGGGGTTTACCTAGAAGGCAAGGACCAGCTGTAAGCGATTTTGTGTGTGTGTGTGTGTGTGTGTGTGTGTGTGTGTGTGTGTGTGTGTGTGTGTGTGTGTGTGTGTGTGTGTGTGTGTGTGTGTGTGTGTGTGTGTGTGTGTGTGTGTGTGTACGCGCGCGCTTGCTTTTTAGTAAAAGTTGGTGGGGAACAACAAAATTGGATTCGCATTGAAAACATATGAACAGAACCTGTTTCAGGCAGAGTGTGATTGTGGGAAGATAACTGGCAGTGGTTTTGTTCTCAAATGCCAGAATCTACCACTATTTTTGTTATTTTGAAATGTAATACTTGTTTTTGTTTTGTCACTGGAGGTGAAAATAGTGAAAGAGGTTTTTAAATTCAAAATTACTTTTGTCAACACACCTGTAGACTTTATTAGGAGCAAAAGTATTTTTTGTAAAGTCCTCAATCAATCACTTGCAAAATAAAATACATTCCATTTTCTGGGAGATGCTACAATCGGCTAATAGATTTTGAGGATCTAGAGGAGGTGAACACTGCCAGAAAGTGGGTCTTTCTTGTTACTGTCCCAATCCCTCTTTTGCCAAGTGCTTGTGTGAGCAGACATACAAGGACAGGGTTAAGTTTGGCTGTTCTCCATGTTTTAATAACTTGGCAACACTCACCAACTAAGCTCACATTTGACAAATGGCTGTCAGCACTGGAAGATCCATACTGTGATACTGACCTTAGGAGGTGAAAGGAGGAAATGGAAATAAAAATTCTGGAATCACAGTGTGTAAAATTAAGAGTTTTTTGCATACTTTGTAGTGAGATGATACAAGTCAGGAAACAACCTGCCATTACTTACTGTGCCTGTAAAATGTGCAGGGTAATCAATGGTGACCTGTCTCATCGTTAAAGCAGCAAGACTTGGTATTTAATTTCATCAGATATTGGATTTACCTGGAAAAAAGTATTACTCATAGTTGTTAATGCCTTATTAATGTACTCACAATCTTGAATCTCAATGTGGAAGCAATGAAATTGCAAGTTTGGCTAGCCAAGCTGTACTTAACATATCAACTGTTCCAAGGCCGGGCTCAGTCAGTCTGAGAACAAATAGAAACAACTAATCTCTGTTATTTACTTGCTCACTGACTTTACTATCTCAAGCAGCATTCCCTGAACAAATTGGCAATCACTGAACATCTTGGGAAACTTCTGTTTGACAGAGATGCCCTAAGCAATAAACTCTGTATTTTGAACCATTTCTTTGTCCTGTGTGAGTATTCATACTTGATATTATACTGAAAATCCACCATTTCTTTTCATTACCACATCTTCAAAACCCAGTCACCAAACTTCCTGACTGCAAGTTCCATCTACTTCCTGCAACAACATTCAGCCTTCAATACTTGGCCTTTCACAACCACTTCTTCCTAATCAAGTGATCACTTAGAAGATTTAGATATACTGAATGCCTTCCTAGTAAATATGTGTTTTAGTTAAATTGTAATAAAATGTCATTTCTGTCAAAATCATTGCAGTACATTTGCCTAACTTTAACCCATGACCATGTTAAGGACCACTTTTGTTACCTGTAAGCATGTTACTACATTTACAACCCAAAACTTTCAAGATTTCTACAACTAAGATTTCCAAAAAATCAAATCTAAAGTGTTTCATAAATAAGAGTGAAATAAATCAAGCAATAAAGAAAACTTAATAGTTCATATGAAATCAGAAAATTATTAGAACATGAGCAGATTACTTTCATAGTGAATTAGGTCATACATTAAAGTGAACTTAAAATGTCACAGTTTTCTATATCTATACATTCACACTGCAGTCACAAAGTAACATGATGGTTAGCTGTCCTTGGTTGACTTGATTGAATCTTCAGCAATTAAGCACTGGATGGTACTTGCTGAACAGGAGTTTCAATTGGTAACGCAGATCTCTGTCTCTTTCTGTCATCTTCAAGAATGGTTTGCATCAGTTTTTTTTTGCTTTCAACTCTGTTGGTCCATTCTTTGATGAGTCTGCTGGTGAAACACAATAAATGTTGTTTTTTGAGTTATATGTAATAAAACGTCAATTATTATCATTTATCTGGGGAAACTTATTCATATTGCTCCAAGTAGCATTAGGCAGAGAAGTTCAAGGTTCTGGAGAGGTTTTGTATCTTGGTAATAATATGAAGCAAATGCTCTTGCCTATCAACCGCATATCCTACTGACTTTCACTTCTATTCAATAGAAAGAAAAATTGGGAGAAGAATAAAATTAATGTCTAATCCGTTTTTGGCCAATGTACACCATTGTCAGGTGTGAGACTAACTTGTTTTTTAATTACAATTATCCATATTTTTATCATAAAATAAACCTCCAAACACCCTGAGTGTAGGGTAATGAAAGTGGGAGAAAAGTACATAATTCACAACCACTGACAGTCATTTGGGGTTTCGGTTTAAGAGGCTGCACTGACACGATGACGTTTTTTACGTAAAGAGCTTTACCATGCTTTTGTGTTTAGGTTTTGGATTTCAATAATATGTGTTATGGGTTTCATTAAAGATAAAAAGCCTCACTTAGTTTTATTTGCGTAAACCTACATGAGTCACTAACATTAGACTCACTAATTTTGCACCTCTTCCCTCGTTGTGTGAAGCTGTCAACACCTTGCTGAATTATTTTCTGCTTCCTGACCCAGAGTACTGAGATTATCTGCAATATTCTTACCACCACAAAGACTGAAGCCATTGATATGAGCACTGTCTGAACCTGGACATTACAAGTTCGGGCGGTTCAAGCATATTATATAAACCAGCCAAGCTAATGGAGAAGAACATTTCTTCAAAGGTTAGACAAATGACAAAAAATATTATCAAATATTGATGTTGTATTCTGCTGGAATATTTGTTCAGCTCTACAGCTCTTGGCATTTTGACTCCATATAATCCTGATTAAGGTTATAGGTAGCACTCTTAATCTATGTATTCAGAAAATATAAAATATAGTACACAGTCATACACTATGGTTTTGACTAAATTGTCTTCAAACTCAAATGAAGATTTTTAAAGAATATCCTTTAGGAGTCTCCTTCTACATCTACAGTGCAAGCTCCTATTTCCTTTCCCCATCTAGTGAACTGGATGGAAACAATTCTTCAGACACTTCAGCCTTCAATCACCCACACTCAACAAACTGCCACGTTGAGTGGTAGCACTATCCATGGCTATTGTCACTTCTATAACAACTTTGAGGACTTCTTGGCCAGTCCTCCCCACCATTGAGCACATTTGCACGGAGCATAGCCACAAGAAAGCAGCATCCATCATCAGGGACCCTGCCATCTAGACTGTGTTTTCTTCTTGCTACTACCTTCCGGCAGGAAGTACAGAAGCCCTACGCCCCACTCCACCAGGTTTAGGAGTGATTGTTACCCTATAACCATCAGGCTTCTGATCTGGCGTGGAGAACTTAGCACACTACAACTCTGAACTGATTTTACAACCTACAGGCTAATTTTCAAGGACTCTTTGCAACTCAGGTTCTCAATATTATTTTTTTATTTACACAATTTGTCTTCTTTTGCTCATTGGTTGTTTGTCAGTCTTTGGTTATGCACAGTTTTTCATAAATTCTATTGTATTTCTTCATTTTCCTCAAAAGCTTCTCAGGGTAGAATATGATAACACATAAGTGCGTTGGTAATAAATTTTACTTTGACTTTGAGATGCCATGATCCTGTTACAGTGGCACATTGTTGGCATAACTGGGAGTCTACTTAGATAACTGAACAGACAGAAGCAGGAAAGGCTTGGGAAAAGAGTAGATGTTGTTAAAGAAACTCTGTAGGAACCAACTCAATCCTTTAGAACTCTGTTCACTGATGCTAAGGGCTGAATCAATTAAAATCTACAGTGACCTCAACTAGACAAGCTGCTCCACACTTGTGTAGATCTCAATATAGACTAACCTTTTCATCCTCTTGGTTTTGTGACATTACCAAAATATATGCAGGGAAACAAAACATCTTGGCTGTTTACACTTAATGTTTAAACTCACGCTACCCTTGACTTTAAGGCAATCCCACTATTCCACTGACAAACATTTCAGGTCTCATGATTACTAAAGTTAACCTCATTGCCACAATCATGATATGCATTCAACGTCTGTACATTTGGATTGGTTAATGGCATTCTTGGCACTTAGTGAAAAATGGTGTTTTCTCGTTCGATTGCATCGGAGGAAATAGTCCAGCCTGATATTACAGTGTGGCACTGAAGGGCTGATGTATTGATCCCACTTGCAGGTGTTGAGTGAGCACGAGAAATCATTGAAACTCTTTCAGAGAGTTCCTGACAGATTTACTGGTTAATAATCTCTTTGCTCTTTCTGGCTTTTTATGGTGTTTCTTTCTACAGTAATAATTTTTACAACATGTGAAGAGGTTATAAAATGCGATATGATTTATTTGAGTAAAAATGGTAAATATAAAAATATGTAATATAGTAAATATGTAATATAGTATATGCTCTTCTCTCCTTGGTTAAAGTTGTTGATTATTTTGCTGATCAGGGTCCTGGAGTTTGGTTAGTCTGCTGATACCACACCTAACTAATTATCTTTTGTATGTAATACAGACAATTTGGTAGATGATTCTCACCCACTATTTGCAGCAGAAGTGTCTTTTTCTCCTCTTTGTAATGAAAACACTAAGGCTTTGTAATTTTTCGTCTGTTCCCTAATTGACAAGAAATGACTTTTGGCAAGCATATTACTTTAAAATAGACTTGAGGCATGCATGGGCTCAGGAAACAACGTTAAATTTACGATGTCTGAGCCAAGACATCACAGAGGCCTGAAGGGTGGGGAAGCCAGCCAATTGCATCACGCAGATTGAAAGTTTCAGTTCTCCATTTTACTGGGGGAAGTCGGCTTTCTACAGATCAACCTTGCTAATGGCAAGGCAGCTGGTAGGAAGAAGATTCATATTGAAATGCTTAATGTTATTCTTCGCAAGGAGCAAGAAATCACAACATAAACTGGTGTTAAGTGGTGACAGCTTGAAGTTTGGGACAGTATCAGATAAATACTTTGCTCTGCCTCTCTGGCAGAACTGCAACAATGGAATTTAAAAGTCTTGTTAATCATTACTTGTAGTTTCATGTTGTGCATTTTAGAAGTAGTTTAAAATAATTTTGAAAAGTTATATTTCTGCTACTTGAAGTACTCAGAAAGACAAAGTGATGGCTGATTGCACATACAGTGGCATGCAAAAGTTTGGTCAAAATTTCTGTTACTGTGAATAGCTAAGCGAGTAAAAGATGGCCTGATTTCCAAAAGGCATAACGCTAAAGATGACACATTTCTTTAATATTTTAAGCAAGATTAGTTTTTAAATTTTCATCTTTTAGAGTTCCAAAATAACAAAAAAGGAAAAGGGCCTGAAGCAAAAGCTTGGGCACCCTGCACAGTCAGTACTTAGTAACACCCCCTTTGGCAAGTATCACAGCTTGTAAACGCTTTCTGTAGCCAGCTATGAGTCTTTCAATTCTTGTTTGGGGGACTTTCACCCTTTCTTCCTTACAAAAGGCTTCTAGTTCTGTGAGATTCTTGGGCTGTCTTGCATGCACTGCTCTTTTGAGGTCTATCCACAGATTTTTGGTGATGTTTAGGTCGGGGGACTGTGAGGGCCATGGCAAAACCTTCAGCTTGCGTCTCTTGAGGTAGTCCATTGTGGATTTTGAGGTGTGTTTAGTCATAGTCATAGTCATACTTTATTGATCCCGGGGGAAATTGGTTTTCCTTACAGTTGCACCATAAATAATAAATAATAATAGAACCATAAATAGTTAAATAGTAATATGTAAATTATGCCAGTAAATTATGAAATAAATCCAGGACCAGCCTATTTGCTCAGGGCGTCTGACCCTTCAAGGGAGGAGTTGTAAAGTTTGATGGCCACAGGCAGGAATGACTTCCTATAATGCTCTGTGTTGCATCTTGGTGGAATGAGACTCTGGCTGAATGTACTCCTGTGCTCACCCAGTACATTATGTAGTGGATGGGAGACATTGTCCAAGATGGCATGCAACTTGGACAGCATCCTCTTTTCAGACACCACCGTGAGAGAGGCCAGTTCCATCCCCACAACATCACTGGCCTTACAAATGAGTTTGTTGATTCTGTTAGTGTCTGCTACCCTCAGCCTGTTGCCCCAGCACACAACAGCAAACATGATAGCACTGGCCACCACAGACTCGTAGAACATCCTCAGCATCGTCCGGCAGATGTTAAAGGACCTCAGTCTCCTCAGGAAATAGAGACGGCTCTGACCCTTCTTGTAGACAGCCTCAGTGTACTTTGACCAGTCCAGTTTATTGTCAATTCGTATTCCCAGGAACGTTAGGATCATTATCCTGTTGTAGAAACCATCCTCTTTTCATCTTCAGCTTTTTTACAGACGGTGTGATGTTTGCTTCCAGAATTTGCTGGTATTTAATTGAATTCATTCTTCCCTCTACCAGTGAAATGTTCCCCATGCCACTGGCTGCAACACAAGCCCAAAGCATGATCGATCCACCCCCGTGCTTAACAGTTGGAGAGGTGTTCTTTTCACCTTTTTTTCTCCGAACATACCTTTGCTCATTGCGGCCAAAAAGTTCTATCTTAACTTCATCAGTCCACAGGACTTGTTTCCAAAATGCATCAGGCTTGTTTAGATGTTCCTTTGCAAACTTCTGACACTGAGTTTTGTGGTGAGGATGCAGGAAAGGTTTTCTTCTGATGATTCTTCCATGAAGGTCATATTTGTGAAGGTGTCAGTGTACAGTAGAACAGTGCACCACCACTTCAGAGTCTGCTAAATCTTCCTGAAGGTTTTTTGCAGTCAAACGGGAAATTTGATTTGCCTTTCTAGCAATCCTATGAGCAGTTTTCTCGGAAAGTTTTCTTGGTCTTCCAGACCTCAACTTGACCTCCACCGTTCCTGTTAACTGCCATTTCTTAATTACATTACGAACTGAGGAAACGGCTACCTGAAAATCCTTTGCTATCTTCTTGTAGCCTTCTCCTGCTTTGTGGGCACCATTTATTTTAATTTTCAGAGTGCTAGGCAGCTGCTTAGGGGAGCCCATGGCTGCTGATTGTTGGGACAAGGTTTGAGGAGTCAGGGTATTTATAAAGCTTTGAAATTTGCATCACCTGGCCTTTCCTAATGATGATTGTGAACAAGTCATAGCCCTAACAAGCTAATTAAGGTCTGAGACCTTGGTAAAAGTTATCTGAGAGCTCAAATCTCTTGGGGTGCCCAAACTTTTGCATGGTGTTCCTTTCCTTTTTTTCACTCTAAAATTGTACAAAACAGAAATAATACACTAATCTTGCTTAAAATGTTGAAAAGAATGTTTCATCTTTAACTTTATGACTTTTAGAGATCAGTTCATCTTCTACTCGCTTAACTATTCACAGTAACAGAAATTTTGACCAGGGTGCCCAAACCTTTGCATGCCGTTGTATGAGAATGGTTTCCCCTCATGGAGGCATAAAAAGCTATGAGACATGGTATCAGAATAATAGGCCAGTTAAGATGGAAATAAAGAGGAATTTCTTCTCTAAGAGGGTTCTGAATCTTTGTATTTCTCCCAGGTTGCTGTGAAGGCTGAATCACTGAATATAGTCAAGGATGATTTAATGGGGAGTCAAGATAATCTGTCAGAAAGTGAAAGTGACACCAATATGAATTGCTTATTGGAAGGGAGAGCTGGTTAGTGGGGCTGTACAATCCTTCTCCAATTTTTTACATTCTTTTGAATACTCTGATCAACTCAGAAAAAAATGGTTTCCTCTGTTTCCAGACATGAAATCCTCTGATGTCCCCAAAGAACAAATCTCACTAACGTAATATGGCACTCATGACTATGGAAGGCCCTCAAATATTAACCTTGCATGCAGTTCATTTCAAATCTTTGCAAATGAATCAGTCCATAGTTAAAACACTGAACAGAAGATTATTCGTTTACTTAATGGAACAACTCTTGCTTCACCCTCTCTTGATACAGGATCTGAGTGTAGAAAATTCAGGTCTTAAGTGTGAAAAATGTTGTCCACATAAAAGTGTTTGAGCAACCACTTTGCTATACAAATAGTTGTGAGTCAGTAGGGCTGGGAGGTACCATCTGAGCGGAATAATGCTCATAGTGATTTTTGGCAAGGTATACATCTCTAGAGTTAGAAAATATGTGATAGCATTTCACCTGTGGTAGTTTTATTACTTCAAATAAGTCATCACTTTTTGTTATATAATCCATATTAACATCAGTACAGCAGAAAATGTTATCTCCACCCCCCCACCAAAAGGTAAAAAACCTCATTTGGAGAGATTTCTGGAGTTTTATCAATGTCATGATATTTTCCATATTGTTGCATCAAATCAAAACTATCTTAAGCTTTTGTCATAGCATATAGAATTACAGTACAATAATTCAGATGTGGGGTTCCACACGACCATAACCTAGACCCCATTTGGTTGTAAAATGAATATATTTAATCAAAGACTGCTTTCCATTCTTTGTTTTCCATACTTTCATAACCTATTAATAATCATAATAATTTTCCAAGTCTTCCACGTCTTCCACATCTTCATCTAAACTTTCCACAGTCTCTGAGGTGGATGCCTGGTTCTCGCAGTCTGCCAGTCTACACATGTTAATATACCTGAGGCCATTTGCACCACACATAAATCTTGGGAGTGAACATTTTTTGGACAGTTACAGACCAGTAGATCCAGGACGGCATCGGGTGCTGGCTGGTCTTCCATCCAGTGCACCACCAACTATTCAGCTTCCTCTTCTCTCTCCATCTTCCATCCTTTGCCAACAGGGCTTGGCACTTGTGGGTCCTTCTCCAAACACCTTCTCCATATACCAGCCTGGTAGTTGGCTCGCCGTGCATGTTTTGTTAAGCAGTCCTTGCATGGTGGGAGTTGATGACTTTCGATTTCACCTTTTTTGGAACAGAAAAGCTGATACCTGAGCTCATTGACCTTGGTGGTCGATGCTTTTGGGGCATACAGGAGACATGAAAATGCCTCCAGTTTGTCCATCAGTTCTGGGGAGAGGTCCCATTCCTGACCCAACTCTAAGAATGTGTCCTGAGTTTTCCTGCTGCCGCCAGAAGTTTTAGGGCACTTGTCTTCCCTTTGCCTGCAAAAGCACTTACAGTGTCACATCCTGTATATGCGTGCAACCCGATGAGAGCCCTACAAACCTCTATGCCAACAGTGGCAGCAACCTTCCTGATGTCTACAAGCCTTGTACGGGTTCTAGTGCCACACTTCTGGAACAATGGGTCCTCAATCTTGTCACAAAATGCTAAAGACATGATAAAGACATCTGTGTCTTCTGAGCAGATGACTACAGATTGGTATCCCTCTCTTGTGGCATGGGCAGCATGGAGAAGTAGGCGGCCATCTGCTTCTTCTTGTTGACACTGTACAGCTGACACCTCCTCACTGTCTTGAGATGTGATTCTGTAACATTTGTCATTCACAGTTGCATACAGAATCTTCTCCTGTAGCTTTGCTCTGTACTCCGCCTTCCTCCATTCATGGACTATAAAGCTAATGATACTAATTTTGTTACTGACTTTGGTCAGGAAGCTCCTCCACTGCCTCACCATCTGTGTGCCTGTGATACCTTGCAACTCATGACCGGTCTCTTCATCCCGTAGAGATCTTTCACTATTCTTGATAGAGTTCTCCTTGTATGTGTCGAACACAACATCTATTCTGCTACTCTGACTGCCTTTCCTCAGAGCCATACCCAGAATTGTTGTGGCAACATCTCTGAAAGTATCTTGTATACTTGTATACAAGTATCTTGTATCTTTGGACTAAGTTCATTCCATCAACCACTGTAGCAGAGTTTCCTGGGAGTTGCTCCTCCACTGCTACATTTTTCTGCAAGGTTGTGGCTAAAGTAGCTTTATTTGTCTTTCTCAGCAATCCTTCTGGTGTGGACAGGGCCCAGGGCAATGGTCCAAGGGGATGAGAAAGGATATCCTCCATACGTAGACTGCGCCCTTGTGCCATCACTATGATGCGTCCAAACAAAGACCTGTCTGCTTTCAAAATGATAGCCCTCCCATTTGATTTCACTTCTCTCTTCTTACACATATCACTGAATGTTTCCAGCTTGTTGGTTTTCATTGGGTCATGGAATTTCTTTGCTGGTGGATCTTCCTCTAGTCTCTCATCCTTGAAGGTTGCATAGCATTGCTCACCAATCTCATATGCCTTCATCAGGTCGGAGGCAAAGTCCTTGGAGGTTGCCTTTGCCATAGAGATGCTAATAAGGTCCCGCTTCTCTGCAAATGGGTTGACCCATTCATGTATGAGGCTAACCACTGCTGAAACTGCTTCCTCATCTTTCTGGATTCTTGGCCACTGTAGCTCCGCATGACAAAGCTCTGATTTGTTGCCTTGCACCATCTCCCTTAACTGTCCCAGGAATGCACTGTGGTGCTCAACTGTTATGTAGTAACGCTTGATAGCTCCAGCATTCAGGCTGAACCGTGATGTGCCTCCAGGAGTCTGTGTGTCTTTGTTCACTGTGGCTTCAATAGCCTGGTCCACAGGGATCTGCCCAAAGGGGTTGTTACTTGACAGCTGCACTGAGAATTGGCCTGTCTTGAAGGCCTCATACACAGAAGGATTCTTCTCTGGGAGTTTCATCATCTGAGCAAAGTAAGGGGACAGGTACCTGGCATAATTCATCTTATCATAGGCAAAGCACCATGGGATCATGGTTCTTACAGCATGGAGGTGCAACTTCCAGTCCCCCTCACAGAAAGCTACCACCGCTGCAATGCTATTGCATACTTTATAGCACTAGGGGTGTATACCTTGCCAAATATCACTATAAGAATTATTCCCCCAGATGGTACTGGTGGCCTAAATTTGGGGTCCTGGCTCACAGACTAAAATGGAAGATAAGAAAAAGTTCCTTCACAATTTCAATCATGCCAATTTGACCATGGGCCTAGAATCCTTATCCAAAATGAAGCTTTAGCAGTGGCTCAATATCCATTTCCATGACCTCAGCTGAAGGCACTGACTGGATCCACAAGCTCCAAATACAATTCTAACGGCTGCTCAAGGAACCATATGAGTAGTTTGACCTTCCGGTCAAGATGGAGCCTGTGTCCAATGCTCCTTTGGTTGACATCTTCTGGATAGATCATGAAACCATATATTTCACTTCTTTTATGTCTTACATTTGCTTTTCATCTTGGATGTGACTCTGGAACTGTTGGAGCCTATGACTTGCTGATTGGAGATTGTTTGAGTGTTTCAGCCCTCTGCAGTCTCCAAGAGGATTCCAGGAGGCAGAGGCAGTGAGCAGGTTGTGGGATGGGACGCGAGCCAATGCCTGATTCCATTTCACCAATTAAAGCTTCCATTGTTCACCAATTAAAGGGATGAGGGAGATTGTAACTCGGAGGCGAATTATCAAGTTTGGAGATCGTTTGGGTGCTTCAGCACTCTGCAGTCTGCAGTATCTGAGAGGATTCTGGGAGGCAGAGGCAACGTGCGCAAACCTCATGGTGAGGAGGCTGTGGGATGGGGCAAGAACCGATGTTCGACTCCATTTCGCCAATTAAAGCTTCCATTGTTCACCAATTAAAGGGATGAGGGAGATTGTAACTCGGAGGCGAATAAACAAGTTTGGAGATCGTTTGGGTGCTTCAGCACTCTGCAGTCTGCAGTATCTGAGAGGATTCTGGGAGGCAGAGGCAACGTGCGCAAACCTCATGGTGAGGAGGCTGTGGGATGGGGCAAGAGCCGATGTTCGACTCCATTTCGCCAATTAAAGCTTCCATTGTTCACCAATTCAAGTGGTGAGGGAGATTGAAACATCGAGGCGAGTGTGAAGGGTGAGCACCAGTTGCCTGTCTTTTGATCGCTGAAGATCACTCTGCTATGCTACTGGAGAAGGGAGAGCCTGCTGCTGTGTTCGGAGCATGTTGCCCAGGTTTTCTGCGTTTTGGATGTGGACTTGGACTATAGACTCTTTTCAGTCTTTCGGTTTTGTATATTCTGTGTTTTTTGCCTGACTTTTCTCAGTTTTTTTGTGCAGGGAGGGGGAATTCTGGGGGTTGATAATTGTGCTGCCGTTTCTTTCTTGGCTCATGGCTACCTGGAGAAGCAGAATTTCAAAGTTGTATACTTTGATAATAAATGAACCTTTGAACCTATAAAGGAATCATTAACCCAATGATGATTCAACTATGGTTTAGATTTATGATAGAAAAGGTACAAATTTCAAGACTAGTTCAAAACCAAAGCAATTATAAAGATTCATGTTATCTTTAAAAAGTAGAGGTACTTTCCTCCAATGGACTCTTGAAGTTCACCTACTTGATTATCATGAACAACGTAGTATTTAATGCTATTTTTGTCGTAACAAAACCTTGCTTACAGACATATTATCCAATTTCATTCATTTTCTCCCTATCCCATTGCAACTGTTGAATCTCTAATAATGGCTCCTCTTCTTCCCCCGCCTTGTAACTTCCGTACGCCTTTGGCCAAACCCATCTCCATGTAAAATACTGATGGACCTAGTACCATAAATACATGTCTCATCAAATAGAGTTATCTGAAAAAACAACTATGAAGTAAGTAGACAATGTTACATTGATTTAACAGGATCCACTGCAGAAATTCATCCCCATGGTCATAAGTTCATAAACCATCACTATTCACGATGGCTCCATGGCATTGCATTTCACTGATTATTTTCATTAGGATATGGGCAATATATAATGTAATTAAGTTATGAAGTCTCAACCAGGGAGACAATTAATGTGATTACCGAAAGAGTGGAGCATAGTTTCTAGAGGTCAGTTCTATGCTGTCTTATATCACAGCGTAACCCTACCACACACCTACTAAGGGCACTCCGACTCAGCCGCAGCCTTTCCTGTTCCAGCCACTCCGTTTGCTTTTCAATCTTCTTCTCCCATATAGTTCTCAAGTCATACGTAGGGTCAGCTGCTCTCTCCCGGGGCATGTAAGACAGATCAGCCATTCCTAGAGAATAAAGTAGATTGCGACTTAAGTTCAAGATGTAGCAGCTGTGTATTTTAACAATTTTTACAGCTCGTCTGTTTTAGCATGTTGCATTATCCCTTTGATATCTGCTATTCGTGTTAATATGTTTCTTAAATTTTCTGATATTCACTAGCAAACAAAGGTAGTTCACTGCAATGACATTATTAAAATACAGTACTAGATGCGTCAAAACCAACCTATTCTCAACCTTATTTACGTCAATTTACATAGCACCTGTTCCTGCATACCAGTCAAAAATATGCACAATTATTTGGCTGGAGGAATAATTTACCATACCATCCTTCCCAATTAGTGAATTATAGTTTAATATTGTTTGTTATTTTGAATACATGCTTGTTCACAGATCTGTGTAAACCAAGTTTATAATATTGATTATTTATTTTCATTATAAATTAAAATCATCTTTATATCTTTAAGTGAATTAAGCAAAACATCAGGATTACATGTTTTTGTTTATTTTGAATTACTACCACATTTAATTTGATTTCAAGCATGCACATAACTAGGTAAGGATTAAAATCTCTACTTCCAGTTTATTATTTAACACATTTTATTGATCAGCGCTCTTTTACTAACAAAACCATCAGGATAGACCTTCACTGCAAGTTAGATTATGATCTATATAATACATTACTACTATCCCTAAACATTTCCACCAAAGCACTAAATAGAATGACTAATTCAAATCTCAAAAAAGATTTCTTAACACCTACAGAAACTTTATTATTTTAGAGTGATGAACCTCTTTAATCTTTATACAAATAATGTTTAATTAATTTTACATTACTTCTTGTGTTTTCTTTAAATGCATGATTCTTTAAATACAACCTCATTCCTCATTCTTATGCTGAATATTTTGCATATGACATAGGAGCTAAGCTTACTATTAATTCTTTTCTTGAAACACTCTGTTCACAGATCATTTTTACAAGTACAGTTATTTATCATCAGTGTGAATTAAAATCATCTTTATGTTGTGAACTAAATTCTGCAGACATCACTATTGTATTTTTAACTGTGAACTAGTACCACACTTGATAGCAAAAATGCAAATCTAAATGTTACTCTGTGTTATATCCATATTTTATGAGATTAATGTCACAAATTCTTTACTTAAAATACAAATTGCTGATTCATATAAGAATCACAGTTATGGAAATATATTTATAGAGTAAATATTTTATTGAATTACTGAATGGATTTGCAACCTTGTACTTTAGATTGCTGTATCAACATGGTTTGCTGCATATTTCCTAGAACTTTGATGGATTATTTTTGACGAAAGATTGGCTTAAATCAAGAAAGGTTTCCAGCTGATGAAATATTAGAAGCAATACATGATATTCTCACTTAACAATAGCACATTTATTCTAAGATTTCCTGACATCATATATATTCATCAAATACACAATTCACTAAAAAGATCTCTCATCATTTAAACATCTATTTATTTGAAGAACACAATTAAAATCAGCAGAAAGTAAGTTAATTCAACACAGAAACAAAATAGAATTTAAAAGATAATTCACTCACTGAACTTGAGGGGAAGGAATGGAGAAGAGCGTTCCGTCAGCCAAATGATTGTTTCTTGAAGTGTGGTGATGCCTATCCGTTCAGGGACTGAGCTAGAATGGGTACAGGCTAACACACACGACCAACCTTTCTTTACGTTGCGTCTCCGCTCTGTTTATATGTGAGCTGGCGACAAAGTCTATTTTGAATAGAGATCTGGGATCAGAAGGCTTGTATCATTCCATGAATTTTGTAGTGTAGTATGCGTGATGACATGACAGGCTGAGGGTTCCAGAAGCATTGCCCATGGAGTGGGATAGTTGCTGGCAGATGTCATTGCACCCCTGCACGCCAAACATAACTTGGCAGAGCTGGATCAGATATTTCTTTGAAAAGCACATCATTCACTTGAGTTCGACTTTCATGGACATTGCTTAAGTTTTCTTTTGACCTAGCAGGAGCTGTAAGTGTGAAATAGCTTGTATAACAATTCATGGTGGAATATTACATTACATGGAAACTGGCAGAGAAAATGAATTTGACTCTCGACGCGTGATGCCTTCAAGTAAGACTTCAGAACTTAACTGTTAAATGTCACAGGGTCACTCATTAAAGGACTGCAATAGCATTTCTGCACACGTCAAATGATGTTACGGATTCAAATATTCTGATTGATTTGCAGCTATCATTCTAAATCTTATGTTTCTGTCAGTACCACTCCACTGGAATGCAATATTCCAAGAAAATTTGGGTTTCAGTTAGTTTTCAGATTTTCTGTTTTATAAGGAAAATAAATGAGATTTAAAATTATATGGGGCAAAACACACAAAATGCAGGATGAACTTAGTAGGTCAGATAGCATCTATGCAAACTTTCGATGTTTCAGGCCGAGACCCTTCATCAGGACTTGTATCTAAATTTTATAATATATAATTTAAATTTTAAATAACGTACTTAATTTGTGTAAAAGATAAATATATTCCGCATTACCAATAACAACAGGCTGATATCCGTCCCATGAATATTGTATATGCACCATGAAAGTATGGGGTTTGTTTTCTGCACAAGATTCAATACTGTTATTTTCAATCAGCACTCCCACTGCTGCAGGTAAGGAGTTTGTACATTCTTCCCATGATCGTGTGCTCCGGTTGCTTCCCACAGCCCTAGCTGATTGGTTAATTAGTCATTGTAAATTGGCTAGGACTAAACTGGGGGACTGCTGGGCGGTGCAGTTCAAAGGGCTGGAAAGGCCAACTCTGTGCTGAATGTCAATTAAAAATAAATCTTAGTATCTGCCGACTTAAGAGGTAATTTTGTGCTTTGCTTGAATTACGTGATATACTCCACATGCTGAAAAAAACTGGGTAGCTGAAATTAAAAATGGATGATTATGCATTGCAGAAGTCTCCATGAATGCATTAAACCTTTAGGTCAGTGTCTGGTTTTAGATTATATGCCACACTGTTCAAAATTTACATGGCTGATTCACTGCTGTTTGAACTTGAACTTGCAACTTCCGTATATTCTGCAAGTAATATCTTTAAACTTTTAGAAGTATTGTAGAAGCTACTATGATCTTACAGCTCAAAATATTAAGATAATAAATGTTAATGCATAAAGTAGCTGTGATCTCCAAGAAGTGGTTATAAAGAAACCAATAATCTAGCGGCAATTCAATGACTATCTAGCTTTCGCTTTCCAGAATTACTGATGAATTTCTATATTTGTAACTGAAAATAAACTCAAATTATCTCGGGGTTTAAAATTCAAATACCAAAACCAGCAACTGATTGAGCCTATTTCCTATTTAAAAGATGTGGAACAAGAGGCAAGAGAACTATGTGCTTCCAGGAGTGGATTAATCATTGAAATGTTTTTGAAGTTGCTGCCTGCCTTCATCTTAACAGACATTAAGCTTTTCAGAACTCAGATAAATCAGTTGATTTTGCTCTAGAATCCAGAATCTGCAATCTCTTGAGACTCCAAAAAGTAAAATGAAGGTGAGCTGTGTTTAAGAAAAACTCAGGAATCCAAGACCTCCACGGGATTACTGCCTGTGCCACGCGACAGTGAGAGTAGGAATGCAATGAGGTGGAGGATAAATGCGTGGCTGAAGGATTGGAGCAGGGGGCAGGGATTCAAGTTTTTGGATCATTGGGGACCTCTTTTGGCGCAGGCGTGACCTGTACAAAAAGGACGGGTTACACTTGAATCCTAGGGGGACCAATATCCTGGCAGGGAGATTAGCGAGGGCTACTGAGGTGACTGGTTGGGGGGTGGGAATCAAATTAAAGAGGCTAGGCGAGAGGAGGTTAGTTCACAACAGGGGGATGGGAACCAGTGCAGAGGGACAGAGGGGTGTAAAATGAGGGTAGAAGCAAAAAGTAGTAAGGTGAAAAGTAAAAGTGGCAGGCCGACAAATCCAGGGCAAGCATCAAAAAGGGCCATTTTTCAACATAATTGTATAAGGGCTAAGAGAGTTGTAAAGGCGCGCCTGAAGGCTTTGTGTGTCAATGCAAGGAGCATTCGTAACAAGGTGGATGAATTAAAAGTGCAGATTGTTATTAATGAACATGATATAGTTGGGATCACAGAGACATGGCTCCAGGGTGACCAAGGATGGGAGCTCAACATTCAGGGATATTCAATATTCAGGAGGGATAGACATGAAAGAAAAGGAGGTGGGGTGGCGTTGCTGGTTAGAGAGGAGATTAATGCAATAGAAAGGAAGGACATAAGCTGGGAAGATGTGGAATCGATATGGGTAGAGCTGCATAACACTAAGGGGCAGAAAACGCTGGTGGGAGTTGTGTACAGGCCACCTAACAGTAGGAGTGAGGTTGGGGATGGTATTAAACAGGAAATTAGAAATGTGTGCAATAAAGGAACAGCAGTTATAATGGGTGACTTCAATCTACATGAAGATTGGGTGAACCAAATTGGTAAGGGTGCTGAGGAAGAGGATTTCTTGGAATGTATGCGGGATGGTTTTTTGAACCAACATGTCGAGGAACCAACTAGAGAGCAGGCTATTCTAGACTGGGTATTGAGCAATGAGGAATGGTTAATTAGCAATCTTGTCATGAGAGGCCCCTTGGGTAAGAGTGACCATAATATGGTGGAATTCTTCATTAAGATGGAGAGTGACATAGTTAATTCAGAAACAAAGGTTCTGAACTTAAAGAAGGGTAACTTTGAAGGTATGAGACGTGAATTAGCTAAGATAGACTGGCAAATGACACTTAAAGGGTTGACGGTGGATATGCAATGGCAAGCATTTAAAGATCGCATGGATGAACTACAACAATTATTCATCCCAGTTTGGCAAAAGAATAAATCAAGGAAGGTAGTGCACTCGTGGCTGACAAGGGAAATTAGGGATAGTGTCAATTCCAAAGAAGAAGCTTACAAATTATCCAGAAAAAGTGGCTCACCTGAGGACTGGGAGAAATTCAGAGTTCAGCAGAGGAGGACAAAGGGCTTAATTAGGAAGGGGAAAAAAGATTATGAGAGAAAACTGGCAGAGAACATAAAAACTGACTGTAAAAGCTTTTATAGATATATGAAAAGAAAAAGATTGGTTAAGACAAATGTAGGTCCCCTACAGACAGAAACAGGTGAATTGATTATGGGGAGCAAGGACATGGCAGACCAATTGAATAATTACTTTGGTTCTGTCTTCACTAAGGAGGACATAAATAATCTTCTGGAAATAGTAGGGGACAGAGGGTCCAGTGAGATGGAGGAACTGAGCGAAATACATGTTAGTAGGGAAGTGGTGTTAGGTAAATTGAAGGGATTAAAGGCAGATAAATCCCCAGGGCCAGATGGTCTACATCCCAGAGTGCTTAAGGAAGTAGCCCAAGAAATAGTGGATGCATTAATGATAATTTTTCTAAACTCTTTAGATTCTGGACTAGTTCCTGAGGATTGGAGGGTGGCTAATGTAACCCCTCTTTTTAAAAAAGGAGGGAGAGAGAAACCAGGGAATTATAGACCGGTTAGCCTAACATCGATGGTGGGGAAACTGCTAGAGTCAGTTATCAAAGATGTGATAACAGCACATTTGGAAAGCGGTGAAATCATCGGACAAAGTCAGCATGGATTTGTGAAAGGAAAATCATGTCTGACGAATCTCATAGAATTTTTCGAGGATGTAACTAGTAGAGTGGATAGGGGAGAACCAGTGGATGTGCTATATTTGGATTTTCAAAAGACTTTTGACAAGGTCCCACCTAAAATATATATAGGAGGAAGCATTGGAAAAGAAGAAAGTATAGTACTTAGGAAATTTGCAGCATCTCCAAGTTTGCGGATGACACGAAGTTGGGCGGCAGTGTTAGCTGTGAGGAGGATGCTAAGAGGATGCAGGGTGACTTGGATAGGTTAGGTGAGTGGGCAAATTCATGGCAGATGCAATTTAATGTGGATAAATGTGAGGTTATCCACTTTGGTGGCAAAAACTGAATGGTATCTGAATGGTGGCCGATTAGGAAAAGGGAAGGTGCAACGAGACCTGGGTGTCATTATACACTAGTCATTGAAAGTGGGCATGCAGGTACAGCAGGCGGTGAAAAAGGCGAATGGTATGCTGGCATTTATAGCCAGAGGATTCGAGTACAGGAGCAGGGAGGTACTACTGCAGTTGTACAAGGCCTTGGTGAGACCACACCTGGAGTATTGTGTGCAGTTTTGGTCCCCTAATCTGAGGAAAGACATCCTTGCCATAGAGGGAGTACAAAGAAGGTTCACCAGATTGATTCCTGGGATGGCAGGACTTTCATATGATGAATGACTGGATGAACTAGGCTTATACTCGTTGGAATTTAGAAGATTGAGGGGGGATCTGATTGAAACGTATAAAATTCTAAAGGGATTGGACAGACTAGATGCAGGAAGATTGTTCCCGATGTTGGGGAAGTCCAGAACGAGGGGTCACAGTTTGAGGATAAAGGGGAAGCCTTTTAGGACCGAGATTAGGAAAAACTTCTTCACATAGAGAGTGGTGAATCTGTGGAATTCTCTGCCACAGGAAACAGTTGAGGCCAGTTCATTGGCTATATTTAAGAGGGAGTTATATATGGCCCTTGTGGCTAAAGGGATCAGGGGTAATGGAGGGAAGGCTGGTGCAGGGTTCTGAGTTGGATGATCAGCCATGATCATACTGAATGGCGGTGCAGGCTCGAAGGGCCGAATGGCCTACTCCTGCACCTATTTTCTGTGTTTCTATGTAACATACCCCTGTTATTACGCTACTGCAATACTAACAGGATCAGAATCGGTCATGTGTATCACCACCAACATGTAACGTGAAATTTGTTAACTTAGCAGCAGCAGTTCAATGCAATACATAATCTTGCAGAGAGAAAATAATAATAGTAAATAAAATTAAAAAATAATAAATAAACAAGTAAATTAATTACATATATTTAATAGATTTAAAAACATGCAAAAATAGAAATACTGTATATTAAAAAAAGTGAGGTTGATATTGATGTTATTCTTAATTTAAAAATCAATCCCATCCCACACACTTACTTAAACATCTTATCAGCTTGTTATGTTACCTTCAAAGATATAAAGATAGGATTCTTAGCAGTGTTGCAAAACAGAGCAATCTTGGAATCCACATCTTAAATTTCTCAAAGTTGCCGCACAAGTTGATGGAGAGCTTATAAAGGCATATCGATTAATTAGTCGGGGGACTGAGTTCAAGAGTACGAGGTAATGTTGCTGCTCTGTAAAACTCTGGTTAGGCCACACTCGGAGTATTATGTTCAGCTCTGGTTGTCTCATTATAGGAAATGCTGTGGAAGCTTTAGAGAGGTTCAGAGGAGATTTACCAGGATGCTGCCTGAGTTAGAGAGCATGTCTTATGAGGAATATTTGAGCAAGCTTGGGCTTTTCCATTCGGATTGAAGGAGGATGAGAGGTGTCTTGATAGAGGTGTAAAACATGATAAGAGGCATTGACAGAGTGGACAGCCAGCACCTGTTCCCCAAGGTGGCACTGGCTAATGTTTTGGGCATAATTTTAAGGTATTTGGAGAAAAATATAGGGGGGGATGTCAGAGGTAGGTTTTCTTACATGGAGTGGCAAGTGCACTGCTGGGGCTGGTCGTAGAGGCAGATATATTAGGGACAGCTAAGAGACTCTTAGATACATGCATGAAAAAAAAGGGAGAGCTATATGGGAGGGAAGGGTTAGATTGATCTTGGAATAGGTTAAAAGGTTGGCACAACATCGTGGGCTGAAGGACCTGTACTATTCTGTGTTCTATAAGAAAATATATATCACCAGGTCCCTCTACTATAGGCTCCCCCTCACAATAATACCATTTAGGTCATTGTACTTCCCCAAATTGTTCTTCCAAGAGCTTCACTTCAAATTTATTGGCAATAAACTTCATTTATCCAAAGAGCACTGCAAATATCTTCTCTGCTCCTACTACATGATCAAGTCTTTAATCATCTGTAGGTTTCAAAACTGACCTATGTCTATATTTACATGTAAGAAAGGCAACTGTCCAAATCCAGAAGTACTACTCTCTGCATTCAGAAAACAATTCCTTACCATCAATCAACTAACTTTGTATCTGTTTCCTGCATCGCTTTAATTACATTCTATTTTCCAGTAATCTTGAGTGAAGTTATTCCAGTGCTTAGATGTATTGAATCTCCTTCATTAATCCCTTTTCTCATATGCTTACTCATTACACTTAGTTGCTAGAATTGAGTGAGTTAATGAGGCCAAGAAGCAAAAGTTGAATGCCAATGTCCTCTCCAACGCCAAACATTCACAGCATTACAGCCCTAATCACACACAGTTGACAGGCTGGCCACGTTGGTTCCATGCTCAAAACTATTAAAGCAACTCAGTTCCAAGCTGTCATGGGATGAGATTACCAGGCTGAGAGAATGAAAAAAAATTGAAATGCCTGATTAAGTCCCATCACTGGTTACAGTGTGGTCTGCTACAGCAGTTCAGATATGCAGGGATACAAGAAGCTGCAGGGAGTAGCAATCTCCTCCCAGTACATCACGGGTGCCTCTCTCTCCACCATCAGTAATATCTGCTGGAGGTGTATCTCAAGGAGGTAACATCTGTCATCAGAGATCCCCAGTATTCAGGCTATGCTGTTTTCTCACACTACTATAGACAGGAGGTATAGAAGCCTGCAGTCCCAGACCATCAGGGTACAAAAATAACTACTTCCCTTCAGGCATTGGTTTCTTGAACCAACTGGCACAACCCTAAGGGGGTCGGGGGGGGGGGAGAAGATGGCCGCTCCGAGTTGCTATCGTATTTGTTAAATAGGGGCCGTGCACAATCCTGATTTGATGGAGACGGACGTGAGAATCACAGAGGAACATCTGGAGAAACTTCTGAAATGCCTGCTTTGCTGCGGCTTCTACTGTGCGATCGAGAATCTCCGGAGGGTAAGGCCCCAAGTCCTCGGCTTTGCCTATCGCCTGTTGCTGGGGCCGGGGTCGAAGCGCTCGGCAGAGATGGTGCTCGGTGCTCGGTGCTCGGTGTCGGAGGCTTGAAGTTTTCAGACGGACTTGGAGTCGGACTGTAGTCGGATGCTTCCAGGATGCTGCATCGGCAAGTTTGCGGCGCTGGAAGCTCATGGCAGGAAGAGTTTTCTTCCTTCAACCGTCCGCCCGAGATGATGGGACTTTCGAGAGACTTTTGAGACTTTTTTTACCGTGCCCATGGTCTATTCTTCTATCAAATTACGTTATTGCTTGCACAGTTGTAACTATATGTTATAATTATGTGTTTTTTTCCAGTTTTTTTTTAGTCTTGGTTTGTCTTGTGTTTCTGTGATATCATTCTGGAGGAACAAATTGTATCATTTCTTAATGTATGCATTACTAAATGACAATAAAAGAGGACTGCGTGTCCTCATAATCTAATCTAATCATAGTTTAGCAAAAGTGACTCCTTTGATCACTTTGCATTAAAATGGACCTTGTTTCTTTTGTTCTAATGGCGTTCTTTCTTGTAAAATATATGCATAATTTATGTTTATGTTTTCATGTGAAGGCATCTTATGTGACGTGATGTGTGAAGTGATGCAGCTGCAAGTAATTTCTTCATTGTATCTGTGCATACAGGTTCGCAGGACGGCAAACTCAACTGACTTTCCCATCGAGTCCTGGAGCCACTGACCCGCACCGACTGAAGCAGCATTCAGGATGCCATTGAGAACCTCAAGGCCATGCACCAGGAGCAGCGAGAAGCCCCATGAGAAAAAAAGGGCAAAAATAGCACATCGCACCAGATACTATCCGCCGCCGCCCTGCCAGGTGTCTCCAGCCCCGTCATTGGAAGGGTCTGCAGTTCCCACATTGACCTCAGGACCGCAAAACCGGAGTGGAAATAAGTCAATTCTCAACCCCAACTCACCGTCTCAGAAGAAAGTACGGCAGATTCAAGCTCCCTAGGTATCCAGTGCAAAGTTGCAGGCACCAGATACACCTCTAATGATTGGAACCTGCACGCAAACACCTCCACAAAGTGCATATATCAAGTCAAAGTTCACTTGTAACCAGTTTCTAGAGTCGAAAGCATCTTTAAAGTGGTTTCCAGGGTGTGTTACACAAACTTTATATACTCTCCATGCTTGAGCAGGTGCTGCCTCCTTCAGCTCTCCAACCAGTCCAGCCCTCCCCAGGGTGGAACAGTTTTATAGCGCCACTGATCGGGGTTCAAGTCCCACCGCTGTCTGTAAGGAGCTTGTACGCTCTCCCCGTGACGGTGTGGGTTTTCGTTGAGTCCCCCGCCATCCACCCACATGCCAAAGACATGCAGTTGGGGTCAGTGGCTTGTGGCTGCTCTATGTTGGCACTGGACGTGTGGCAACACTGCCAGCTGCCCCCATCATACCGTAAAACAATGGCGCAAACCACGCATTTCATAATACGTTTTGATGTATATGTGACAAATAAAACTAGTCTTCAAAAAGTTGTTATGGAAATTTTAGAAGGAAAGGACTTCAAGCTGTTTTTTTTTTAAAACTGTGGCCTTTAATTCAGTCCTCACAAAATCAAAGGAAACGCTCCCTTTATTGTCCAAGTTCACACTTCTGGATGATGACTGGGTTTGGCCTCCCGGCTCAAAAGCAGGGAGCTGTTCAAATTATAATAGATTGTAAATAGTTAACTTCATAGAGGGAGCCCACTCTCAACTGAAAAATAATTTAATTGTATGAGCACAGAAGCAACTTACTTAAAGAAGATGTAGTGCTAACATAAATAATGGGGGTTTCACAACACACACTGGTGGTAAAAAACCTGATCCTAATTGTTTTTCCTGATTTGTGTGCGAGGCATCTAGACTCAAGACTTTCTTTGGGCTGTGTATCTTGGCATTAACTGCCTACAGGCCTAAGGCTGTAGAGTTTTGAATATACTGTACTTAAGGCCAAGGTTGATATTTGGTTTTGGAAATCAATGTTTAACCAACTTTGGAGCCAAATCTCAAACGCAGTGATTTTATTGAATGGCACAGCAGACAAAAGGGGCTGCAGGATATTAATGCTTCATTTTCACAATGTGAGATCATATCAAACATTTTCCAGGCCTTTAACATCATAGGGATGATATTGGAAGGCTCCTCAAACCTAGATTGAAAGTACAATGCAAATTCATGCCAAAAGAAATGAGCTTCTGGAGGAACTTGGTGAGTCAGGCAGCCGTAGAGTGAAATAAGAGTCAATGTCTTGAGTCATTCCCCCATTTCTTTCTCTGCTGCGTCAATGACTGCTGTACCTGGGCAGAACCCATCTAGTTCATCAACTTCACTACCCTCTTCCACACTGCCCTTAAGTTCACTCGGACCATTTCCAACACTTTGTTCCTCTTCGTTGATCTCACTGCATCTCAGGAGAGATACAGTATAAAATCTACATATGTTCTCTGACCTATTGATTTCCTCCAGTAGTTTTTTTTGTGCTCCAGATTTTAACACCTGCAGTCCCTTGCATTTCAGGTAAAATTTTGTAGGGCTGATGCAATAACAGGCTTGTTCCCAGCAAGGAACTGCACTGGAACACAAGCCAAGCTCAAAATCTTAAATGGAAATTAGACTGCCAGAAAGTGAGAACTGTCAATAAACAGCCTTCCACTGGATGGCAGTACAACTCACTGATTATTCACCTTTATACTGTACCTCAAGTCAAAACTGAATTACTGCCTATAAAGCAGTAGTGCAATATTTCTAGCAGAATCAGGTTTATTGTCACTGACACATCCTGAAGTTTACTGCTTTGTGACTATAGTACAGGACAAAAAATATTACTACAAGTTACAACCAAAAGAATGGTCCAAGAGAGGAATTGCAAGGTAGCCTTCATGTATTCTATTTCAAGAACAAAGCAATAATTTAAGTAGTGGGACAGAAAAGCTGATCAAAAATTACAGATCTATAATGAAAACGATTATCCAATTCTGATTCAATCTAACAGCAGACTACCTGAAATGTTTAAATTCAATATTGAGGCAAATGTTACATCATGCCCAGGAAGATGAGGTGATCCTTAAGCTAACAGTAGATGTAATCATAAAAGGAAGAATTAAAGTGATAGGCAATAGGAAACTTGCATGTTACACCCAATCTGTATTTGGTTTCTCCATTGTAGAGATCTGCACAACATTTTTCAAATACAGATTGGAAGAACAGATGAACTGCTGCATTCCAGGGGACAATGATGGTTCCTGAACCCAAAACAAAGGTAATGCAAGAGGAGTGCTTCTCCACCAATCACATCAGGAAGTCACAAAGGGAATGGTCTCTGCAGAACACTGAAAGGGAAGACATGTCTGGTGCTGGAATCTGGTTAAAAGTGTTGGAAATTGTAAGCAATTATTCACTGAATGCAAAGGATGGTGGGGGGGACAATGAACTGGAAGAACTCTATCTAGTTTAACTGGGCAGGGAGATTGAGAGCAGAGATGTGGAAAAGAGGCTACACAAAGATTTTAATTATAGCAAGGAAAAGCCAGCGTGCGGGATGAAACTCAGTTGTGTGAAGAAGTTTATAGAGCCGAAACAGCTTGGAGAAAGAAATTGAGTCCTTACAGCAGACATGGTGAGGGGTAGAGTAATCAAGCTATCTGCATTAGTCACCAACAATCGCAAAATGGAGAAAGATCAAGAAAATGGAAAATTATGAAATAGTTTTACTTTGCTCATTTATTGCAAGTCACTGAATAAGACAGCTGTAATTGTAAAAATGCTTTATTCACAAAACTGACATTTAAAATATTTACACTTAATACTTCAAGTTAATTTTGCTTTTTGGCCAGAATTATAAAGTATTTTGATTCCAAGTAAAACAGATACAGCCAATGATATTGATACCAACTCCCTATCTGGTCCTGCTGCAATCCAATAATACAGCCAATAAAATAGTCAAGGGCAAGTCACAGAGTAAGAGCAGCTTCACTATTAAAACTAGACTATTGTCTGTAATAGAGGATCAGACAGCAATACAGAAGATGTAGATGACCATTGCACAAATGATAGAAGTACACAGGAAATTAACAACTTAGCACACACCCAAGCCAGCACACAATATTCTTGCAGCTCCATTCTCTATCAGGATGAAGATCTCAAAACAAAAAACAAACTTGTACACTGGTAATCAGTGAGGTATTTGGCTCCATGTTGGGGGATGAGATCAATTCATGAAACAGTTTATTAGCTAGGTTCTATAGAGGAGCTATCTGCCTGTATTGTGCTTCCATGGACCTGGAGTTACAAAGGTGCTTCAAAAGGTATTTCTTAAGGAAGGTCAGCTGTGCCAGATACTGGAGGATATCCAGCTGCCAGGACAAGGGAAGTTTCAAATGAAATAGCAGCTCTCCAAGCAGATTTTTTTTTAAAAAAAAAGGCAAATAGATTTTC